>NW_024070203.1:52016793-52453705 GCF_014754425.2 Oryx dammah | reverse complement strand
CTCCTTTTTTTTTTTTTTGTTTTTCTTTTTTTTTTTTAACTTTCTTAAATTTTTAAGTACTCTATTTCTCTAATTATTATTTTTAATAATTCTTGTGGCTTTGTGGGGTTTTGTTTGTTTGTTTTTTCTTTTTTTCCTCTTCTTCTTCTTTTCTTTAATATTGTATTTTTGAAAATCCAATCTCTACTCCAGATTTTTAATCTTTGCTTTTTGGTATTTGTTGTCAATTTTGTACATGTAAAAACCCAATCTTCAGTACCCAATTTTACATGGGAGCGAGATTACTGGCTTGACCACTCTCTCCTCCTTTGGACTCTCCTTTTTCTCCACCAGGTGGCCTCTGTCTCCTCCCTCCCCCTTCTCTTCTCTACCCAGCCCTGTGAATCTCTGTGCATTCCAGACGGTGGAGAACACTCAGGGAACTGGTTACTGGCCGAATCTCTCACTGTCCCTTTCATTTCCCTCTTTTATCCTCCTGGCCACCTCTGTCTACTTCCTACCTCTCCTCTTCCCTGTATAACTCTGTGAACACCTCTAAGTGATCCAGACTGTGGAGCATATATAAGGAGGTGATTACTGGCTAGCTTGCTCTCTCCTCTTTTGATCCCACTTTATCTCATTCCAGTCACCTCTAACTACCCTCTCCCTCTTCTCTTCTCCGTGTAACTCAGTGAACCTCTATGGGTGACCCTCAAAGTGGAGAAACCTTTCATCTTTAACCTAGATGGTTTATCATCAGTGCTGTATAGATGGAGAAGTCCTGAGGCTAGGGTAAAAATAAAACTGGAAACCAGAAACAGGAGGCTTAAGTCCAAATCCTAAGAACATCAGAGAAATCCTGAATCCAGGGAACATTAATCAATAGGAGCTCATCAAACGCCTCCATACCTACACTGAAACCAAGCACCACCCAAGGGCCAACAAGTTCCAGAGCAAGACATACCACACAAATTCTCTAGCAACACAGGAACATACCCCTGAGCTTCAATATACAGGCAGCTCAAAACTACTCCAAAACCATTGACATCTCACAACCCATTACTGGACAATTCACAGCACTCCAGAGAGGAGAAATCCAGCTCCACCCACCAGAACTCCAACACAAGCCTCCCTAACCAAGAAACCTTGACAAGCCACTGATACAACCCCACCCACAGTGAGGAAACTCCATAATAAAGAGAACTCCACAAATTCACAGAATATAGAAAGGCCACCCCAAACGCAGCAATATAACCAAGATGAAGAGACAGAGGAATACCCAGCAGGTAAAGGAACAGGAGAAATGCCTACCAAACCAAACCAAACCAAACCAAAGAGGAAGAGATACGGAATCTACCTGAGAAAGAATTCCGAATATTGATAGTGAAAATGATCCAAAATCTTGAAATCAAAATGGAATCACAGATAAATAGGCTGGAGACAAGGATTGAGAAGATGCAAGAAAAGTTTAACAAGGACCTAGAAGAAATAAAAAAGAGTCAATATATAATGAATAATGCAATAAATGAGATCAGAAACACTCTGGAGGCAACAAATAGTAGAATAACAGAGGCAGAAGATAGGATTAGTGAAATAGAAGATAGAATGGTAGAAATAAATGAATCAGTGAGAAAAAAAAAACGAATTAAAAGAAATGAGGACAACCTCAGAGACCTCCAGGACAATATGAAATGCTCCAACATTCGAATTATAGGAGTCCCAGAAGAAGACGAAAAGAAAGACCATGAGAAAATTCTTGAGGAGATAATAGTTGAAAACTTCCCTAAAATGGGGAAGGAAATAATCACCCAAGTCCAAGAAACCCAGAGAGTTCCAAACACGATAAACCCAAGGCAAAACACCCCAAGACATATATTAATCAAATTAACAAAGACCAAACACAAAGAACAACTATTAAAAGCAGCGAGGGAAAAACAACAAATAACACACAAGGGGATTCCCATAAGGATAACTGCAGATCTTTCAATAGAAACTCTTCAGGCCAGGAGGGAATGGCAAGACATACTTAAAGTAATGAAAGAAAATAACCTACAGCGCAGATTGCTGTCCCCAGCAAGGATCTCATTCAAACATGAAGGAGAAATAAAAAGCTTTACAGACAAGCAAAAGCTAAGAGAATTCAGCACCACCAAACCAGCTCTCCAACAAATACTAAAGGATATTCTCTAGACAGAAAACACAAAAAGGGTGTATAAACCCGAACCCAAAACAATAAAGTAAATGGCAACAGGATCACACTTATCAATAATTACCTTAAACATAAATGGGTTGAATGCCCCAACCAAAAGGCAAATACTGGCTGAATGGATACAAAAACAAGATCCCTACAAGAGACCCACCTCAAAACAACGGACACATACAGACTGAAAGTGAAGGGCTGGAAAAAGATATTCCACGCAAATAGACACCAAAAGAAAGCAGGAGTAGCAATACTCATCTCCGATAAAATAGACTTTAAAACAAAGGCTGTGAAAAGAGACAAAGAAGGCCACTACATAATGATCAAAGGATCAATCCAAGAAGAAGATATAACAATTATAAATCTATATGCACCCAACATAGGAGCACTGCAATATGTAAGACAAATGCTAACAAGCATGAAAGGGGAAATTAACAATAACACAATAATAGTGGGAGATTTTAATACCCCACTCACACCCATGGACAGATCAACTAAACAGAAAATTAGCAAAGAAACACAAACTTTAAATGATACAATAGACCAGTTAGACCTAATTGATATCTATAAGACATTTCACCCCAAAACAATGAATTTCACCTTTTTCTCAAATGCACACGGAACCTTTTCCAGGATAGATCACATCCTGGGCCATAAATCTAACCTTGATAAATTCACAAAAATCAAAATCATTCCAAGCATCTTTTCTGACCATAATGCACTAAGATTAGATCTGAATTACAGGAGAAAAACTATTAAAAATCCCAACATATGGAGGCTGAACAACACGCTTCTGAATAACCAACAAATCACAGAAGAAATCAAAAAAGAAATCAAATTATGCATAGAAATGAATGAAAATGAAAACACAACAACCCAAAACCTGTGGGACACTATAAAAGCAGTGTTAAGGGGAAAGTTCATAGCAATACAGGCATACCTCAAGAAACAAGAAAAAAGTCAAATAAATAACCTAACTCTACACCTAAAGCAACTAGAAAAGGAACAAATGGAGAAACCCAGAGTTAGTAGAAGGAAAGAAATCTTAAAAATTAGGGCAGAAATAAACGCAAAAGAAACAAAAGAGACCATAACAAAAATCAACAAAGCCTAAAGCTGGTTCTTTGAAAGGATAAATAAAATTGACAACCATTAGCCACACTCATCAAGACAAAAAGGGAGAAGAATAAAATCAATAAAATTAGAAATGAAAATGGAGAGATCACAACAGACAACACAGAAATACAAAGTATCATAAGAGACTACTATCAGCAATTATATGCCAATAAAATGGACAACGTGGAAGAAATGGACAAATTCTTAGAAAAGTACAACTTTCCAAAACTGAACCAGGAAGAAATAAAAAATCTTAACAGACCCATCACAAGCATGGAAATTGAAACTGTAATCCGAAACCTTCCAGCAAACAAAAGCCCAGGACCAGAGGGCTTCACAGCTGAATTCTACCAAAAATTTCGAGAAGAGCTAACACCTATTCTATTGAAACTCTTCCAGAAAATTGCAGAGGAAAGTAAACTTCCAAACTCTTTCTATGAGGCCACCATCACCCTAATACCAAAACCCGACAAAGACGCTACAAAAAAAAAGAAAACTACAGGCCAATATCACTGATGAACATAGATGCAAAAATCCTCAACATAATTCTAGCAATCAAAATCCAACAACACATTAAAAAGATCATACACCATGACCAGGTGGGCTTTATCCTAGGGATGCAAGGATTCTTCAATATCTGCAAATCAATCAATGTAATTCACCACATTAACAAATTGAAAAATAAAAGCCATATGATTATCTCAATAGATGCAGAGAAGGCCTTTGACAAAATTCAACATCCATTTATGATAAAAACTCTCCAGAAAGCAGGAATAGAAGGAACATACCTCAACATAATAAAAGCTATATATGACAAACCCACAGCAAACATTATCCTCAATGGTGAAAAATTGAAAGCATTTCCCCTAAAGTCAGGAGCAAGACAAGGGTGCCCACTTTCACTGCTACTATTCAACATAGTTCTGGAAGTTTTGGCCACAGCAATCAGAGCAGAAAAAGAAATAAAAGGAATCCAAATTGGAAAAGAAGAAGTAAAACTCTCACTGTTTGCAGATGACATGATCCTCTACATAGAAAACCCTAAAGACTCTACCAGAAAATTACTAGAGCTAATCAATGAATATAGTAAAGTTGCAGGATATAAAATCAACACCCAGAAATCCCTTGCATTCCTATACACTAATAATGAGAAAGTAGAAAAAGAAATTAAGGAAACAATTTCATTCACCACTGCAACGAAAAGAATAAAATACTTAGGAATATACCTACCTAAAGAAACTAAAGACCTATATATCGAAAACTATAAAACACTGATGAAAGAAATCAAAGAGGACACTAATAGATGGAGAAATATACCATGTTCATGGATTGGAAGAATCAATATAGCAAAAATGAGTATACTACCCAAAGCAATCTAGAGATTCAATGCAATCCCTATCAAGCTACCAGCGGTATTTTTCACAGAACTAGAACAAATAATTTCAAGATTTGTATGGAAATACAAAAAACTCGAATAGCCCAAGCAATCTTGAGAAAGAAGAATGGAACTGGAAGAATCAACTTGCCTGACTTCAGGCTCTACTACAACGCCACAGTCATTAAGACAGTATGGTATTGGCACAAAGACAGAAATACAGATCAGTGGAACAAAACAGAAAGCCCAGAGATAAGTCCACACACCTATGGACAACTTATCTTCGACAAAGGAGGCAAGAATATACAATGGAGTAAAAACAATCTCTTTAACAAGTGGTGCTGGGAAAACTGGTCAACCACTTGTAAAAGAATGAAACTAGATCACTTTCTAACACCACACACAAAAATAAACACAAAATGGATTAAAGATCTAAACGTAAGACCAGAAACTATAAAACTCTTAGAGGAGAACATAGGCAAAACACTCTCTGACATAAATCACAGCAGGATCCTCTATGATCCACCTCCCAGAATACTGGAAATAAAAGCAAAAATAAACAAATGGGATCTAATTAAAATCAAAAGCGTCTGCACAACAAAGGAAACTATACGTAAGGTGAAAAGACAGCCTTCTGAATGGGAGAAAACAATAGCAAATGAAGCAACTGACAAACAACTAATCTCAAAAATATACAAGCAACTTATGCAGCTCAACTCCAGAAAAATAAATGACCCAATCAAAAAATGGGCCAAAGAACTAAATATTCATTTCTCCAAAGAAGACATACGGATGGCTAACAAACACATGAAAAGATGCTCAACATCACTCATTATCAGAGAAATGCAAATCAAGACCACAATGAGGTACCATTTCACACCAGTCAGAATAGCTGTGATCCAAAAGTCTACAAGCAATAAATGCTGGAGAGGATGTGGAGTAAAGGGAACCCTCTTACACTGTTGGTGGGAATGCAAACTAGTACAGCCACTATGGAAAACAGTGTGGAGATTCCTTTAAAAATTGCAAATAGAGCTGCCTTATGACCCAGCAATCCCTCTACTAGGCATACACACCGAGGAAACCAGAATTGAAAGAGACACATGTACCCCAATGTTCATTGCAACACTGTTTATAATAGCCAGGACATGGAAACAACTTAGATGTCCATCAGCAGATGAATAGATAAGAAAGCTGTGGTACATATACACAATGGAGTATTACTCAGCCATTAAAAAGAATACATTTGAATCAGTTTTAATGAGATGGATGAAATTCGAGCTGATTGTACAGAGTGAAGTAAGCCAGAAAGAAAAACACCAATACAGTATACTGACACATATATACGGAATTTAGAAAGATGGTAATGATGACCCTGTATACGAGACAGCAAAAGAGACACAGATGTATAGAACCGACTTTTGGACTCTGAGGGAGAGGGAGAGGGTGGGATGATTTGGAAGAATGGATTGAAACATGTATACTATCATGTAAGAAACGAAGTGCCAGTCTATGTTCGATACAGGATATAGGATGCTTGGGGCTGGTGCATGGGGATGATCCAGAGAGATGATATGGGGTAGGAGGTGGGAGGGGGATTCAGGATTGGGAGCTCGTCTACACCCGTGGTGGATTCATGTCAATGTATGGCAAAACCAATACAGTATTGTAAAGTAAAATAAAGTAAAAATAAAAAAATAATTTTTTAAAAAAAGAAAGCATCACTATGAACAAAGCTGGAGAAGGTCATGGAATTCCAGCTGAGCTATTTCAAATTCTGAAAGATGATGCTGTGAAAGTGCTGCACTCAATATGCCCACAAATTTGGAAGAATCAACAGTGGCCACAGGACTGGTAAAGGTCAGTTTTCATTCCAATATCAAAGAAAGGCAATCCCAAAGAATGCTCAAACTACCACACAATTGCACTCATCTCACACAGTAGTAAAGTAATGCTCAAAATTCTCCAAGCCAAGCTTCAGCAGTACATGAACCGTGAACTTCCAGATGTTCAAGCTGGTTTTAGAAAAGGCAGAGGAACCAGAGATCAAATTGCCAACATCTGCTGGATCATGGAAAAAGCAAGAGAGTTCCAGAAAAACATCTATTTCTGCTTTATTGACTATGCCAAAGTCTTTGACTGTGTGGAATAATAAACTGTGAAATAAACAGTTTATTTCACAATAAACTGTGGAAAATTCTGAAAGAGATGGGAATACCAGACCACTTGACCTGCCTCTTGATAAACCTATATGTAGGTTAGGAAGCAACAGTTAGAACTGGACATGGAACTACCGACTGGTTCCAAATAGCAAAAGGAGTATGTGAAGGCTGTATATTGTCACCCTGCTTATTTAACTTCTATGCAGAGTACATCATGAGAAACGCTGGGCTGGAAGAAGCACAAGCTGGAATCAAGATTGCCGGGAGAAATATCAATAACCTCAGCTATGCAGATGACACCACCCTTATGGCAGAAAGTAAAGAGGAACTCAAAAGCCTCTTGATGAAAGTGAAAGAGGAGAGTGAATCTTTGGCTTAAAGCTCAACATACAGAAAACGAAGATCATGGCATCTGGTCCCATCACTTCATGGCAAATAGATGGGGAAAGAGTGGAAACAGTGTCAGTCTTTATTTTGGGGGGCTCCAAAATCACTGCAGATGGTGACTGCAGCCATGAAATTAAAAGATGCTTACTCCTTGGAAGGAAAGTTATGACCAACCTAGATAGCATATTCAAAAGCAGAGACATTACTTTGCCAACAAAGGTCCGTCTAGTCAAGGCTATGGTTTTTCCTGTGGTCATGTATGGCTGTGAGAGTTGGACTATGAAGAAAGCTGAGTGCCAAAGAATTGATGCTTTTGAACTGTGGTGTTGGGAGAAGACTCTTGAGAGTCCCTTAGACTGCAAGGAGATACAACCAGTCCATCCTAAAGGAGATCAGTCCTGGATGTTCTTTGAATGGACTGATGCTAAAGCTGAAACTCCAGTACTTTGGCCACCTCATGCAAAGAGTTGACTCATTGGAAAAGACTCTGATGCTGGGAGGGATTGGGGGCAGGAGGAGAGGGGACGACCGAGGATGAGACGGCTGGATGGCATCACGGACTCGATGGACATGAGTCTGAGTGAACTCTGGGAGTTGGTGATGGACAGGGAGGCCTGACATGCTGCGATTCATGGGGTCGTAAAAAGTCAGACATGACTGAGTGACTGAACTGAATTGAATCAAGACAGCGTGTCACTTCAGACTTAAAAACAAACAAACGAAAACTTCATCCAAAATATATAAAGAACTCAAAACTTAGTAAGATAAAAAGAAAAAAAAATTAGGAAATGGAACAAAGACCTTAACAGACACCTCACCAAAGATATACAGATAGTGAATTATCTGTGAAAAGATGCTCCACATCATGTCATCAGAGAAATGCATTTTAAAACAGCAACGAGATACCAGTACACACCTATAAGAAAAGCCAATATCTTGAACATGACAACATTAAGTGTTGATGAAGATGTGGTGCCACCAGAATTTTCATTCTTTGCTGGTAGGAATGCAATGCCACAGCCACTTTGGAAGTGCTTTCTTGCAAAACTAAACGTACTCTTATCATAAGATACAGAAATGCTGTATCCTGCACAAAGAATTGCCGAAGCTTAGAAGTAACCAAGATATATCATGTGCCTCCTGGGAAGACCAGAATGACAAATCTGTATCATTGTATGTTTTTCCAAGCTTATCAAATTTACATCACCAGTACTGGCCTCTAATGTACAGTTGACTTGGATGATCATAAAGTATCAATATAGGTTCATCATTTCTAACAAATGTACTACTCTGGTGGGAAATGTTGATAATGGAGGAGACTATGAGGGACTGGAGGTATATAGGAAATCTCTGTAACTTCCTCTCAATTTTTCTGTAAATATAAAACTGTTGGAAATGCACGTGTGTGTGTGTGTGTGTGTGTGTGTGTGTGTGTGTCAGTCACTCAGTTGTGTCTGACTCTTTGCGACCCCATGGACTGTAGCCTGCCGGGCTCCTATAGATCTTTTTTTTTAAAAAAAGTATAAAACGCTACCTGGATCTGTGTTATACTTACCTTTAAACATTGAAAATAAATATAACATTCAATTCAAGAAATTAGAATATAACTAAGTAAAATGAGAGGGTCAAGGAGGTGAGGTGAAGTCGCTCAGTCGTGTCCAAATCTTTGCGACCCCATGGACTGTAACCTACTAGGCTTCTCCGTCCATGGGATTCTCCAGGCAAGAATACTGGAGTGGGTTGCCATTTCCTTCTCCAGGGGAATCTTCCTGACCCAGGGATCGAACCCGGGTCTCCCACATTGGAGGCAGACGCTTTAACCTTTGAGCCAAAGGCAGAAATTTATAATTAAAAATAAGGGAAATAAACAATAAATGCATCTCAATATTGGATTCTTGGGACCAATTCAAGAAATACATAGTAGTAATATAAAACAAAATTTGTTGATTGTTTCATTAAAAAGAAAATTAAGAAATACAAATTGAGAAAGAATATCAGTTACAGAGGATAGTAAAAGAAAAGAGAATTATTTGTATATGATGGTACCAATAAATATGAAAACAACAGAAAGAGGAAGAGTTTATATATCACTCAAATAGACCAGAAGCAGAAGCTGTTGAAAACTTAAATTATCTGAAGGTCACAGAAAATTTTTTTCTAATTATGGTAAAAAGTTATTATTAATTTTCCCAGTATTAACTCCATTTATTTAGCATTTTTATCTCAGATGTAAAATTAAATAGACAAAATTATATAAAAATATTAGGATGAAATAGTAATACATATGACCTATATGAAAAAAATAAATTTTGACAATTTAACGTAATGGAAGGGTTTCCCTGGTGCCTCAGATGGTAAAGAATCTGTCTGCAATGCGAGAGACCTGGATTTAACCCCTGTTTTGGGACGATCCCTAGTGGCTCAGAAGGTAAAGCGTCTTTCTGCAATGCAGGAGACCAGGGTTCGATCCCTGGGTTGGGAAGATCCCCTGGAGAAGGAAATGGCAGCCCACTTCAGTATTCTTGCCTGGAAAATCCCATGAATCACAGAGCCTGGTAGGCTACCGTCCATGGGGTCGCAAAGAGTCAGGACACGACTGAGCTACTTCACTTTCACTTTGGGAAGATCTCCTGGAGGAGGGCATGGTAACCCACTCCAATATTGTTGCCTGGAGAATCCCCATGGACAGAGGAGCCTGGCAGGCTATAGTCCATGGTGTCACCAAGAGTCAGACACAATTGAGCAACTAAGCACACACCCAAACTAATGGAGACATAAGGATGTTTATGGTCTTTATTATGATTCACTGGTATTGTTAGAATTGTCCTTATTGAATTATGAGAAATATAGATCTGTTAAGGATATTAGCACATCTGTTATTTTTTCCAGTTATTTTAATTTGTGTATAGAATTGATATCTGCTGCTGCTAAGTCACTTCAGTCATGTACGACTCTGTGCAACCCCATAGACGGCAGCCCACCAGGCTCCTCTGTCCCTGAGATTCTCCAGGCAAGAACACTGGAGTGGGTCGCCATTTCCTTCTCCAATGCATGAAAGCGAAAAGTGAAAGTGAAGTCGCTCAGTCGTGCCCGACTCTTAGCGACCCCATGGACTGCAGCCCACTAAGCTCCTTCATCCATGGGATTTTCCAGGCAAGAGTTCTGGAGAGGGGTGCCATTGCCTTCTCCAAGAATTTATATCAAGGTGCTTTAAATTTTTATTTGATGAAATTTTTGATCATTTATTTTCATCATTTGTATTCTTATAAAGATTTCTTTCAGATAAATTGTCTTATTTCTGTCCTAGATTTTTTTTAGTGCTTTATATATTCGACTCTCTTTTCCTTTAAGATAAATTCATTTTGTGGAATAAGCTGGAAAAAAGTCCTGGTTTTTATTTTATCTTCCAAATGGCTAATTGTCTTGTTACCTGTCATTGAAAAGTATTTTATGCCTACTGGTTTCTTACCTGCTTTTTCCATTATTAAAGCTCATGTCTGAAAAATGTATCAGGAGCATCAATTTTATTTCATTAATATTGCTTGTTAATATAATATGTTATTATCTCTATATTTGACCTAATAAAATTGAATTTAAAAGTAAATGAAAATTAATAGAAAATAAATGATGAACTAGTACTCCATATATATAGATTTATTAAAATTAAACAAGAAAGATTAACAATGTATTTTAAAATGATAAGAACATACAGCCACTTTGTTGTTTTTGTTCAGCTGTCCGGTCATATCTGACTCTTTACAACCCCATGGACTGCAGCACACCAGATTTCCCTCTCTTAACCATCTCCCACAGTTTGTTCAAACTCATGTCTATTGAGTTGGTGATATCATCCAACCATCTGATCTTCTGTCATTCCCTTCTCCTCCTGCCTTCAGTCTTTCCAAGCCTCAGGGTCTTTTCCAATGAGTCAGTTCTTCTTATCAGGTGATCAAAGTATTGGAGCTTCAGCTTCAGCATCAGTCCTTCCAATGAATATTCAGAGTTGATTTCCTTTAGGATTGACTGGTTGGAGCTTCTAGCTGTACAACAGACTCTCAAAAGTCTTCTCCAGTACCACAGTTAGAAAGTATCAATTCTTAGGTCCTCAGCTTTCTTTATAGTCCAGCTCTAACATCCATACATGACTACTAGAAAAACCATACCTTAGGCTATACAGAACTTTGTAGGCATGTAATGTCTCTGTTTTTCAATATGTTCTCTAGGTTTGTCATTACTTTTCTTCCAAGTAATGGAATTACTTTTAATTTCGTGGCTGTAAAAGACAATGGCACCCCACTCCAGTACTCTTGCCTGGAAAATCCCATGGATGGAGGAGCCTGGTAGGCTGTAGTCCATGGGGTCGCTAAGAGTCGGGCACAACTGAGTGACTTCACTTTCCCTTTCCTGCATTGGAGAAGGAAATGGCGACCCACTCCAGTGTTCTTCCCTGGAGAATCCCAGGGACGGGGAAGCCTGGTGGGCTACTGTCTATGGGGTCGCACAGAGTCGTACATGACTGAAGCGACTTAGCAGGAGCAGCAGTCACTATCTGCAGTGATTTTGGAGCCCAAGAAAATAAAGTCTGTCATTGTTTCCATTGTTTCCCCATCTATTTGCCATTAAATGATGGGACCAGATGCCATGATCTTCGTTTTTTGAATGTTGAAGAAAAATTAACAGTGTATTTTAAAAATGATAAGAGCATATAGCCACTTATGCCTTTATAATTGTTTATTCTCATAGTTCTCCCTGAAAATATTTGTATTATTTTCTATTATTTTAATATTTCTAAATATTTAATGTTTCTGTCTAGATATTTAACATTTATAAAGCTACCTAAACTCAGATACTTGAGTTTCTAGGACTACCTTATTCTAAATTTTGAAGTAATAGCTATATATTCTGTTATTAGAATTAGAGAATCTCAATTCACAATTTTAGGTCACAACAATAGGCATTGACAATAAACCATGGATAAGTCTGTCAGAGAGTTAAAGATATTGAAAAGGAAAACTGATTCAGAAGTTAAAGAGTAATATCTAACTGGGAACAATGTATGGTGAATACATGATTTTGAAATATTAAAGGGTACAATTTTTAAAAATATGACTAATAACAAATTAATAGGTACAATTCTAAGATGATTACCAAACTCTCATCTACACACTCGTGCAATCTATTCCCCTTGAACTTGGGCTGTGACTTATTTCAAAGGTAAAGTAAAGTGAAGTCGCTCAGTCATGTCCAATGTTAGCCTGCCAGGCTCCTCTGTCCATGGGGTTTTCCAGGCAAGAATACAGGAGTGGGGTGACCAAGTTTAACTCTTATGATTGAGTTATGCTACACAGCAAAGTGAAGGGATTCACATACATAATAAAGGTTATTTAAAATTGACTTTGAATTCATCAAAAGAGAGATGGTC
Source organism: Oryx dammah (assembly GCF_014754425.2). NCBI lineage: Eukaryota > Metazoa > Chordata > Mammalia > Artiodactyla > Bovidae > Oryx > Oryx dammah. The sequence continues at coordinate 52,441,064 of NW_024070203.1, read as the reverse complement.
CTGCTAGCCTTGAAGAAGCTCCTGTGCTATGAGATGGCTTATGGAGGGGACCACAAACAAGGACCTGAGGATGGGCTTTAGGAGCTGAAAGCAGTCCCTGGGCTGACAGTAGGTAAGAAAGCCAGGATTTCAATCATTCAGTCTACAGGAAATAAGTCCCACAACAACTTGCTGCTGCTGCTGCTAAATTGCTTCAGTCATGTCTAACTCTGTGCGACCCTATAGACGGCAGGCCCACCAGGCTCCCCGGCCCCTGGGATTCTCCAGGCAAGAGTACTGGAGTGAGTTGCCATTGCCTTCTCCGACAACAAACCTGAGTAAGTTTAAAATAAGATTCTTCCTAGGTCAAGCCTCCAAATAGTAACACAGCCTGGCTGATGCTTTAATTGCAGCCTTTTGAGAATCTAAGCATGAAACCCAGTTAAGATTTCCCTGGGCTCTCAATCTATGAAAACTGAGACAAGTATGTGACATTTTAAAGAGCTGGGTGTGCAGTAATTTGTTAGTAGCAATTGATAATTAATATATGTATGTATGTAAATGCTAAAATGCTAAAATGTAACTGTCAATATTAAAAACATAATAAATATATTGACTCTGGTGTGATAGATTAAAGCCCTTTGAGATACTAAATTTATTACTGAGTTATGTCACTTGGATGCACTATCACAGAAATAGAACAGTTTTAATGTCATGAAAAAGTAAGGCAAAATCTTAAACTCTATGGAAGCTGAAAATTTTCTCTTGTGAGCTGTGATTGGAAGTTCGTTCATTTCTAATACACAAATTTTACTATTTCTTTTAACACTGAAGCCATTCCAAAAAGCCCTATTGGCCCTTTCCAAATATTCTGTTTGGAGGACCATTTAGAAATTTCATTTAGGGAAGATTCTTTTTCAGTGATTGCTGCTCCATTGAAAATTATTCCAAGTACCTTTCTTAGCATCATTACTCCAAAAATAAAATGTAAGTATTATTAATTATCTGCACATCTATCAATTTAAAAAAATCAAATCCCTCTTTGACTATGGCTTTCCAGTTATAAAAGAGAAAAATGTCATTCTGTCACATATTATTTATCTCTCTTGTATTATGGCAACTTGCTAAGAGAAGTTCATACTCTTGTCATTGATGGAGTCATCTGCCTGTAAAGAGAAGTATCTGCCACCCCATTCACTCCATGAAGTTCTTTCCTGGTATATTTGTCTATGGTCTTATGCCCTGTATCACTATGCTACTTGGTGAAGGGATTTTGTTGATAACCAATAGATTTCTTCACTGACCATGTTTGTCACTTGCTTTGTACTAACTTTATGAAATTCTCAGATATACTGTACCAGTCTTTTGTTACAGGAAATGCAACTTTGAAAGGTGGCTGTTTTAGTTTTGGTCTCTTCTTTACCTTTTTACCTCTTCTTTTACTTTTTAAATTTCAACCTGGACATAGGGAAGCAGTAATGGAACTATAGTTTCTATGAATTGTATCAATGATTTCATCGATTCTTTGGGAATGAGCCATGTTACTTGCAAATGGAGCTAGCTTTTCTTCTTGAGGAGCAAGAGAAGTATAATAGGGTGAACACAGGATCTTTCCATTTCTCCTTGATCCTTGCTGGTGGAAATACTCTTCACTATCCCAAGTTAAAAGTGACTCCTCCAGCAATATATATTAACCTGAATTGAATAATTTGAAATAAGTATACTTGTTTGCTCATGGGAAGTAAATGGTTACACAGAAGCTGTATTTTACATTTTCTTCTGGGTAAAAAGGGCATAAGGCTGATGCCCCAAGGATAGAAAGAATTTGACACAGTCAATTCTTCTAAACACACACATGATAGACCTCTTGATGAAAGAAAAGTTGGTATTTGCTAAAGGGAGAATCCTTTTCTATGAATATACAGGACCTAGGATTGCTGATGATAAGCAAATCTGGAATCTTCAAATTCACCTGGCAGGAATCCTCAGGGCCCCCTAAAGAATGTTACATAATCTATGTAAGTAAGTATAAAATGAAGATGTTTCAGGACCAAAATCACTCCTACACCGACTGTGTGTGTGTGCTAAGTAGCTTCAGTCATGTCCCACTCTTTGCCACCCCATGAACTATAGCACGCCAGGCTCCTCTGTCCCCAGGATTCTCCAGGAAAGAATGCTAGAGTAGGTTGCCATGCCTTCCTCCAGGGATCTTCCCCACCCACAGGATCGAACTCTCATCTCCTGTGTCTCCAAGCATTGCAGGTGGATTCTTTACCTCTAAGCTACTGGAGAAGCCCAGTGTGTCTCTACATATTATTAAAGCTCTTACAGATTATCTGGTTTGGAGTGCTTTCTAAACCGGAGGGAAGAAGGGATAGAGCCTGGGAGAGGCATTGGAGGCCCCAGACCACTTCCTGTTTTGTTTGTTTTACATGATTTTTATCGGTGAACCTATTAGAAAACTTGGATACTAGCTAAGATCTCCGATTCACATGGGTATGATTTGGGAATAAAATATTTTGTATACCATAATGTGCAAAAATTCAAACAATCATCTGTAGGTTAGAAGTCAATTTTATAAGTGGAATTCTGAAGTTAAAAAATGTTACCTTTCATTCCTGCTGAAAATAGATCTTGCTACAACTAAGCTTGAAATCTGAAGTTTATTATTTTTTCTAACTAGATTTAATTTGCCACTGAAATATAAAGAGTTTGCTTTCAGGTGAGATGTGTCACAGGACTATAACCATATTGCTATAAAATCTTTGCATCAGCTTACACGAAATCTCTTGTATTCTGAGTATAACTGATTACAGTGTATCAGAGAGGAAAGTTATTTCCATGTAATTAATTTTCAAAACTATTTTAAAAATTTAAGATTATCAACCTTTGTCAATCATTACTTTACTTTTTGTTTTCTTAATTCTTTTTGGGTTGTCTTTTTTTGTATCTGTTTATTGGCCAATAAAAGTTATTCTCTGCCTCTCAAAAGTAAACTTTTGATATTGCATAGAAATCCCAGGGTAGAGGAAATAATTATGATGCAATCATCAAAAAGACCATTTTAGAACAATGCATACTTTTTTGTACAATATATGATGGAATTTTGAATAATTTTATAATAATTTTCCAATAAAATTATAATTTACAAAAAGCTTAAAGACCATATTGTAAAATGAGAACATCCACCTGTTATAATATCTTCTTCCATAATTAAACTTAGAAAATTGTCTCATAAAATATATTAATTCCTTGACAGTTGTATTATAGAAAATACAACAATTTAAGGAAGTAAGCTATTTCTGTAATCTTCTGTAAGATTAGTCAATGATCAAAAACCACCATTCCATTTTAGAAGAGTAAATAATGAAAATAGGTAAAAATGAGTATGAACGGTTTAGCTGGAGAAATGGCCTTGGAAAGAAGGCAATCGGTGACTGAAACCTCACCAATTTCTCATTAACTTACATACAATTAAGATGTATGCAGATGCTTCACAATTTTAATAGCCTGGGCAGGTAAGAATACACACTTTATGCAGTTTCCCTAACCACACTGTATGAAAAGCACTCTTCTGCTTCAGTTTCCACTTGTCTATCCATTACTCTATTTTGTTTTCTCCAGTGAATTTCACAGTATTTGGAATGATGTTTCTTATGTGTTTGCTTGTATGCATTACTTTGTCATGTCTCCTCAATGGAACCTCCACCAGGAGCAGATCTGTCTTGTACCCTGGTTGTATCCTCACTGCCTAGGGCAGTCTTTGACTTGTAGGAGAGAGACTCAATTCTTCTATATTAAAGGAATAATTAAGTAAATAAGTTTTAAAATATATAAAATACCTTACTCTTTGAACTGGTGTCACATGCATTTCTAATGCTTAAAACTTTATAACTACACATCACAATGCACTTATTCATAAGTATAGTATAAGTCTTATGTTATCTCAAGGTACCTCTACATGTAATTTTAGCCAGTAGCTGTACTGTTATATATTTCATAAGCTGATGACAGCTTGATTACTGTGACCTTTTATAAGAAAAAATAAGAAAAAGTAAGTATTGTAAAAATCTGAATTCATTAGAGCAAGAAGAGTCTTATTTCTGAGCAGGAACCTTTTTTATGTATTTAAAATTTTACTGAAAAATAACTATTTTTAAGACTATCAGCTAGGAGAGAAAATTCAAGAATTTAATCTTGCTTCCATCCTGCTTATTAGCTTTCTAATGTAAGTGCAAAACTTTTGGATTACTTCTCTGAAGTTAAAAATCACTCAAGTATTTTAAAGGAAGTATTATCATCCTCTAACAGGCCAATGCTAGATTTTTAAAGCTTGAATAAGTTGTTCTGCAAGTAGAAAAATTTCAGACACACAATATCGAACTGACGTTTTTCTCTAGATTAGGTAGTTAATGCAAATGAGATCATAGCCTGAACAAGCTTTGGGGAATGAACAGTCTGTCCAAGAGAGTCAACAAAAGTGAGGCTCCTGCAACAGGAAAGGTTTCAATTTTGCCATTTTCTAAACACAGAAAAATGTATCCCTCCAATTCAGAATATTGAATGTCTTATGGAAAGCGAAAGGTCATTTGTAACTGTCCAAAGGATTGATGGAGTTGAGATACCTCCTTGACCTTCACCCTGCACTCATAAAGAATAGTTTCAGATGACAGAGCATCAGGCAAGTTTTCAGAAAATGTCTTTTCTTCTTTTATATTGCATAGCAAGATTGTTACCTGATATTTTCTTTCATAATTGTATGTCAAGATTTAATTATCTCGTGTCGCCCCTCATTAAAATTTAACTGTCATCTCATGCTGCTGAGCAATGTCTGTGATTTGGACTAATTCAAGCTTTTCTGTCTGCTTTTTGCCATTGTTTTCCATCTCAGTTTCTACGTAATTGCTTTGGAGGCCTCACAAACCATGTCAAGGTCATCCTTTGCAAATACTAACCAGTATACCCCCTCCAACATATACATACCCCAATTAACTACTGTCTATTAAGGATACATATTATTAAAACTACTTCACTGTAATTCAGGTTTTTTTTTAATCCCTATGACTTAATTAAAAAAAACTAATAAAAATCTTAGTGCAACTATTAAAAATACAATAAAAGTATGATATTCCTCTGTACTAATAGCTATTAAATTAATGTGTGGGTGTCTGTGTTTACCATATTTGTCAATTGTAAAATTTCTATGACCTAGAATGGTTTTACGATCTCTAATCTTGGGATTTGCATGATAGAAAATAAAAAAAAAATATTGTGCAATATTTTCTATGCAAAATGATGCCACTGACACACTGTATGGAGAGCATGTGCTTCCAGCTGTTTCACTCATAATAATGATGGATTTGAGCTGATCCTACTGCCACTACTGTCATTTAAGGCCCCTTTATATTTCAGCTTTTACAGGGCAGCAGCCTCCTAACTGTTCTCCTTGTCGCTAGTGTTATCCTACTCAATTTGCAATTCATGCTTCTCACAGAATAAAGAAAATGATGAAGGAAAGATTCCAGAATATTCCAGAAATGAGAAGTTGCAAAAATAGAAGGCAATTAGAATCCCAGGAAAATAAGAAAATGAAGATATTAAAGGAAATGAATGGCAAATCTTGGCTTTGAAATATTAAATAGTCATAATAAAGCCAATGTTTATTTCCAACTATTTGAAGAACCTATAGACTAAGCATAAAATTAATTATAGTGACAAAACAAATACTGAAAACATAAAAGTAAATGCAAGCATGGTTAAATTTCATTGTTTTAACCATAAGGGAACTATTCATTATCTTCATACTGCAAAGTTGAGACTCAAAAGATAATTCCTACGTGTAAAGAAATACAAAATGACTATATTTATATATATATATATATTATTTAAGTTTCAATATTTCCCTACTGAGAGATGAAAAAAATGCTAAAACTATATTGGGAAGAGTAGATAAAAAAGGAGAACTGGTAAAATAAATTAAATCTTCATTTATCCTATCATGCCAACTAATTAAAATATAAATTTATTACATTTAAAAATAGCTTTATAAAAACTTAATTTAGAAGAATTAAAATATTATCAATTAAAAGCTATTATCTCTAGGGAATGAACACAACTTATTAAATGAAGCAATGTTTAAAATGTCATTTTTCTCTAGGAAATAATTTTTATTATAAGCCCTGCCATACTTTTCAAAGAAATGTGATTCAGTGGCTCAGACAGTAAAGCGTCTGCCTGCAATGCGGGAGACCTGGGTTTGATCCCTGGGTCGGGAAGATCCCCTGGAGAAGGAAATAGTAACCCACTCCAGTATTCTTGCCTGGAAAATCCCATGGATGGAGCCTAGTAGGCTTCAGTCCATGGGGTTGCAAAGAGTCAGACACTGAGTGACTTCACTTCACTTCACTTCACTTCACTTACATAAACATGCTACAAAAGGAATGTAGTTTCTCATAATAAGAATAATGAAATGAATTATTTTTTAACATAACACAGGCAAAGTGAAAGCTAAAAAACAAAAATAGTTAAACAGATATTGGTCTGTATTAGAGAATTAAGAAAGTAGAAAAAGTGATGTGGTGCTGGAAGAAATTACAGGTTAAGACTAAACTCAATCAAGTGAGATGGCAGTAATGTATGTGTTTAAAACAAAAATCTAAAGCATAGAGTTTTAATGATGAGTTACCAACAATTTGATGATGATTTTGCTGTATATTGAAATGCAGTATAATCTATTAAAAATGTCACCACAGAAGATGCTGCTGCTAAGTTGCTTCAGTCATGTCCAACTCTGTGTGACCCCAGAGACAGCAGCCCACCAGGCTCCCCCATCCCTGGGATTCTCCAAGCAATAACACTGGAGTGGGTTGCCATTTCCTTCTCCAATGCATGAAAGTGAAAAGTGAAAGTGAAGTTGTTCAGTCGTGTCCGACCCTCAGCAACCCCATGGACTGCAGCCCACCAGGCTCCTCCATCCATGGGATTTTCCAGGCAAGAGTACTGGAGTGGGGTGCCACTGTCTTCTTCAACCACAGAAGATACCAATGATAATTCTTAGTTGATGTGGCATTGTAAGAGAATGATTTCAAGAGAGATGAGAGATATTTTTATTTTTAATCATATCTCTATGGTCCATGATTAGAACTGTCACTTTTTGCCTATAAATTGAACATCCTTATAATATTTTTCAGATATTTTGTACCTTCATGTATCACATCTACATTCGACCATAACGAAAAAGATAATTATGACTTTTAGCATTATTTGGCTCAGTCAAAAAGTATGATGATATGACAACTTATAAATCATTTCAGTACATACTAAAGTCTAATATAATAATGTCCACTAAAGACTTATTTTTCCATTTTTTACCTCTAATAATAGTGTCCCTTGTTTTTCACACTCAGTCCTCTTACATGTAGTACTCATATATGTGTCTTCTTTTTTCTAACTCTCTTTATTATATTTTTTCTTTGTTATTTTTGTTTGAAATGTAGATATGAACTCTAAAAGCTCCTTTCTACCTAATTAATGGCTCGTAAAAGCATCTTCTTAACAAATTTTAATCTATACTACTGATTTTAATCTATACTACTAAAAGAATTGTCCATATGAGTGTCTAAGAATAAAATTTTTGTTTTTCTAGAAATCATGTGCTCATATATCATCCCTTTTAGTCCCTGCAACCATCCAATGAAATATGTAATAATGTGAATGCTTATTTTCAATACTTTTCAGTTTACTAAAGCACCTTGACACACTATTACGGGTTTAATTGTATTCCCCTTAAATTTGTATGATTAAGGACTAAACCTCAGCCAGTGGCTCAGATGACAAAGAATCCACCTTCAATATGGAGTCTTGGGTTCTATCCTTGGTTTGGGAAGATCCTCTGGAGAAGGGAAGGGCTACCCACTTCAGTATTCTTGACTGGGGAATTCCATGGACAGAGAGGCAGGTGGGCTACAGTCCATGAGGTTGCAGAGTTGGACATGACTAAGTGACTAACACTTTCACTAAATTTGTGTGTTTAGAGACTAACCCCCAGCACCTCAGAGTGTGATCTTATTTGGAGCTAGTATCTTTACAGAATCTAGGATCATTAAAGGTGGGTCCTAGTTAAAAATGACTGAAGTCCCTATGAGAATGGAAAATTTGGACACAGATGTACAGACAGGAGGGCTTCCCAGGGGGCGCTAGTGGTAAAGAACCTGCTTGCCAATACAGGCGATGTAAAAGATGTGGGTTCAATTACTGGAATCAGAAGATTCCCTGGAGAAGGGAACGACAACTCACTCTAGTATTCTTGCCTGGAGAATCCCATGGAGAGTGGAGCCTGGTGGGCTACAGTTCATGGGGTCACAGAGTCGAACACTACTGAAGTGACTTAGCATGAACTCATGTATAGACAGAAGGAAGATCATAAAAAGAGAGACAGGAAAAAGATAGACATGTACAAGTGAAGGATAAAAGCCTGGAATATGTCCTTCCCTCACACCCCTTAAGTTAAGTTAAGTCGCTCTGTCAGTCGTGTCCAACTCTTTGAGACCCCGTGGACTGTAGCCCACCAGGCTCCTCTGTCCATGGGATTCTCCAGGCAAGAATACTGGAGTGGGTTGCCATTTCCTTCTCCACGGGATCTTCCTGACCCAGGGATCGAACCCAGTTCAGTTCAGTCGCTCAGTCGTGTCCGACTCTTTGCGACCCCATGAATCGCAGCATGCCAGGCCTCCCTGTTCATCACCATCTCCCGGAGTTCTCTCAGACTCATGTACATCGAGTCCATGATGGCATCCAGCCATCTCATCCACAGTCGTCCCTTTCTCCTCCTGCCCCCAATCCCTCCCAGCATCAAAGTCTTTTCCAATGAGTCAACTCTTTGCATGAGGTGGCCAAAGTATTGGAGTTTCAGTTTTATCTCCTTCCAAAGAAATCCCAGGGTTGATCTCAATCAGAATGGATTGGTTGGATCTCCTTGCAGTCCAAGGGACTCTCAAGAGTCTTCTCCAACACCACAGTTCAAAAGCATCAATTCTTCGGCGCTCAGCCTTCTTCACAGTCCAACTCTCACATCGATACATGACCACAGGAAAAACCATAGCCTTGACTAGATGGACTTTAGTCGGCAAAGTAATGTCTCTGCTTTTGAATATGCTATCTAGGTTGCTCATAACTTTTCTTCCAAGGAGTAAGCGTCTTTTAATTTCATGGCTGCAGTCACCATCTGCAGTGATTTTGGAGCCCAAAAAAATAAAGTCTGACACTGTTTCCACTGTTTCCCCATCTATTTCCCATGAAGTGATGGGACCAGATGCCATGATCTTCGTTTTCTGAATGTTGAGCTTTAGGCCAACTTTTTCGCTCTCCACTTTCACTTTCATCAAGAGGCTTTTTAGCTCCTCTTCAATTTCTGCCATAAGGGTGATGTCATCTGCATAGCTATGGTTATTGATATTTCTCCCAGCAATCTTGATTCCAGCTTGTGTTTCTTCCAGTCCAGCGTTTCTCATGATGTACTCTGCATAGAAGTTAAATAAGCTGGGTGAAAATATACAGCCTTGACGTACTCCTTTTCCTATCTGGAACCAGTCTGTTGTTCCATGTCCAGTTCTAACTGTTGCTTCCTGACATGCATACAGATTTCTCAAGAGGCAGGTCAGGTGGTCTGGTATTCCCATTTCTTTTAGAATTTTCCACAGTTTATTGTGATCCACACAGTCAAAGGCTTTGGCATAGTCCATAAAGCAGAAATAGATGTGTTTCTGGAACTCTCTTGCTTTTTCCATGATCCAGCGGATGTTGGCAATTTGATCTCTAGTTCCTCTGCCTTTTCTAAAACCAGCTGGAACATCAGGGAGTTCACAGTTCATGTATTGCTGAAGCCTGGCTTGGAGAATTTTGAGCATTACTTTACTAGCATGTGAGATGAGTGCATTTGTGCAGTAGTTTGAGCATTCTTTGGCATTGCCTTTCTTTGGAATTGGAATGAAAACTGACCTTTTCCAGGCCTGTGGCCACTGCTAAGTTTTCCAAATGTGCTGGCATATTGAGTGCAGCACTTTCACAGCATCATCTTTCAGGAGTTGAAACAGCTCAACTGGAATTCCATCACCTCCACTAGCTTTGTTTGTAGTGATGCTTTCTAAGGCCCACTTGACTTCACTTTTCAAGATGTCTGGCTCTAGATTAGTGATCACATCATCATGATTATCTGGGTCATGAAGATCTTTTTTGTACAATTCTTCTGTGTATTCTTGCCACCTCTTCTTTATATCTTCTGCTTCTGTTAGGTCCATACCATTTCCGTCGTTGATCGACCCCATCGTTGCATGAAATGTTCCCTTGGTATCTCTAATTTTCTTGAAGAGATCTCTAGTCTTTCCCATTCTGTTCTTTTCCTCTCTTTCTTTGCATTGATCGCTGAAGAAGGCTTTCTTATCTCTTCTTGCTATTCTTTGGAACTCTGCATTCAGATGCTTATATCTTTCCTTTTCTCCTTTGCTCTTTGCCTCTCTTCTTTTCACAGCTATTTGTAAGGCCTCCCCAGACAGCCATTTTGCTTTTTTGCATTTCTTTTCCATGGAGATGGTCTTGATCCCTGTCTCCTGTACAATGTCACAAACCTCTGTCCATAGTTCATCAGGCACTCTATCTATCAGATCTAGGCCATTAAATCTATTCCTCACTTCCACTGTATAATCATAAGGGATTTGATTTAGGTCATACCTGAATGGTCTAGCAGTTTTCCCTACTTTCTTGAATTTAAGTCTGAATTTGGCAATAAGGAGTTCATGATCTGAGCCACAGTCAGCTCCTGGTCTTGTTTTTGTTGACTGTATAGACCTTCTCCATGTTTGGCTGCATAGAATATAATCAATCTGATTTCGGTGTTGACCATCTGGTGATGTCCATGTGTAGAGTCTTCTCTTGTGTTGTTGGAAGAGGGTGTTTGCTATGACCAGTGCGTTTTCTTGGCAAAACTCTATTAGTCTTTGCCCTGCTTCATTCTGCATTCCAAGGCCAAATTTGTCTGTTACTCCAGGTATTTCTTGACTTCCTACTTTTGCATTCCAGTCCCCTATAATGAAAAGCACATCTTTTTTGGCTGTTAGTTCTAAAAGGTCTTGTAGGTCTTCACAGAACCATTCAACTTCAGCTTCTTCAGCATTACTGGTTGGGGCATAGACTTGGATAACTGTGATATTGAATGGTTTGCCTTAGAGACAAACAGAGATCATTCTGTCATTTTTGAGATTGCATCCAAGTACTGCATTTCAGACTCTTTTGTTGACCATGATGGCTACTCCATTTCTTCTGAGGGATTCCTGCCCGCAGTAGTAGATATAATGGTCATCTGAGTTAAATTCACCCATTCCCGGCCATTTTAGTTTGCTGATTCCTAGAATGTAGACGTTCACTCTTGCCATCTCTTGTTTGACCACTTCCAATTTGCCTTGATTCATGGACCTGACATTCCAGGTTCCTATGCAATACTGCTCTTTACAGCATTGGATCTTGCTTCTATCACCAGTCACATCCACAGCTGGGTATTGTTTTTGCTTTGGCTCCATCCCTTCATTCTTTCTGGAGTTATTTCTCCACTGATCTCCAGTAGCATATTGGGCACCTACTGGCCTGGGGAGTTTCTCTTTCGGTATCCTATCATTTTGCCTTTTCCTACTGTTCATGGGGTTCTCAAGGCAAGAATACTGAAGTGGCTTGCCATTCCCTTGTGCAGTGGACCACGTTCTGTCAGACCTCTCCACCATGACCCGCCTGTCTTGGGTTGCCCCACAGGCATGGCTTGGTTTCATTAAGTTAGACAAGGCTGTGGTCCTAGTATGATTAGATTGACTAGTTTTCTGTGAGTATGGTTTCAGTGTGTCTGCCCTCTGATGCCCTCTTGCAAAAGCTACCATCTTACTTGGGTTTCTCTTACCTTGGGCATGGGGTATCTCTTCACGGCTGCTCCAGCAAAGCATAGCCCCTGCTCCTTACCTTGGATGAAGGGTATCTCCTTACCGCCCCCTTTCCTGACCTGCAATGTGGGATAACTCCTCTAGGCCCTCCTGGGCCTGCACAGCCACTGCTAACCCCGGCCTCGGGCGTGGGTGGCTCCTCCCAGCTGCTGCCCCTGGCCTCGGGCTCGGGTGGCTCCTCAGGGTCACCGCCCCTGGCCTCAGGTGAGAGGTGGCTTCTCCCGGCCACCCCTGACCTCGGACACGGGGTGTCTCCACCCGGCCACCCCTGGCCTCGGACGCAGGCTGTCTCCACCTAGCCGCCCCTGGCCTCGGACGCGGGGTGTCTCCTCCCGGCCCCCGCCACTGACCTCGGATGCAGGCTAGCTCCTCACGGCCGCCGCCCCTGACCTCGGACACAGTGTAGCCCCTCTCGGCCGTTCCTGCGCCGTTGCAGACTGGCACTCTAGGCCGCTGCCCCTGACCTCGGACACAGGGTAGCTCCTGTCGCAGCCGCCTGCGCTTAGTGCGCCGGCTGGCCCCCGCAGCCGGGTCTCCCGCATTGCAGGAAGACGCTTTAACCTCTGAGCCACCAGGGAAGCCCTCACACCCCTTAGAAGTCAACCCTGCCAATACCTTGATTTTGGATTTCTAGTCTCCAAAACTATGAGACAATAAAAATTTCTGTTGTTTAAGCCACCCAAGTTGTGGTACTTAGTTACAGCAGCTCTAGAATACTAATACTCATACTCACATTTGATGATTTCATGTCCATCATGTCTTCCATTGCAATTTTCATTCAAATATAAGAAAAAAATACCTAAAAAAAAAAAACTACCAGTAATTTTTAAAACAAGTCCTCTGTTTGCTCCTTTGATTCCTCCTACCAATAATTGCTTATCGTATTCTTTCCTTCATTTCAACTTATTTATTCTTCAAAGCTTTTTTTTAGGAAAACATTTTTAGGAAAGGTTTTTGTTTTTCTACAGATATTAATAATAAGGAAGGGGAAAGCCTGGCAGGGAGGTTTTGAGATAAATTCTTTAGCTTCTTACTCTTTTTATGAAAGTCTTGTGGTAATGCCTTGACATTTGGAAATATATTACCAATGCTCATAGGAAAAAAAACTTTTAAATTAAAGACTACTATATGTAAAACAGATAGTAAATTCTAATAAGGATCTACTGCATAGCACAGGGAACTCTTTTTACTTCTATGTAATGATCTGTATGGGAAAATAGTCTTTAAAGAGTGGATATGTGTATAGGTATATCTGATTCACTTTGTTATAAAGCAGAATCTAACATATTTTAAATAAATTATACTCCAATAATTCTTTATCATCAAATCAAAACAATTGATGCTTTTGAACTATGGTGTTGGTGAAGCCTCTTGAGAGTCCCTTGGACTACAAGATCAAGCCAGTCAATCCTAAAGGAAACCAGTCCTGAATATTCATTGGAAGGACTGATGCTGAAGCTGAAGCTCCAATACTTTGGCTACCTGATGCCAATAACTGGCTCATTTGAACAGACCCTGATGCTGGAAAAGATTGAAGGCAGGAGAAGGGGACAACAGAGGATGAGATGGTTGGATGGTATCACTAACTTGATAGACATGAGTTTGAGCAAGCTCCAGGAGTTGGTGATGGACAGGGAAGCCTGGCATGCTGCAGTTCATGGGGTCACAAAGAATCGGACATGACTGAGCAACTGAACTGAACTGAATTCTTTTTTAATTAAAGAGAAACAAACTCTTATGTGTTAGAAAAAGCCTGTTATTAAAATGGGGAAGAAAGGAAACTATTTGGACTGGATGCTCCAACAATATGATGAAAGAGGATATGCACATTAGCCTAGAGGAGAAAATGGCAACCCACTCCACTATTCTTGCCTGGAAAAGTCCATGGACAGAGGAGCCTGGCTGGCTACAGTCCATGGAGTGGCCAAAAGTCGGAATCGACTGAGCAACTACCACCACATACACTTTAGACTCTCCAAAGGGGTCCATTATTAATAATAGATGTATATCTAGGCCTTGCACAAGCTCAAAGAGCCTCACACTCCTCCCCCATCTCCTCATTACCATCCTGCTTGTACTGTTCATCTCTTCTTATGAAAAGCTTTCTATTCACCATGAGTAAGTCTTCCTTCAGAAAAGTGTTCTGCCCCCGAAGTAGAATTCACTGCCTTTGTATAGTCCCAGGAGACTCATGGGTATCCCTGTTGGCTCAGATGGTAAAGAATCCACCTGTAATGCGTGAGACCTGGGTTTAATACCTGGGTTGGGAAGATCCCTTGGAGGAGGGCATGGCAACCCACTCCAGTATTCCTGATGGAGAATCCCCACCGGCTCCTCTGTTCATGGATCACAAAGAATCGGACAAGACTAAGCAACTAAGCAGCAGCAGCAGGGAGACTTAGGGTTACCTCCCTGGTAGCACCATAGGACCCCATGGCTAAGGGCCACTTCAGACTCGTCTCAGCTGTTCTTCACTTTCCCACCTCTGCTACTGCTGCTTTGGCCTTTGTTTAGCCTCATTTCAACAATTTAACTCTACTTAATGCTCTGTGGTGACCTGAATGGGAAGGAAGTCCAAAAGGAAAAGGATATGTATATTATGGCTGATTCATTTTACCATACAGTAAAAACTAGCACAACATTGTAAAGCAACTATGTGCTGTGCTGTGCTTAGTCACTCAGTCATGCCAGACTCTCTGCGACCCCTTGGACTATAGCCCGCCAGGCTCCTCCGTCCATGGGGAGTCTCCAGGAAAGAAGATTTCAGTGGGTTGCCAAGCTTTCCTCCAGAGGATCTTCCCAATCCAGGTCTCCTGCATTGCGGCGGATTATTTATCGTCTGAGGTACCAGGGAAGCCGCAAAGTGACTATACTCTGATAAAATTAATTAAGAAAATAAAAAATAAACGCATTTTCCAAAAAACAAACAAATCAAAAAAACAATTATTTAAGTCAGGACATGTGCCTAGAACTTTCACATGTTTCCAGCTAGACAATTGCTATGCATCTTTTAGTTCATAATGCAACTGTTACTCTTCAGTATACTCTCCTTGACCTCCCCTCTTCCCAATAGCAGATCAAGTCCTCCCATTATGCATTTTCATAGACCCCCATGCTTCTCTCTCACAGAACATATCTCAAATAGAATTATTTAAACTTATAACTTTTTATTATTTTATTTTTAATTGTGGTTCAAAAAACTTATCAAATACAATATCTTAACCTGTTTTTCAGTGTATACTTGAAAAACTTAGTTATTTTCTCCTTGATATCTCTTCCATGTGGCTGGAGTTATGTTTATTCACAACTGTAATCCTGGCATATACCATAGGACAGTACCTGACAATTGTTTGGTGCTTAAAAATTATTTGTTGAATGAATAGATCCTTACAGATGTGTTTTCTTTCAAACTTGATGACTAGACATGTGTGCTTAGCAACTATTAGTGACTGACACAGATACTTAGATCAAAAAGTATTTGTGAAATCATCTACTGGTCATTTGTAATATGCCATTTCTGTGGACATTTCCATGAATAAGACCAGCAAAATCCTTACCTCTTGAAAGTTAAAACCTTAAAAATTTACAAGATAGATAAATAAATAAATACCTTAAATACAAAAAAAGAATCTGGTATACAGTATCTGGCGAGGCCTAGGTTCATGGCCACTGTATTAGTTAGCTTGGTTTGCTGTAACAAAATACAGGAAATATTTATTTAAAAGTCATGGATGCTGAAAAGTTTGAGTAGCACATCCTGAGTCTGATGAAGACCTGCTTCTTGGCTGGTATACAGTCACCTTCTCAGGTTCATGTGGCTGCGAGAGAGAGAGAGAGCCTAACTCCCTTCTCTAATAAGGCCACTAATCCCATCATGAGGGCTCACCATCATGACCTAAAATACTGGCCAAGGCTTCAATATATGAAGTTGTCAGAAGACACAATAATTCAGTCTATAAGTTCAGTTCAGTTGCTCAGTCGTGTCCGACTCTGCGACCCCATGAATCGCAGCACGCCAGGCCTCCCTGTCCATCACCAATTCCAGGAGTTCACTCAGACTCATGTCCATCAAGTCAGTGATGCCATCCAGCCATCTCATCTTCTGTTGTCCCCTTCTCCTCCTGACCCCAATCCCTCCCAGCATCACAATCTTTTCCAATGAGTCAACTCTTTGCATGAGGTGGCCAAAGTACTGGAGTTTCAGCTTTAGCATCATTCCTTCCAAAGAAATTCCAGGGCTGATCTCCTTCAGAATGGACTGGTTGGATCTCCTTGCAGTCCAAGGGACTCTCAAGAGTCTTCTAGCAGGACTCAATTAATATTTATTGAAAGAAGAATGGCTACATACCATGTAGAAAAGGAAAGGTCCTCTGAGGAGATAAAATTTAAGTGCAGAGCTAAGAAATTAACCCCAAACATAAAGTCAGCTACACCCAGAGTAAAACAAGATTCAGGCAGAGAAAAGCTTAAATTTATAGATGCTTGGACAGATTATAATGGGATGTGTGCAAGCAATATAAAGAAAGCCAATGAAGCTGAATTCAGATGGATATAATTTGAATTTGGAAGATTGGGTAGCAGTTAGATCACCTATGGCCCCATGGGCCACCTTTGAAAAGCTAGAAGGATATTATTTGATGACTGTATCTTGGTTAGATAGAGTAATCCTAATTTTATACATATGGGAGCTGAAACTTACCAAAGTTGAGTTGTTTGCGTGTACTTGGTCGGTCAGTCATGTCCGAGTCTCTGCAGCTCCATGGACTGTAGCCCGCCAGGCTCTTCTGTTCATAGAATTTTCCAGGCAAAATACTGGAGTGGGTTTCCATTGCCTACTCCAGGGAATCTTCACCACTCAGGTATCAAACTCACATGTCTTGGGAGGCAGATTCTTTACCATTAGAACCACTGGGGAAGAGTTGCAAAACAGTTCAATTTACTTCAGTCACTCAGCCATGGCCAGCTCTTTGCGACATCATGGGCTGCAGCACGCCAGGCTTCCCTGTCCATCACCAACTCCCAGAGCTTGCTCAAACTCATGTCCATTGACTTGGTGATGTCATCCAACCATCTCATCCTCTGTCATCCCCTTCTCCTCCTGCCTTCAATCTTTCCCAGCATCAGGGTCTTTTCCAATAAGTCAGTTTTTCTCATCAAGTGGCCAAAATATTGGAGCTTCAGCTTCAGCATCAGTCCTTCCAATGAATATTCAGGACTGATTTCCTTTAGGATTGACTGGTTTTATCTCCTTGCAGTCCAAGGGACTTTCAAGAGTCTTCTCCAACTGTCAAGAGTAACTCAGCATCAATTCTGAGTTACTTGCTAGTAAATGACTAAGGTAGTGTTAGTCTAAGCTCTTCAATTTAAATTCATTTTTACTCTATTTTGTGCTTTTGTACTTAGTCACTCAGTTGTATCCCACTCTTTGAGACCCCAAGGACTATAGCCTATAAGCCTCCTCTACCCATGTGATTCTCCAGGCAAGAATACTTTACTATGTTCCTTTTTTATACACTCTTGCTGATAGCAATATGCTATGAACTGTGTTGTAGGAAATCTTTGGGTATGATCCTCACAACTAGCTTAAAAACTAGTTAAACAGGTCATAGACAACTAGTTCAAAGAAAAAAACAATAAATCTCTCAGGTTTATTTGTCTAATCTGCAACATGAGGAACTTAGAACTAATGACTTTTAATATCATGTACAACAAACAAGTTAAAGTCCAATCAGAGTACCAATTCAGAGTAACTGAAACTACCACCTCTCTACATTGTGTTTCCTCCATGCTATTTTATTTTGCTCCTCATTTTTAATCTATCTAGTTCAGGATGTTTACCATGATAGATTTATTAGGAATCTACTGATTTCCCCAAAAGCACTACAATATTTTTGATATAATAATCAAATCATTTTTACAATTGATCATCTTTTTGTTCAATTGCTGTGTGGTACAAAATCTTTATGCAAAGAAAATTATATGGCAATACACTGGTAAAAAAAAAAAAAAAAAAAACCCACAACGGTCAAATAGGCATATTTTCTGTTTTCGTTCCCAATCTAGTGAGGCAAACATATTTTCAATCTCTTTATAAACAGCAAACAATGACACAAATTGAGAAATTGTATCACTCCTACTCCCACATTTCAAACAGTGTAGCTCAGTGTACGAATTAAACCAAATTACTGAATTACTCAAATTTCTTTTGTTTTAGTTTTCATCCCTCTTATATCTGGAGAAAAGATAAGTTGGAGTGGATATGTTGGTATATATAGTTTTCAAATATAAAACACTATGATTTTAAAATAGTGGCAGGTGAATTCAGAGCAAGGAAGGAAAATTTATGCCTTTAGACTGGAAAGAGATCACACAGGATGTGAACTGCATGAGGTCTAAGTGTATAGTACATAAAGAAACTAACAAAACCCTGAGTTTTCTGCGATCTGAAAGAGGAATAATATAATTGAAGCCAATCCATTGTCAAAGATTTTATCAAAAATATGCACTATGTGAGTTTAATACAGATTTTGCTAAACAAATTAAGTGCATATACATTTCTAGGCTTGGAAAAACTACACTCAAGACATAAGTGCTCTAGATTCAGAATTTAACTGTAGAATAACATAGATTATACATACAATGTTTAACATTGTAATAAAGATGAGATGGGAGTTGATAAAGAAGCAAAAAGAGGAGAAAGGACAGGAAAAAGGATCGGGATAAACAAAAAGACGGTTGCGGGTTATGGAGGAGAGTGCAATACAATCACAATGATGACAGAAATGCTTCTCGTCTGACACACTAAAACTGTTTGCCAGTTTGCAGATGTTTCAACCAAATGTAAATTTATACATGTCCTATTAAGTCAAATGTCATTAGTTTATCACAGTCGCTGATGAGGGCTGTGATTATTCTGTAATTATCTGACAAGTTTAACTAATTAAGTATCAATAGTTCGTTTAAAAGTGTCCTTGTTACACATGCATTGGTAATAATTTGTTTGTACTTAACCTAATTTTGATCATTTTATCCTATGTAAAGCTGTGAGTTATATTAATGGTATTTATCATGTTTAAAGTTATAGAAAAGTGTTCTGTGTGCTTAGTCACTCAGTGCTGTCCAACTCTTTGCAACTCCATGGACTGTAGACCACCAGGCTCCTCTGCTCAGGGAGATCCTCCAGGAACGAATACTGGAGTGGGTTGCCATGCATGCCTCCAGGGGATCTTCCCAATTCAGGGATCGAACCAGGGGCTTGATTGAAGAATTGCAGGCGGATTCTTTACCATCTGAACTACAAGGAAAGCCAAACTGTAAGCTTCTGGCTGTGTACCTCAACTGAATTATATGTTAATGTCATACAAAGCAGTACAAAATCAACAACCTATACTACCATAGCAAAAATGTATTTACTTCAGAAAACATTGCTGGCTTCATTTACACGGGTCAATGGTGGAATATATATTTGTCAATTCCAATAAAACAATTGAGTTAAGCATAGAATGGAAACTGAAGAGATAGTAAAAGTTGATGATGACAGGAAATAACTGGCCCATGCTATTTTAAAAAACTAATCTAAAAAAAAAAAAATTTCAGTAAAATGGAGTTAATGTGAAGAATGGCCAGGCCGTTGTCCACTTTTTAATAGCCTACTGTCCGGATTACCAGCATCTGGCATAAGTAAGGTATACTGCACTATATATATTTTTGTAAACATTGTAATTTAACTTGTAAATTTATCTACACTGGTTCTTAAATTACTGTAAGTCCCACATTGTTTAGAATGTTTAATCTTTGAGATAAACAAACCTGGAGCACAAATTCTGCACATGCTGAATTTTTTTCTCTTTTTGGATAAAAACAGTGAGGTTTGTTTTCCACCCCCATCCCCTAGCCCTGTTCATCATGGAGAATTTCCCATAGCCATAGCCAAATGTTTTAATTTATAGAATATTCTGTGTTTTGCCACTGGCAAAGAAATCACAACTAATAAGTTCCACAGACTGCACTAAAACCCTAGAGAAAACTATATGCTATCTGTCAAGCATATAATTTTACGTTTTAATAATGCATAATATGTTTAAACAGCTTATCAAAGCACATCTCTTTTACAAAAGAAAGAAAAAGAAAAAAAGAGAGCTGCTTAAAAATTGTCATTCCTAAAGACATTGCTTTTTAAATGAACTATTGTTAATTGCCTAAGAATTGAAAATACTGCCATTTAAAATAACTGATTCACCAATATGTTCATTTAATTTAGGTTTGTGTTATCAAAAACATTAACAATGCCATGGCTTTAAAAATCTTGAGTAATTACATTCACTGCCTAAGAGAAATTTGCCAAACAGATTTAACTTGGTGAGTGTTCTTATGTACAAAATATTGAAAAGTGTGGTAGTTTGAATAATTGTTCAGTTTTACATGTTAGGAAAGTGGGATTTTCTTAATTTTTTGGAACATTTTTTTGAAATGTTACCATACTCTGTGGTATTACAGAGATGAGAGAAGATATTATCTTTTAATGGCATACCTCTATGATATTGAATGAGAACCAGGAATTTTTTTTCTCCCATTAATACTACCAAGCTCATATATCATTCATTGCCAAGTAGTCTGTGTAGATGATATGATCTGATAAAGCAAGAAAGAATTCCTATTCTACATAAAGTCTATAGGGAAATAGCTATGCAGTAACTACAAGCCCTGTGTTCCCCAGGTATATGATTTAATAAGAATTCTTAACTATTCAACTCATATCTATTAATGATTTGTAAATCACATATGTTTCTACATGTAAATATTTTTTCATGATCTCCCATGGGATTTCTTGGGTCTTCAGGGTTGTAAACTTCTGAAGAGTTAAGTGAGAAAGTTAGGTAGTGTTTGAATTACATGGGATTTTGGAAAAAGGAACATGATAAAATGAAAGAAAGAAGGGAAAATATGTTTTGAGATTTTCCCAAGAAGTCTATTCTTATGAGATAAGAGAAAGGAAAGAATAAAGAATCATATACACCAAGAAGAAATATCAGGCTACATTTGTCCCCTCAAACCTATCACTTGTTCTATTCTCCTTATATTTTAAAAATATCACAAAGAACACATGGATATGGGAAATGGAATATGGAAAGGATGGAATTAGAAAATGAATTATCTCAGCTTTACAATAGAAGAGTAAGTGCACATATTTAGGGCATAGGGTTTCAGTAATTTGGATCATATTTGTTAGCTGAATTTCCTTTTTGAATAATAAGTACCAGCAAGTACTGACAAATCCTGGCTGAACTATTTATTAGCTATGTTGCTTTCTGTCTTAAAATATCTTGGCGTCCTCATCTATAAAGTGAAAATACACATTCTTACTTGTGAACTTTTGAAATAATGTTTACAAAATAATGTACCTAGTGGAAGCAGATTCAGTGTTTAGCCAAAAAGCCAGGTAAAGCAGTTATTATGATTTCAACATAGGATCACAGGACAAACTTTTCTTTGTTTTTCTCCACATTTGTCCAACAGTTATCCACATTACCCAGAACTCCACTCCGTGATGGACCATTTGGTCTGTCTTATTCATGTAGGACTTAAATTCCTTATTAACGTCCTGTGCCCCATTACCTCCTGCCTTCACCCTTATCTTGTAATAGCAACCTAATTTATAGCCTGTGATACTGTTAATGAGTTAGGAGATTTACAGAGGTATTGTTTAGAAAGTGAACAAAATATGTGTTGACTGACGAGTGATTTTGCCTACAATATATTATTGGAATTGGCCTTAGAAATTTGAAAGAGCTAGAAGAGATATTCATGGTCAGTCCAGTCTTATTGGTGCTTTTCAACAATGTTCAATGTGGAGTGTTTGGTCATTGGCATAAAAGAGCCCTGCTTGCAGGGATCTTGAGTTCCAGAGTTAAAATATGTTCAGAATAAAATAAATGCTGGGAGCTCACGGGCAGTCTGGCAATGTGATGGCAGGGGTGGAGAGTATATTGAATCTTAATCCCAAAAATAATGTAATAATAATATAAAAGAAAATATTATGAAAAGAAAATATAAGCTCCTGCAATGCAGGAGACCCTGGTTTGATTCCTGGGTTGGGAAGATCCACTGGAGAAGGGATATCTACCTACTCCAGTATTCTTGGGCTTCCCTGGTGGTTCAGCTGGTAAAATATCCACCCACAATACAGGAGACCTGAGTTCGATCTCTGGGTTGGCAAGATCCCCTGGATAAGGGAAAGGCTACCCACTCCAGTATTCTGGCCTGGAGAATTATGGACACTACTGAGTGACTTTCACTTTCATTTTTCATAATCTCCACAGACCACATTAAGTGCTCAGTCATGTCTTACTCTTTGCAGCCCCATGGACTGTAGCCCGCCAGGCTTCTCTGTCCATGGGATATTCTAGGCAAGAATACTGGAGTGGGTTGCCATTTCCTTCTCCAGGGGATCTTCCCAACTCTGGGGATCAATTTGCATCTCTTACGTCTCTTATGTCTCTAGCGTTTGCAGGTGGGTCTTTACCATTAGCGCCACTTGGGACACCCATATGTAATCTCCACCCTAAAACAAAACATATTCATTACTTGTTTGTTCTCTTTGAAAGTTAGGTTGACTATGACCATCACTAAGAGACAACATTCTTTGAGTGGGAGGAGGTGGTCTTCTTACCTAGTCATTTCAAGTGAAGTGCAAAGCTGATCAGTAGGGAAACTAAACGAATCAAAGACTTCTGATTTAGCCTGGCTTTTGTGCAGCCCTCTACTGCATATTTTGTCTCAGTTGGGCAAAAACAGCTAGAAAAAAGAGCCCTTTTATACAGATCACTGTCACTGATGGCAGAAAGATATGTAGTGGATTATGTCTCCGTATAGAACCAAAACAAGTACTGACCTTCTCTGGATTAATAATATTTATGTTTGAATATTGTAATACCTAAAAGGAAAAGGCATTTTAACATCCTGAGGCATTAGGTATGGTAAAAAACTAAACACATTTAATTTAAATTAAAGACAAAATATACATTTAATGTAAATATATAATGTATAAAATAGTTGTCTTTAAATGTTTTATAAAATGATGACTTCAGAAAGATATTACATCAATAAAAATAAGAAATAGGGAAATACTTTTTAAACATATATTAGCTACTTAAATTTAATAAGTGCCTCTTACTTGTGGATTCTTTCAAGAAAACCAGTTTGCAACTCACTCTCATTTCCTTAAAAATGTCAGAAAAAGGCTTTAAATCATAAAAAAAAGTGAGTCATTTTTAATGTTTGGGAAATATTTTTTTGACCAGCAGATCTGTGAATCCATAGTGTCTTCTGCTTAAGAGTAAATATTCTTCATGCTATTAATTTCTTTCATTATATTTGAGATTTTTTATAGTACAAAATACCAACCAGTAACTGTACTTTAATCTGCCATTTACAGAACAACCCACATCTCCGTTTTGCAGCTTGTACTTATTCAACAACCTGTCTCCTTGGTCTGCATCATGCATGCCATAGCTTCATGATACACTATTTATTATTTAAATGTTATAATGGTATGTTTTAAAATATTGATTAGCCATTTCAAACTGTTTTTTGAATTATTCTATTGCTGAGCTATTTTGTATGTATAGGCTCTTATATACATATTATTTTGCTCTATACTAATAATCACATAAAACATTGGTTCTAGAGTCAGTTATAACTGGAATCCGATCTGACTAGTGCTATCGTGTATTAACAGAGTGATCTTTAATATATTAAAGTGAAAGTGAAATTTGCTCAGTTGTGTCTGACTCTTTGTGAACCCATGGATTATACAGTCCATGGAATTCTCCCAGCCAGAACACTGGAGTTATCGTGTGGCCTTTCCCTTCTCCAAGGGATCTTCCCAACCCAGGGATCAAATCCAGGTCTCCCACATTGCAGGCAGATTCTTTATCAGCCACATATATTATGTATTGACTTAAAACTTCAGTTCCTTATATATCAACTGAGGTTAACGTCACCGTCCATACTATCATTGAGGACTTCTCAGGTGGCACTAGTGTAAAGAACCTTCCTACCAATGCAGGAGACATAGGAGATGCCGGTTCGATCCTTGGGTCAGGAAGATTCCCTGGAGGAGGGCATGGTAACCCAGCCAGTATTCTTGCCTGGAGAATCCCATGGACGAGGAACCTGGCAGGCTATAGTCTATAGGGTCACACAGGGTTGAACACAACTGAAGCAACTTATCAAGCAGGCATGCACGTAACTGTTATTGAGAAGGCTAGGTGATATACATATCAAGCAATCAGAAAACACCAAGTTCTCTATGATTTAGGTAATATGTTGATTTTACCATTAAACTGGTAAGAAAAATAGGACTTTCTAAGACAATTTTCAAAAATTTGGCTCTCCAAGTTAACAAGCAACTAATAGGTAGATTTAGTTGAATGAGGTTTTTCTTTTCTAATTTTTCTCTAATGGTCAAACCATACCTCAAAATCATACAAAGGAAACATAATTATTGCTAATTTATTGACTTCTGCTATCCATTGTTAATATTAATCCAGACACCATTTCATCTCAATTATATGTTCTGAGAGGAGAATTTGTACTTCGGGTAGAATTTGGTCTCTGTGTAAATTATGGTTTTCACTAGTACAAGAGAGAAAATAGAAAGACTGAAGCTCTGTCTGTGATATTCTATTACAAACACATATTTTCTAAAGAAAATCTCAGAATTAAAATAATGTTACAGATAATGTCCTATACATTTTAAATGATATTCATAAACAGCAAATTCCCAATGAGCACAATATTGCATTTTTTCTTTTAACTGTAATGATATTTATTGTGTAAAAGTTTCAGTAGTACACATATGGAATTGGATTTGTTTATATTCAACTGAATTCAAAAATTATAAAATTTTCCTTTTAAGTAGTGAAAATCCAACACCTTGTGTTCAATTTCTAAGTTTTGCAGACTGCTTCAAAACTGCTTATGTCTCAATGTAGCAGGGACTATAATTGTCCAGAATTTCAATAAGGCTTATTTCAAACAGCAGCAAGGAAAATAAAATATATCTTTTAATGAAAGTTGTTACTATCAGTTTACTCTAGTAACAGTAGTTAATAGTAGTAGTAGATGGTAATAACCTGCTGGTAAAAGCAGACAACTGAATTTTTAGTAAATTTTACCTTTCATTCAAATTTCATAGGTATTTATATTGTTATGACAATTTGACATTTTATTTAAAAGAGTAACATATCAGTTGCTTTGTTATTGTTGTAGAATGCTTGGGCATTTTATATCATTAGGGTCTCCATAATGTTTATTTTGTGTAGCTAGACGATGAAGATGCAATCAGTCCTGAGGAGAGTCAAGTGTATTCCATTACTTAGAGAATATATTTGCTGAATTCTATCATGAGGATAAATTTAAACTTGCTTAATCATTTTGGTCAGTTCTAACCCTCATTATTTTCAGAGATGCCTGGTATTTTAAAATAAAACTTTGCAAAGATAAACATTTAAATATCAGAGCTTATTTTTAGAACTAAATTTTAGTTACCATATGTATAAATGATAACACTCTTGAATTTGTGTGGGAAGTTAAGTATTGATTTCCAGAAAAATTGATGTAGGAGCCTCTCTCTCTGTCTCTCTCTCTCTCACACATACACACACATACAAACAAAGCTTTATTTAAAAAAAATTTGAAACTGTCAATTATAACCAAATATAATCAATTATATCAATTATAACTGATATATATCATTATTTCTTATTTATAACTATCAATTATAAAAGAAAAATCAGTCTTTTAAATTTTTTCTATTATTTTCTCTAGTTTTTGTTATGCACATATCAACTTGTCATCAGTAAAAATAATGCTGCAATAAATTTTGAGTGAAATATTTATTAATTTTCAATGTTTCTCTGAAATAAAAATATTCAGAAATTAGATTACTAAATTTGGTTCATGAATACTTTTACAATTTAAAATGTCTTCTGTGTTTCAAGACTATAACTGTGAAGTACTTAGTTTTGTCTTAAACAATGTAATTATATACATGGAGGCTATCGTGATCCCTAGTATAATTGTTAAAAGAACATACAATAAAAACTTCCACAATTTGACATTTTTTAAATCATAAAGGAGTAAATATGGTAAACAAATTTTGCAATCTCAGCAGGAAATCTGAATGACTCCTTGTTGGATGAAGAAAATCAAGAAGACAAACGATGAACCTGGATATTGAAAATATGACTTCCTTATTTTCTGTACCAAACTAACATGTTACAAAAGTGCGTCAATCAATTCTTATTGTTAATTAAATGTTTGACCTTCCAGAAATGTCACTTATATTTTTAAAGCATTTTCAACATTTTATCCAATGAACCAAAATCTTTTGGGTCCGATTTTCTTTTTTCATCACCACTGGATAATCAAGTTAGACATAATAGATACCCACATCCAGGAAGATGCTAACTCATTCAAGGAAAAAAATCTACCAAACGAAAACTAATTCCCTAGAGGAATTTATTAATATCAAATGGCAAGATTAATGAATCTTATAACACAATCAGTCTACTAGTGTTTAAACATTATTTCATATAAAATAGGTTCACTGAGCTAGATATAGGAAGAAAATTGATGATAGAAGAATACCTAATAAGATTTGGAGAGCAAGCTGAAGCCAAAGGAAGCAGGGCAGTCAGAAAAAAATGTTATAAGAACTTGCTGAAATACAACTTTAAGCAATACATCATTCCTGGAGGGCACTGGGTAGCACTGGGCACTAGGGAGATGGTGGTGGCTTCAAAAATAAGAGACCTATTAGATTTTTAGAGCTCTTTGGGTACAAGCACTAGCAAAAATAAATATTGGAAAATAATTCTGTTTTCACAACTCACAGAATTTGAAGGATGGGCAGTGATAATTAACACAGCTGATAATAGTTTACCAGGACCACCATGTTTATATTATATTGAGATATGAATTATAAACAACCTAGTGAAGCATGGCAAATTACTGCGGTTCGTTGATTACCAGGTATTACAAGGCACCCTAAATAAAGACATTTAGAGCCACTTCAATTCTTCAAATATTATCTAGGTTTTATAAGTGGAGAAATCTCATCTAGGTTTAGAGAAGTTGAATAATGTGCTCAAGGGCATGTAAGTAATGTGAGAAAATAGAGTATGATTAGCTTCAAAACCCTGGAGAAGGCAATGGCACCCCACTCCAGTACTCTGGAAAATCGCATGGACGGAGGAGCCTGGTAGGCTGCAGTCCATGGGGTCACGAAGAGTCGGACACGACTGAGCGACTTCCCTTTCACTTTTCACTTTCATTCATTGGAGAAGGAAATGTCAACTCAGTCCAGTATTCTTGCCTGGAGAATCCCAGGGATGGGGGAGCCTGGTGGGCTGCCATCTATGGGGTCGCACAGAGTCAGACACGACTGAAGCAACTTAGCAGCAGCAACAGCTTCAAAGCCCAAGTTTTAGCCCTAAAACCTATTCCATATTCTGTTTCTATGAGATTAATACTAAGAGGAGAATTGAGACATGGTTTAATATTATACACTCTTGTTATGCACAGTTCAATATAATGCTTTCCTTCTTTGGTGGTAGCATTGGTGCATCTATATAATTCTTAAGCAAATATTTAATCAAACATGTTGCTTTATCTCTTACTCAATCTTATATTTTCTGATCTATCATTTGAAATGCATTTGATGAAAGAAAAGAGGAAACTATGTAACTCAACTATTATTTAACTAGAAATACATTAGTGAAATGAAGTGAAATTGTTAGTTGCTCGGTTGTGTCCAGCTCTTTGTGACCAAATGGACTGTAGCCTGCTAGGTTCCTCTGTCCATGGAATTCTCCAAGCAAGACTACTGGAGTGAGTTGTTGTTGTTCAATCACTCAGTTGTGGCTAACTCTCTGTGACCCCATGGACTGCAGCACGCCAGGCTTCCCTGTCCTTCACCATCTCCCAGAGCTTGCTCAAACTCATGTCCACCACGTCAGTGATGCCATCCAACCATCTCATTCTCTGTCATCCCCTGCTCCTCCTGCCTTCAATCTTCCCCATTGTCAGGGTCTTTTCCAATGAATTGGTTCTTCACATCAGGTGCCAAAGTATTGGAGCTTCAGCGTTCTTCCAATGAACATTCAGGATTGATTTCCTTTAGGATTGACTGGTTCAATCTCCCTGCAGTCCAAGAGATTCTCAACAGTCTTCTCCAACACCACAGCTCAAAAGCGTAAGTCTTCAGCATTAAGCTTGTTTATGGTCCAACTCTCACATCCATATATGACAACTGGGAAAATCATAGTTTTGACTATACAGACCTTTGTCAGCAATGTAGTGTCTCTGCTTTTTAACATGCTGTCTAGATTTGTCAGAGCTTTTCATCTAAGGAGCAAGTGTCTTCTATTTTCACCGCTGCAGTCACCACCTGCAGTGATTTCGGAGACCAAGAAAATAGTCTGTCACTGTTTCCACTGGAGTGGGTAGCCATTTCTTTTCCAGGGGATCTTTAATGTAACATAAAATTTATATTAAATTATATTTAAGTTTAGGCAAGGTGTTTTATAGAGAGTAATATATTAAATGTGATTATTTGGCTAATTTTTAACTTACAAAATATCTATGTCTCTAAGACTAGATATGTTGTTCATCATAAGGATTTTTTCTGAGAATGTTACTATTGGAAACCAGAATCACTACAGGTGGACACATGGCACTCACTGAGAAGGATACTGGTAAGCACATATGAAGGTTGGGAGAGTTCAAACAGCTATCATGTAGGTTTCATTTTTCAGACAACTGAATGTAGCTAAATGAATGTCCATCACTCAAGCTCTATTGATCCAATAGTTTAGGGAGGTTTTTTTTTTTTTGTTAAAAGTAGGCTGAAATACACTTTTTAAATGCAATGAAAGCTTTAGCATCTAACAATGATTTGACATTTAAAAATGGTACCTTGGAAGTGAAATGAAATAATTTAATCAACTTCTTACCCAACCTGACAGTAAAGCTCAAAATCCAAATCAAAGTCAGAGCTTCCTGCCAATACTGTTCAGGAAAACCATCCCTGACTGGAAGGCTGACTGAAACTCAGCGGAGAATCTATTTTAATAGGGAATAATCAGTTCAAAGAAAAGAACAAGGGGAGCAAATCTGCTTTGTCCTGTGAATCTACACTACTCTACCTGCCTCGGGAAAAGTAAAGGCACAGATGTCTGGCTTTTTATGACAAAATTAATGTATCAGATAAATCAAATTTGCTGAAAATTTGGTCGCTGTTATTATGCTTTGCAAAACTGCTTTGCAGGAAATCCTCATATTCAAATGGACTGTATTCCAAATGTGCATTTAAAAATCAATTGTCAGGAACTGAGATAGGTAATTACCTTTCCTTCCTTCCTCATTTCCCCACCAAATGACAGTAGAATATTTGTATGTGACAGGGCTCAAGGAGCGAGTAGGGTCCATTTTTTCCTAGAGAGGTACTTTTGGTGAGTTTCCTAGATTTACCGTCTAAATATTATTTTATTCACTAAGGAAGGAGAGGAAAGGAGAGTAAAGCATTAAGAAAAGTGATTTTGTAAGCAAAAGAATCTCTTTGAAGTGTATCACAAAAAAGTTACAATTCTATATTTTTGTGTGATTATATGTGAAAGACTATAAGTCTCGATTATCACCTCAGTGAGGGAAACATTATGTCTGCATTAATTTCCTGATGAAATTCCATTGCCTAACACAGCACCTTGCAGATTCTAAGTGTCCAATCAACATTTAATAGATGAATGAATGAAGTATGGCTAAGACAAGAAATTAGAAAAATTGAATTCAGTTCCTCCATTATGTTTCTGAAGACCCTAGCTAGACCCTGGAATCTCCCACGTCCATGAAAAAGAGCTTGCAAACCAGGGAAACAGTACCAATTTCGTCATCCCAGCACCATGTTGAAATAGGATGTAGAAATACGGAAGCATGATAGCAAACATGGCTGATAGATTATCAGGGGAACATCGTTGTTCCCAGTCCAAAAGTGCCAAGTATGTGTGTACCCATGAACGTTTCACAAAGTCAGTTTCGGAAATATCACTTAATTCCATGGTTTTCAAGCTTTCTACCCACTAATGACTTTTGAAGCACATTTAATGAGTTGGGATCAGATTTTTTTAGAGTCATCTGGTGCTAAATAGCTTCAGTTGTGTCTGATTTTGTGTGACCCTATGCACTGTAGCCTCCCAGGCTCCTCCATCCATGGGATCCTCCAGGCAAGAATACTGGAGTGGGTTGCCATGCCCCTCTCCAGGGGATCTTCAAGACCCAGAGATCAAACCTGCATACCTTACGTCTTCATCATTGGCAGGCGAGTTCTTCACCACTACCGCCATCTGGAAAGCTCAAGATAGGCTGCTATTGCTAAGTCACTTCAGTCGTGTCCGACTCTGTGCAACCCCATAGACGGCAGCCCACCAGGCTCCCCCATCCCTGGGATTCTCCAGGCGAGAACGCTGGAGTGGGTTGCCATTTCCTTCTCCAATACATGAAAGTGAAAAGTGAAAGTGAAGTCGCTCAGTCGTGTCCGACTCTTAGCGACCCCATGGACTGCAGCTCACCAGGCTCCCCGTCCATGGGATTTTCCAGGCAAGAGTACTGGAGTGGGGTGCCATCGCCTTCTCCACAAGATAGGCTAAATCAGAATAAACTGAAAATAAATAGGATGAAAAACAAAAGTGAACATTCAACTGCATTAGCAAAACTTTTACAATTTCATTCTCTCCCATTTTGGAATATTGTGATAGCCCCAACAGAGAACTGCAAGTGTCCTTATTATATTTTTGTTTGTTTTATTCTATTTTGCTTTGTGTTTCTAGTGAATCTGGAATATAGGAATCATTGCATGCTGAGCCAGAATCTTATACTACTAAGCTAGTCCAATTATCGGAAAGTTCTACTTTCAAGGTTGCAGGTGAATTGGTTAGTCAGGAGATCTGGCTTCCAAATCTGGCTCCCCATTTATTACCTCTGAATTCCTTCAACAAATATTTAATCACTTCAGATCCAGGTTTCTTCATTTGTAAAATTAAGATAAAATTTTCTACCTGTTAGTTGATAAGAACTAAAAGATTATAAAGCATGTAAACAAGCTGACAAAATTTGTACAACATAAGTTGCAGTTTATCATTAGTCTAGTATTTAATGTTGTTTGGAAAATGTATAGTGCCATGTGTTCCATTTGATTTTATAATATTAGGAACTTTCATACAATGTCAGACTTTTACACAAAATCAGAATATTTTAGAATATGCAACTACACAGCTCAATAAATGTAGAAACTATGTTACTACAGACTTAAGGTTTTAAATCCTACTTGGTTCTTTCCAGGTTTTTTTTTTTTTTTTTCTCCAGAGATGTGTTCTTAAAAAGGAATATAAAAAGGAAGTCATTGTTTATCAGGAAGCTGTGCCTGAATGAAATTAAGAATTAGATGAATTTCAAAGAAGCTGGTAACAAGCAAACACCTTAAAGCTTCTCAGGTGATGCTAGTGGTAAAGAACCACTTGTCAATCCAGGAGATGTAAGAGACACGGGTTTGATCCCTGGGTCAGGAAGATTCCCTGGAGGGCATGGCAACCCACTCCAGTATTCTTGCCTGGAGAATCCCACAGACAGAAGAACCTGGTAGGCTACAATCCATAGGTTTGCAAAGAGTCAGACAAGACTGAAGCAACTTAACACACATGCAAACACTTTAAAATTAATTGTATATAATCTATAAATTAGTCCTTCTTGCTGTAAAAGATTACCTTGCAATGAAGTAGCAAATATATCTATAAAATCAATTTCTGATTATAGCAACACTAGTGGGAAAGACACACAGTGATATTATGAATCTGTGTGGCATATTTGAGATCCTTTCTTATGTACTTCGACAAGTCATAAAGAAAATAAAACTGTGCACTAATAGAGAAGCCATCAGAAACTGCTTGCATAGTGCTATAAGAATTTTTTTTAATATTTATTTATTTGGCTGTGTTGGGTCTTCGCTGTGTCACGCAGATCTTCATTTTATCACACAGTATCTTTGTTGCACCATGCAGTATCTTTTGTTGCGGTGCACAGATTCTCCAGCTGTGGCACACAGGCTAGTTTCTCCAGGAATGTTGGATCCTAGTTCCCCAACAGGGATCAAACCCAGGTCCCCTGCACTGCAAGGCAACTTCTCAACCGCTGGACCACCCAGGAAGTCCCTATAAGAGTTTTTGATGTGCTGACAGAAGTAATCAGAGCTATACTCACCACAAAGGAAAAACAGTGGATGCAGACGGAGATTCATGCTAAGTGGAAGGAAGCATTCTGTCTGTATCTCAGGGGCGCAGAAGATTGAGGTATCTAGTGAAAGCTCCAAAGCTAAGCTGATCTAGATTTGTGAAATAGATATTAAATTATTTCCCAGAGACATACTATAATTGTTATACTTTTGTATACAGTTTTAAAAAACAATGATTAGACTACTAAAATACCTATAAAGAATCTGCCTGCCAATGCAGGAGACACGGGTTCAATCTCTGGGTTGGAAAGATCCCCTGGAAAAGAAAATGGCAACCCACTCCAGTATTTTTGCCTGGCAAATACCATGATTTTGATTAAACCATTAAAATATTACTCATCATAAATATATAGTGTTATAAAATTTTGAGTGCATCACTGTTGAGAAAACATTTGAATTGTAAAGTGTATCTATGTCACACATATGACAATACTAGATGCTGAAATAACAAGTCATTGTTTTGCAGTAAATTGTGTCCCCTAAAGAAGATATGTTGGAGTCCTAATTCATAGTACCTAATTATGTGATCTAATTTGGAATCTATACAAGAATAATCAAGTTAAAATGAGTTCATTAAGATGAGTCAATCTAATATGACTGGTGTTATTAAAAAAAAAAAGAGGGAAATTTTTGGACACAGTGAGTGATATGTACAAAAAGAGAACTTTACAAAAAGAGAACATCATGTGAAAAATGGAAACTTTGTTGCCACAAGCCAGATAACCCCTAGAAGTTAGAAACAGAACAGATTCTTCTCTACCTCCAGAGGGAGCATGGCCTAGTAGACTCCTTGACTTTGGGATTTCTGGCCTCCAGCACTGTGAGACAATAAATTTCTATTATTCTGAGCTCCTCAGTTTCTGACATTTTGTGACAGCACCCTAGGAAATTCATACAGCCATAATTTCATTATTACCTTCATTAGGATATACCACCACCAAGAAACTGGTGATCTCCTAAAATAGCTGAATTCTGATGAAGTGTTAATCTCTCAAATGCTGTTATACACATTCAAACCTTAAAATTAAGTTTATTCACAGGTTTATAACTTTACTCATATACCTTTACTCATCAGTTGTCTGTTCTGAATTTAAATTGAGAACATTGGACGTCCTGAGCTTTCTAGATAGTCTGTTATTAGACAGTAAGTCAACTGTATAGTTGAATGACCGACTACAGTTTTTAGTTTTCAATGAGATATTGTGATGACCAAATTTGAAACTGTAATTCTTAAATGCTTAGAAATAGAAAACTTCATGCTAAAAAAAAAAAAAAAATCCAACTGCCAATGATTTAAGTCTGATTTTTAAGTAACATGTTTTCCTTCCTTTTAAATGGTGTTTTTATTTGTCTTATTTAATCAGTGCATGACTTATTCCAAGCCTGAGCTAGTGAAGTTTATGTAATAAGATACTTAGTGGAATGGATGTTAGCTTTGCTCTGTGTGCTGGGCCTGCCATTAAGTCATCTGGAGTATGTTGAGCTAAGACAAATGTATTAAAACTTATATCATTACAAATCTATAGTCATTATTTCTTTAGGTAACAAAAGAGCAAAGAGAGTTATTTCTAGGGTTAAAATGAAAATTATTTAATCTTTTAAAGCTATTTGCACAATATGTGGCCTCAAATGTAAATGTTCACTAACTTTGTTAATAAAGGGATTTTTTAACCACTTCTACTCATAAAAACCAAACTATACACAAAATAAGATGATGAATTAGGAAGGAAATGCTGTTAAGAGAATTACTCTAAGCATGAGGAAACTATTAGACAAGAGTTTTCAGTAGTTTAAAATTCTGAGATTTGATTCTTAAATGATGAAACATCCAATAAGCCAAATGACTCTGCATAAACATGTACATGGAATAAATTATTCCAAATGAAAGCATGGATATTATTTGTTCAGCTGTTTTAGTGGTTGGAGCATTAGGAACAAAAGCTATTATTGTTCAATGTATTTTTTCACAGGAAATAGACAGTGGCAAACATACAGTAGTTCAACACATGAGATCAGAGACATGGTTTTTATAGTAAACCAAGAACAGATGTTGGAACGATTCGAGACCTTTGCAGGAATTATTAGTTATGTTTGCCTTTGAAAGCAAAGAAAGTTTATAGAGACTCACATATCTGATTATATTAAGAAACAGACAGGTTTTCAAATCCAAAAGCTTTAATTCATTCAAGCTCAAAGTTTCTGCTGCATAAATTTTGAATGCTCTACTCAACACTGTTGCAAATAATTACAATAAGTTCCATGCCACCCTATTATAAAAACTACTGAGCCCTCACATATAACCTAAGTACCCCTATTCACTAAAAATCATATAGAAATAGGATTTGTGCTATAGGCAAAAATCAGTATTTAATAGCAATCACTGAAATCAATTGATTTACATATATTATCTACGTAACTGAAAGGCATATTTTCTGAGGCTGAACTAAGAGCCAACATGTAGCCTTTTACCATATATGAAATACCTGTGTAAAATGATTTTACCAAATCAGTACCTCTCAGCTACTGACCACTAACTAAGCCTTAAAATTTCATTGTTCATTCTCTGCTTTAGGATCTCCATCCCCTGAAAGTGAAAGTGAAAGTGAAAGTCGGTCAGTCACATCCAACTCTTTGCGACCCCATGGACTGTATAGTCCATAGAATGCTTTAGGCCAGAATACTGGAGTGGGTAGGTGTTCTCTTCTCCAGGGGATCTTCCAAACCCAGGGATCGAACCCAGGTCTCCCACATTGCAGGCAGATTCTTTACCAGCTGAGCCACAAGGTAAGCCCAAGAATACTGCAGTGGGTAGCCTATCCCTTCTCCAGGGTATTTTTTCAACCCAGGTATTTAACCAGGTCTCCTCCATTGCAGGCGGATTCTTTACCATCTGAGTTGTCAGGGAAACCTTAGACATTCTCAGTTCCAGTGTTTCTCCTCTACTCTGGAGTACTCCTTGGGCAAAGACATACACTGACTGGGCTCAGTCACTAGATCATGTCCGACTCTTTTCAACCTCCTGGACTGTAGCCCACCAGGCTCCTCTGTTCATGGGATTTTCCAGGCAAGAATACTGAAGCAGTTTGCCATTTCCTACTTCAGGAGATCTTCCCAACCCAGGGATCAAACCCACGTCTCTTAGGTCTCCTGCATTGGCAGACAGGTTCTTTACCACTAGAACCCCTTGGGAAGCCCTTGATGCCTTGATTATCACCTGGTTAAATCCAATTCATGTCCTACTCTGAACCTATATCTGTATCTCCAATTATGATTAAAGAAAATGTCCAAATTTGCTGATTAACCTTATTTATTTATTCTTTTCTTAAAATTTTAAACCTTTATTGACTTTGTTATAATACTTCTTCTATTGTGTATGTTCTGGTTTTTTGACTGTGAGGCATGTGGGAGCTTAGCTCCCTGATCAGGGATCGAAACTGCACCCTCTGTATTGAAAGGTGAAGTCTTAATCACTGGACAACCAGGGGAGTCCCTGATCAGTCTTATTTTAAATTTATGACTTTTAACTTCAGATGACTCCTTAGTGCCACCTGATAATAATTTTATTATTTCATTGTCCCAAGGACTATTTCATG
Source organism: Oryx dammah (assembly GCF_014754425.2). Classification (NCBI taxonomy): domain Eukaryota; kingdom Metazoa; phylum Chordata; class Mammalia; order Artiodactyla; family Bovidae; genus Oryx; species Oryx dammah. The sequence continues at coordinate 52,405,170 of NW_024070203.1, read as the reverse complement.
TCTTTTCCATTCTAATATAATTTCCAGATACCCTCCCCCAACCACACACAGACACACATACTTTTAATGATGTTTTCTCTGACTTCACTGAGAAAATGGAACTAATCGTTAGCAATTTTCCAGAAGCTCCACCACCAAATTTACCAATTTATCTGTATCTCAACCTAGTTTTTTCCTTTTTTAAGGGATATATTGTCTTTCCTTCTAAATTTAATCTGTCAATTTCTACCTGGATCCTACCCTCTCTAGCTCATACTAGACTGTCATTTTGGTTTGTTTGTTTCATACGTGATTTGGATCATTCTAATCACCATATATACACACTGAAATATAGTAAACAAAAGTGGACTCATTTTTAAAACTTTCCTATTTCCCCTTCTATTCCAGCTACCTCTCCAATAAACAGTGCTTCCATTTACAGCAAAACTTATAGTATTGTCTATTTTATGATATGGAAAATATACCTCAATAAAGTCCTTAAACAAAGTGCTGTTAACTTATTGTCTACACATTCTCACTTAAACCCACTCTTGCCTGGAAAATCCTATGGATGGAGGAGCCGGGTGGGCTGCAGTCCATGGGGTCGCTAAGAGTCGGATACGACTGAGCGACTTCAATTTCACTTTTCACTTTCATGCATTGGAGAAGGAAATGGCAACTCAGTCCAGTGTTCTTGCCTGGAGAATCCCAGGGACGGGGGAGCCTGGTGGGCTGCTGTCTCTGGGGTCGCACAGAGTCGGACACAACTGAAGCGACTTAGCAGCAGCAGCAGGTTCATAAAGCTTCAAAAGTCTCCAAACAGGTTTAATCTAGAGGACTTCACAGAAACACATGACAATTAAATTGCTGAAAATCAAGAAAAAGAGATAATTTTGAAAACAGCAAGGAAAAAAGCACATTTTCATACAAGAAGGAATACACATAAGACTGTCAATACAATTTTCAGCAAAGACCCTGCAGGCCAAGAGAGAGTACGATGATACATTCAAAGTGCTGAAAGAAAAAAATACAAAGAGTACTTTACCTAACAAAGCTGCCCTTCAAATAAGAAGGAGAGATGAAGACTTTCCCAAATAAAAGTTGAGCAGATTCAACTCCACTAGACTTGCCTTACAAGAAATACTAAAGGGAGTTCCCCAAGCTGAAATGAAAGTATGATAATAAGTAACATGAGAACATATGAAAGTGTAAAACTCACTGGTAATGGTAACTATATAGTAAAATCCAGAATACTTTAAAAATGTAAAGGTGTCATATAAATCACTTTTACCTCTAATATAAAGGTTAAAAGGCAACCATATCAAAACTAACTATAGTTACAATACTTTGTTTATAATACAGTATGAAAAAATATAAACTGTGACACAAAATGTGAAGCAGGTAGTAACAGAACAGCATTTTCAATGCACTTGAAGTTGTGGTTAGCTTAAAGTAGATTGTTATGACCATGAGGAGATTTATGTAAGCTTCATGGTAACCTCAGGCTTCCCAAACAGCTCAGTGGGTAAATAATTGCCCACAGGGTAAAGTGGGTAAAGCGCCAGAGCAGGAGATGCAGACGGCATGGGCTAGATCCTTGGGTCTGGAAGAGCCCCTGGAGGAGGAAATGGCAACTCACTCTAGTATTCTTGCCTAAAAAAATCCCATGGACAGAGGAGCCTGGCAGGCTACAGTCCAAAGGGTTGCAAAGAGTCAGGCACAACTGAGTACACACACATGGTAATCACAAAGCAAAATCCTATAATAAACACACAAAGATAAACATAAAGGAAGCAAAACATATCACTGGAGAAAATAATCAGATCACAAAGAAAGGCAGTGAGAGAAGACAGAAACAAAGCAACCAGACAACAATGAACTAAATGGCAATAGTAAGCCTTAAGTAAGTAAGTGTAAGTGAAGTCGCTCAGTCGTGTCCAACTCCTACCAGGCTCTTCCGTCCATGGGATTCTCCAGGCATGAATACTGGAGTGGGTTGCCATTTCCTTCTCCAGGGGGTCTTCCCGACCCAGGGATCGAACCCAGGTCTCCCTCATTGGAGGCAGACGCTTTAATCTCTGAGCCACCAGGGAAGCCTTAATCTCTCAATAATTACTTTAATTATAAGTATATGCAATTCCCCAATAAAGACATAAAGTAATGGAATGGATGTAAAAATAAACCCAACTATATGTGATATACAAGAGAATCACTTCAGCTTTCAGAACATACACAAACAGTTATTGAAGGGAGGGAAACAGATATCCCATATAAATGGAAAGCAAAGGAGAGCAGAGATGGCTATATTTATATCATACAAAATATATGTTAACACAAAAGACATAATAGTGACAAAGAGAGCCATTATATAATTACAAGAAGGTCATTTCATCAAAAAAGATGTAACAATCATAAATATTTGTGCACTCAATATTGGAGCACCTAAATGTACTAAGAAAATACTAACATCTGAAATGAGACATAGAGAACTATACAATAATAGTAAGAAACTTCAATACCTAATTTTCAACAATGGATAGGATATCCAGAGAAAATCAACAAAGAAACATTGGATGTGAACTGCATTTTAGAGCAAATGATCCTAACAGGAGTAAACAGAACATTATATTCAACAGAAGCAGAATATATTAATACATTTTTTCTCAAGGACATATGAGGCATTCTGTAGGAAAGATCATATATTATGATATACAACAAGTCTTAACAAACTTAGAATGATTAAAATCATAGTAAATATATTTTTTCTGACAAATAATGGTGTAAAGCTAGGAAAATAGGAAAATTTACAGTACATGGAAATTAAACTACACATTCCTGAAAAACAAACAGGATCAAGATTAAATCAAAAGGGGAATTTTAAAAGTCTGGTACACACTGAGGAAACCAGAAATGAAAGAGACACATGTACCCTAATGTTCATCACAGCACTGTTCATAATAGCCAGGACATGGAAACAACCTAGATGTCCATCAGCAGATGAATGGATAAGAAAGCTGTGGTATATATACACAATGGAGTATTACTCAGCCATTAAAATGAATACATTTGAATCAGTTCTAATGAGATGGATGAAACTGGAGCTGATTATACAGAGTGAAGTAAGCCAGAAAGAAAAACTTCAATACAGTATACTAACACATATATATGGAATTTAGAAAGATGGTAATGATGACCCTGTATGCGAGACAACAAAAGAGACACAGATGTGTAGAGTGGACTTTTGGACTCTGAGGGAGAGGGAGAGGGTGGGATGATTTGGGAGAATGGCATTGAAACATGTACACTATCATGTAAGAAACGAATCGCCAGTCTATGTTCGATGCAGGATACAGGATGCTTGAGGCTGGTGCATGGGGATGATCCAGAGAGATGATATGGGGTGGGCGGTGGGAGGGGGATTCAGGATTGGGAGCTCGTCTACACCCGTGGTGGATTCATGTCAATGTATGGCAAAACCAATAAGTATTATAAAGTAAAATAAAGTAAAAATTAAAATTTAAATAAAAAAGAAAAAATAAATAAAATAAAAGTCTGGAGGCAACTGAAAACAGAAAACACAATACACTAAAACTCCTGGGATGCAGCAATCTTAAAAGAGAAGTTTGCACCTGTAATTTCTGCTGGGTTGTTCAAAAGGTTCATTCCGGTTTTTCCATAAGATGGATATAATAGTGTTTAGTTGTCTTGAACTTTATTTGAAACAATTTTGTTACATTGTATTATGACAGCTGTCATCTCAGCATACATTTTTTTTAAAATTTATCAAAATTGGCAACTTTTTGAGATACAGTTTTTCTAGGCAGAAGCCTGATGTGTCTCCCTTTGACTGGCAAAAACACAAAACTATCCTTTTATATTTCACTCCCCCTCCCTTCATTGGTGAATTTTTGGGTAGCTATTTTAACATTGAAGATGGAAGAAAAAAGCAAAATTTTCAGCATATTATGCTTTACTACTTCGTGAAATATAAAAGCACAACTGAAATGCAAAAAAAAAAAAAAAAGTGCAATGTGTGGAGAAGGTACTGTGACTGAGCGAACATGTCAAAAGTGGTTTGCAGAGTATTGTACTGGAGATTTCTCACTGGATAATGCTCCAGGGTCAGGTAGACCAGCTGAAGCTGATAGCAATCAAACTGAGATATTAATTGAGAACAATCAACCTTATACCATATGGGAGATAGTCAACATACTCAAAATATCTAACTCAAGTGTTAAAATCATTTGCACCAACTTGGTTATGTTCATCACTTTGATGTTTGGGTTTCACATAAGTGATAAAATCTTCTTGACTGTATATCTACATGCAATTCTCTACTAAAATATAATGAAAACATCCTGTTTTTAAAACAAATTGTGACAGGTGATGAGAAGTAGATTCTGTACAATAATGTAAAATGGAAGAGATCATGGGGCAAGTGAAATGAACCACCACAAACCACCTAAGACAGGTCTTCATCTAGAGAATGTAGTTGTGTATATGGTGGGATTGGAGGGAAGTCCTCTATTAAGAGCTCCTTCGAGAAAGCCAGATAATTCATTCCTAGTACTGCTCTAAATTAGACCAACTGAAAGTAGCAGTCTACAAAAAGTGTTTGGAATTAGTCAAAAGAAAATGTGTAATCTTCTATCAGGATAATTTAAGAGTGTGTTTCTTTGATGACAAGGCAAAAACTGTCACAGCTTGGCTGGGAAGTTCAGATTCACCTGCCATATTCACCAGACATTGCACCTTAAGATTTCCATTTATTTTGGTCTTTACAAAGTTCTCTTAATGGAAAAAGATTCCATCCTCTGGAAGACTATAAAAGACACTTGGAACAGTTCTTTGCTCAAAAAAGATTAAAAAGTTTTGGGAAGATGAGATTATGAAGTTTTGAAGATTATGATCTATGGTCTCTTCTCACCTCCTTCAGTTCTCTGCTCCATTCATCTTGTTTCAGGGCACCCCTTACCATTTCCTTCTCTAACCCTACCTATAAGACAACCTCCAAGTGTAAATTCTTCTATTTTTATTGAACAGTGGCTCCTTTGTAACATTTATCACCACCTGACATCCTATACACTTATTTTCATAGTGTCTGTTTCTACTCTCAGAATATTAAGTTCATGAAAATAGCAATTTTTTTCTGTTTATTTCTGTGTCCTCAGTACCTAATTTTCTAGTGTCTAGCATATAATATTTTATTCATTAGAGATATGAGTGAAATAAATGAAATTGAAACAATATTATTAAAATAGTACTTTTAAAAAACTATTAGGAACAGAGTCATTTTGGTTTAACCTACCCGTGTGTATAGAAAATTTCTCTTCTTTCCTATCTGTGAGACTTTGTTTTACTCACTAACATCTCTGTAAAAAGAAGATGAGTACTTACCAGGACGGTTGAGCTTATATATATATATATATTTTAACTTGGGCTCTTTGAAGAAAAAGCTCTGAGAATAGTGCCTGGAACATAGAAAGCCTTTCATAAACATTAGCTTTTATCGTTGCTGTTACTACATATATATGAAGAACAAGTCATTCTACAGTCAACTGAATAATTGCTTCAGTCATAGTCACAATGCTAATAATTGATTGAATTTTCAGGAATCTTCCTGTATAACTTCTAGAAGTACATGTACAGTCTTGATAAAAATATCTTGCAGGAGAAAAGATGCAGTTACATGATCCTGACCATGTAAAAGGATTTAAGAGAGAAATTGCTGCTTGCTTATGAATAAGTCAGTCATGTGAGTATTTTCTTGTGAGCTCTAGGAAATGCAATGGAATCGCCTTCAGCAATGCTATCATAATCGGGATAGCTGAAAGAATTATGATTCAATATTCTAAAATAATCACTTCTAGCAGCAAGCAGCAGTCTGCCCTTTAAGTAAAAGGATCTGAGGTTTTTCTTCTTTTGTTACCTACCATTTTGGAATAAGTTATACATATATGTGTGTATGTATATGTATGTATATGAGTGTATGTATATGTACATTTGTTTGGTCATTAAATCATGTCTGATTCTTTTGTGACCCCATGGACTGTAGCCAGGTAGGCTCCTCTGTCCGTGGAATTTCCTAAGCAAGAATACTGGAGTGGGTTGCCATTTCCTACTTCAGAGGATCTTTCTGACCTAAGGATTGAAACCTCTCTTCCACTCGCCTGCATTGGCAGGCAAATTTTTTACCACTGTACTGCTTGGAAAGCCTGTATGTGTACATTGGTATTTACTAACATATTACTAAAAAAGGTAAAGAAAATAGTTAATTTAATTGAATATATTAAAACTAAGTTTTCTTTTCATATTTAATTGCTAAAATATATAATTGAAGGTGGGTGAACAGAATTTAGAGATAAACTTGGACTCAGATACCACCTCTAGTCCTTACTTGCTGTGAGACCTCAAATAAGTACAGTAGCTGCATTATCCTGAGTTTCCTCATCTGCAAATGTACTGCATTTAACGATCTCACACATAGTGTGATTACTTAATGTTGTAATGCTACAGGTACTTAAAACAGCACTTGGCACATAATAGAAAAACACTGTACTGACAGGAAATAAATTAAATGAACTCAAAGAGACAGGCCGCTTTCAAGAAACAGATAGCCAGATGCAAGAAACAATTAGTCTAATATTGATTTATAGTTATATCAATTAATCAACTTCAGAAAAAAATCTACCTTCAACTTTCTTAAAGCAAAAAGTAGCCAGTGTTTCTCAACCCAATTCCTGAGTAGATCCCAACCAAAGCCCTTATGTCACATCTCTGGAGGACTCTTCTGCAACATCCTGATGGTTGAATGACAAAATAAGATGACAGTATGGAGGGAGCTTGAGTAAGAAAGTTCTGTGGTATAAAAACAGGAAAAAAGGGTTATCAGATGGAATAAAATTTAAAGTTCAAAATCAGAGACAAATAACCACTCTGTTCTTAATATGAGTCTGTGGAAAATTCTGAAAGAGATGGGAATACCAGACCACCTGACCTACCTCTTGAGAAACCTGTATGCAGGTCAGGAAGCAACATGGACATGGAACAACAGACTGATTCCAAATAGGAAAAGGAGTACGTCAAGGCTGTATATTGTTACCCTGCTTATTTAACTGACATCCAGAGTACATCATGAGAAACACGGGGCTAGAAGAAGCACAAGCTGGAATCAAGATTGCTGGGAGAAATATCAATACCCTCAGATATGCAGATGACACCACCCTTATGGCAGAAAGTGAAGAGGAACTAAAAACCCTCTTGATGAAAGTGAAAGAGGAGAGCGAAAAAGTTGGCTTAGCTCAACATTCAGAAAACGAAGATCATGGCATCTGGTCCCATCACTTCATGGCAGATAGATGGGGAAACAGTGGAAACAGTGTCAGACTTTATTTTCCTGGCTCCAAAATCACTGCAGATGGTGATTGCAGCAATAAAATTAAAAGATTCTTACTCCTTGGAAGGAAAGCTATGACCAACCTAGACAGCTTATTAAAAAGCAGAGACATTACTTTGCCAACAAAGGTCCATCTTGTCAAGGCTATGGTTTTTCTAGTGGTCATGTATGGATGTGAGAGTTGGACTATAAAGAAAGCCGAGCGCCAAAGAATTGATGCTTTTGAACTGTGGTGTTGGAGAAGACTCTCGAGACTCCCTTGGACTTCAAGGAAATCCAACCAGTCCATCCTAAAGGGGATCAGTCCTGGGTGTTCATGGAAGGACTGATGTTGAGGCTGAAACTCCAACACTTTGGCCACCTGATGTGAAGGGCTGACTCATTGGAAAAGACCATGATGCTGGGAAAGACTGAAGGTAGGAGGAGAAAGGGACGACAGAGGATGAGATGGTTGGATAGCATCATCGACTCAATGGACATGGGTCTGGGTGGACTCCGGGAGTTGGTGATGGACAGGGAGGCCTGGCGTGCTGCAATTCATGGGGTCGCAAAGAGTCGGACACGACTAAGCAACTGAACTGAACTGACATGAACTGAGTTAGAGAAAATGGAGATAATATCTGTATGACCTTATTTGAATGCTTGCAAATGTTTACTGAAAAATAAAATGTAATGAAAAAATATTTCAGCATTAGAAATGCTGATTAAAAATTATATTAACAGAACTTATAATTATTGTTATGATTGAAAAGTGAAAAGTGCAATAGTCTAGAATCCAGGAAAATCTCAATTGTGACAGAGAAAAGCAATTTATGAAAAATTTCATTTATTAAAGTGACTAAATCATGGAATGTTTAAAAATATTTATTTTCATATTTTCAGTTTAAAAATAATTTAATCTTGACAAGCTACATGTGTATTATATTTAAGTTTAATTTATAAAAGGTAGGTAAAATTGGTTTTGTCAGAATAGTAATTGGCATGTAAATGATCTCTTGGGAGTTATAAGAGAATTTGAAGCATTTAGGAAACAATATGCACTCTTTATGAAAATGTTAGGAAAGGAAAGAAAGTAGAAAGGGAGAGGAAGAAAATTAAAGAGGGGAAAACTAAGAAGAAGGAAAGGAAGAAAAGACAGAAAAAAGAAAGGAAGGAAAGGTAGATGGAAGAAAAGGCCAACTTCTTCTACATGCAAAATAGCATAAATTTAAAATTAATGGAGTCATAATGATGCTATACCATATCTAACAAAACCTTCAAATAAAAATAAATAGAAGGAAGCATCCATAAGTAACAGATTCTCAAGTGTGACAGTTTCCAAGTACACCTACTTAGCTGCATATGTTCCTATAAATACGTTCAACTATCAAAACACAGCTCATTTTCCCTGCCTATGCAACTGTCCTTTTTATGTGATGGACCATAGATACTTAGGATGCTCTAGAAAATGTGTTAGTTCTAAATAAGTTTGAAATACCATGTCTATCCAAACTATATGGTCAGTTTGGGTTCTTCTCGGGAAGAATCCAGGAAAACCAACTACTGTCTATTTCACAGCAGAGCCCAGAACAAAGATATTCCAAACTGATTCTGAATATCACACTTGATTTAGTTTATACCATGCCTGAAACCTAGTCTATGAAATTACAGTAAAGGATAACTTCCAAGAATGAAAATAAAAACTACAAATAAATGGATACTTTCAGTAATATTAATGAAATTATTATTAGATTATTATATCTATCCCATATGATCTATGGATCTTTGACATTTTTACCTCAAGCTGCTTAGGTTTTAAAAATACTCAGTAATCCTCATACCTTGAGCTATAATTTTTAGATATCATCTTCCAAATAATCTTAACAGTATTCATTATATAAACTTAACAATCATTTGACAGTGTGGACCACAACAAACTGTGGAAAATCTTCAAGAGATGGGATTACCAGACCACCTTACCTGTCTCCTGAGAAATCTGTATGCAGGTCAAGAAGCAGCAGTTAGGACTGGACATAGAACAACAGTCTGGTTCCAAATTGGGAAAGGAGTATGTCAAGGCTGTATGTTGTCACCCTGTTTATTTAACTTATATGTAGAATACATCATGTGAAATGCCAGGCTGGATGAAGCACAAGCTGGAATCAAGATTGCCAGGAGAAATACCAATAACCTCAGATACACAGATGACACCACCCTTATGGTAGAAAACAAAGAAGAACTAAACAGCCTCTTGATGAAAGTGAAAGAGGAGAGTGAAAAAGTAGTCTTAAAACTCAACATTCAGAAAACTAAGATCATGGCATTCAGTCCTATCACTTCATGGCAGATAGATGGAGAAACAATGGAAACAATGAGAGACTTTATTTTGGGGGCTCCAAAACCACTGCAGATGTTGACTCCAATACTTGGGCCACCTGATGTGAAGAACTGACTCCTTAAAAAAGACCTTGATGCTGGGAAAGATTGAATGCAGGAGAAGGGGATGACAGAGAATGAGATGGTTGGATGGCATCACCAACTCAATGGACATGAGTTTGAACAAGCTCCACGAGTTGGTGATGGACAGGGAAGCCTGGCAGGCTGCAGTCCATAGGGTAATAAAGACTTGGACACAACTGAATGACTGAACTGAGCAGCCATTAATTTTTATTTTCAATAAAATTTTTCACATGGTCATTAAAAGGATGGGTAAAAGATACACATGAGCACAAGCAGCAGCAAAGAACACAATTAGAATTTTAATGTTAAAAGCAGAAAATATATCCTTTGCTGGACTTAAGATTTGATGAACACTTCCTGAAAGTATATTTACGATGGTGGTTGATATAGTGGGTTTTACAGGTTGTGCTGGTGGTAAAGAACCCAACTGCCAGTGCAGGAGATGTCAGAGATGAGGGTTCAATCCCTGGGTTGGGAACATCACCTGAAAGTTGCAATTTCACAAAAGACAGTATATATAATAGAAAAAAGTGGGCCTATGTTTGATCAGATAAAGACAGAAACCCAGATTTTTCAATTAATATCTATAATAATTATCCAATTACTATGTATATAACTAAAGAGCATAATGTAGCTGCCTAGCAGAGCATCTGGGCAAAATAAATATTATAAAGGATGACGCTCTTCCACTGTGAAACAAACTCAACATAAAAGTGAGAATTAAAATTAGAGTGTAAATAATGAATATTTATTGCGGAATTTCAGTCTAATAAATCAAAGAGGTAATTGTTGCTTCAAATATTATCGAACAGCTCAAATACTAATTGCAAAAGGATCCTTCAATATGCTTATAATCTTCTAATATGACACCCCACTTCAGTGTTATCTAACATGAAATCCCTTGGAAAGAAGAGCCTAGTGGGCTAAAGTCCGTGGGGTCACAAAGAGTGGGACACGACTTAGCAACTAAGCAACAGCAAGCAACGATACTGAAAGCAACTTAACAGCTTCGTAACAATAAGATAATGTTGGAAATTTCATTATGGCTTTTATAAGTAAATGTATAGTTAACTAAATCCTTTTGGGTATAAACAATAGACTTTTTAAAGTAATTAATAGATAAAATATTTATTATTGAGTCAGTTATATGGTTTACACTTAGTTGCATTTATTTTTTCACAATGATCTTGTGTATGGTACAATTTTATAACAAGATTATTTTAAGAAAATAAATATCACTTAAATATGCTATTCAAGTTTACACTTCTAATATGTAGAGACAGGGCTTGAACTTAGACACTCTGAACACAAAACTTTCATTCTTAGTACACATCATTTATGATATTTTTTCCTCAATTTCTTAATGAGTATTGGCATCATGGATAAACTGAGACACAGCTCAGCACTCACTCTTTAGTGAAGGACTCCTATACTAGGTCTAATATACAAATGTTTTTGAAAAGCTTTCTTTCATTTTCTCAGTCAGTGGCAGAGTAAATGAGATTGTAAAATTTGGCAAAGGTGTTACATCAATACTGCTCTTTCTTTATGGGGCATCCATCATTTTACCATGGAGTACGGAAAACTAAGATTTTTTAACACATACATGATATTGGGGAAAATATGACACAAGGGAAATTGTTCACCCTCCTAATGAATGAAGGATGTTCAAATGGAAAAAAAAAGAGAGGCAGCAAGGAAAAGGGTAAGAAGGTTGCAGATAAGCACAGGTGTGTTAGACGTACCTACAGTAAGAGGCAGTATAGAGGAGTGAGTGTGAATGTAAGAAGACTCAACAGCTTGGTGAGCATAGAGTCATGGGGGCACCACAGTTCATAGGATTGAAATATGGAACTATTTTCTGAGGAAAGGAACATGAAGAGAATTTATAAATGGGAAACCCATGGTTGGTGACATTGAGAAATAAGACAGTGCGAGCCTCATAGTCTAGGGAAACCCCAACACGATGGGGAGAATCACTCAGGGAGAGGGTATTATAAGCTTATCCAAAAGAGAAGGGATTGTGTCATGGAAGGCTACATTTGCCTGCATGGTCAGTCACTCAGTCGTGTCTGACTCTTGTGATACTTTGGACTGTAGCTGGTAAGGCTTTTCTGTCCATGGGAGAGAGAGCCCCAGAGAGTTTATGTTTCTACCACCATTGGGGGTTGCAGCAAATGAATATATACTTGGTAATTAGGATCAATAAACCCAACTACTACATTAAACTTTTATTTATCTGTGGCATGAGAAGTCTACAACAGCTGGATAACAGTCTTGACTTCATACTCCGTGGAACAATTGCTGTGTAGTCTGGTGGAAGCATTTCTCTCTTAGGAATTAAAACCTTCAAACGTTCAGAATTTTGGGAAGTCGGACAAAAAACTTATTGGTTGTTCACAGATGTAGCATAGAGAAGAGTTATTGCCATGTCTTCCACCTTGACCTATGCATTCCAGCTATGGGGAAAATATCCCCATGATTGAAAATACCACCATTGTCAATGAATCAATCATAGACTGATAGAATCCTTTAAGGGCGTTGCCTCACAGCTGATACCAATCAACCCTTATTAGTAGGCATATAGGTGATGGGGTTCATGGAAATTGAGACCAATGACTCCCATGGGCATAAGCTAATTGCAACAGTTTGTTTCCTATGAAATTTGTTAATTGACCTGAAGAATTGTTATTGGTGTGATGGTGAATAAAGCAGTTTGTAAGACCGTGGATAGAAATGATGTCAGAAGCATTGTAAGCCAAGAAGGCAAAGATATCCATTACATGTGTAATTCTCTCAAGGGAGAATTGATTGACTCTCATACACTGAAGTAAGGAGTCAAATGTAAGCCACAGTCCAGCCCATGGCTAGCTGGTGTCTCCAGGGCATCAAGCCGTACTTAGTGCTTGGCATTGGTCTATTCTATTGGAAGGTTGGTTCTCCATAGTAGCAGTAAGAAGATTAATCTTGTTCAGGGGAAATTCATTTTGTTGAGATCATGTAGGTTCTTCATTTCTATGCCACAGACATTTTGTTCATGAGACACTTGAGACAATAAGGATGTTTGAGGAAGAGGTTAACTGATGTCTATGTAACACCTTGTCCATATGATTATTAAGAACCTAGTTTTTAGTAAATTCCCTTTAGTAAGATTCCATGCAGGATGTAAATGTCCTCACACTATCTGATCCACTCACATCTCTCTACTCCAATCACTTTGCCATCATTTTTTTAAAATTATGTTCTAAATTCCTAATAATCAGATTAACTATTAGTCATTACAAATCAGTGAAGATTATTAATATTTCTAATAATTTTAAAGCTACTGAGTAAATAAATAAATGTACCTAATTAACTTATTCCTACAGAGAGATATTTCTTCCCTGGTGTCTTTCAGAAACACACTATATTAGAAATATAATATTACAATATTCTCCTTCCAATGATGCCAGCATATTTTCCAGAAAAATCTGTAAATCAGGCCTGAATTTTTTCCTTTTCCTTTATCGGTCATGGAGAACTTCTCATAAGAATATAAGTATGAATTGAGGGAACGGAAGTGTTGGAGGAGGAGTAAGTATTATAAGTATGAGGCACCCGCCCAAGTAAATCACTTTTGTCTTTCAGGATTGTGATAGACAGATGTTTTATATATGCATGTGTGTACACACACATACACACACACACTTGCAGAAAATTTCTTAAGCAGTTCTGAAAGATCTGTGTGTTTACATACAACATAGCATATAATATAATATTAACTTCAGTTTAGTTCAGTCGCTCAGTCCTGTCCAACTCTTTGCGACCCCATGAATTGCAGCACGCCAGGCCTCCCTGTCCATCACCAGCTCCCAGAGTTCAGTCAAACTCAACGTCCAATATTAACTTGATAATACCCAATTCATAGTGGGAACTCAGATTGTATAATCACTTGGCAGCCTTGTGTCAGATGTACAGTCTCTACCAAGACCAGTTAACAAATAAAGAATCAATTATAGTTTTCTGTAAATGAGTGTGTGACTTTGTTCCAAATCCCTCAGTTCAGTTCAGTTCAATCGCTCAGTCGTGTCCCACCCTTTGTGACCCCATGAATGGGATAGGTACTATCATGGTCTAATTGTGGTTTTCCAGATACTGTATTTTTACATGACACAGACTCAGGTAATCTTCAGAATCACAAGGTGTTCGGTAGAGGAGCTTGGAGCATAACCGGAATCTATTGCTCTGGTAGCATTATGGGCTGCTCAGGAAACGGGTCTTGGCAGCACATCTACAGTGACACATGTTCTCCCCAGTATTCAGAGGCTTTTCAAGTACTGGGGCTGGGACTTAATAGTAGATGATGTGATGTAAATAAGTTGTTTTATTTACTTTGGTGTAAATATAATGGCATCTCACTCCAGTACTCTTGCCTGGAAAATCCATGGACAGAGGAGCCTGGTAGGCTGCAGTCCATGGGGTCGCAGAGGGTTGGACACGACTGAGCAACTTCACTTTCACTTTTCTCTTTCATGCATTGGAGAAGGAAATGGCAACTCAGTCCAGTGTTCTTGCCTGGAGAATCCCAGGGATGGGGGAGCCTGGAGGGCTGCCATCTATGGGGTCACACAGAGTCGGACACGACTGAAGTGACTTAGCAGCAGCAGCAGCAGCAGCAAATATGCTCTGTGTTTACATATACTCTCCCCCAAATGCTAGTGAGGTACTAGGCTTCTGAACTTTCATAGAATTTATTTACCTTCAGGCAAAAGAATGTCTTGCTAAGACATTCAAGCTACTTGTCACTTCTTATTCAAAAGATCTAATCAACATGATATAATCAATTTATTAAAATAGTGTGATATTATGCAATGTCAAAACAGTTAAAATTTCTTCAGACTGATTTATAGCAGAGAACAGGAGAAGAGAAGCAATCCTGAGTCAATATCTTAAAAGTATACTGTTGACAATGTTAGGTAAATGCATATTGTTTCTGGCAATAACCTTTTATTTATTTATTTAACTTTACAATATTGTATTGGTTTTGCCATACTTCAACATGCTTCCCCCATGGGTGTACACGTGTTCCCAATCCTGAACCCCCCTCCCACCTCCCTTCCCATACTATCAGATGTGGAGGAAAAGAGGCGACTGTGTATTAGTACCTGAAGTTGTATTGTCCTGCACCATTAACTACATCATTTCTAGAACTTCAGTGGCAGTCAATTGAATCATGTCCTAATTAAATTTGCAGGCATCCACAAGTGTTGTCCAAGATACACCCATTTTCTTCATAGGCTAAACATGACAGTTATCTGGGGACTGGTTAAAATCACTTCCTCCCCGCTTCATTTCTACAATTCTTCCAGATCAGCAATATTGCTGTAGGTGTACTATACTTCTACTTAGTTCTTTCCAGAATAATAGGTCTTAAGGCATGGAAGCCAATGTGGGAATTCTGCCTGTTGCTGAAAATGTCTTCCATTTATTGCTCAAGAATTGAGGAAATGACCAGAGTGGTTCTGCTTCTTGGGAGCTGAATATAGACTAAAACTCTGTTCATCATCTAATTGCCATAAATCTCTATTTTGACAATTCTAGCATAAAATAATTCCCCATAGAACAAATAAATAATAGTATCATGATGATAGTATGGTTTTTTAGAGACTTCATTAATAAATCAACATAAACCAATATGAATAATTATGTTTATTTGCTAATTATATCTCAGTTCTAATTCTGAAATAAAAATAAATCATTATTATATTTATTATATATATATCATTTGATGTTCTTTTTCTATAAAAAGAAAAATATAAATCTTATGGGTTTCAAACTCATAGGTTAGATTTTCAATTAAAATTCTCCATGCATATGACAACTAAGCTTATTTTAACTATTTTGGAGTTGGTTCTGGAAGAAGGGGTGATATGCAAGCAAAATACACACAAGTTGATGACATATTTTGGAAGAGAGAAAATAATAAAGTTACATTTCACCTAAAATTAATTATGTGAAACATGTATTATAAAGAACCGAAGTGTAACTTTAAAAATTCATCTTATTTTCTTAAAGAATAACATCAAAGACCAAATAGTAAATATTTGGGGCTTATATGACTATAGAGTCTCTTTCACAGTTAGTCAGCTCTGCCATTTTAGTGGCTTAACTGCCATAGATAAATGGACACGAATCCATTCCATTAAATGTTATTTCCAAGACAATAGGTGATGGGTTGCATTTATGGAACATAATATACAAACCTCTAAGTTAAAATAAAAAGAAGCAAATCTATAGCTTGTTATAGCTTTCTAAATCTTTAAGATTTTTAGAATGGTCACTGAAAGGAAATAAGTCAATAATATTAACAATGTAGTAGACTACTTATTTCCAGTAGAAAATCTGGAACCAAGGTTCCTGCTAATTATAATGTTTTTTTTTTTTTATTTAAAATGTTAGTACATTGTTAGTACAAATAGCATGTATTAACAAGTTAACAGCTGATGGGGTATGCCCTGAAAACTCCATTATGAATAAAATAAAAATGTAGCTAAGAGTTTGCAATATCTTATTCAAAGCTGATGTAATCAAACCACTTCAAAGTTATATAACCAGGCATGCTTTCATTTAGACTATATCTGAGTATCAGTGAGACATGGGCCAAAGTAAGCACTTCTGAAACCATCTGGTTCTTAACCATAGTTTTCCAGCCTCTGTGTCACAAGTGAAAGTGAGACCAAGATGGTTTCCTGTTCAATGAGAAAAAAACAAACAAACAAAAAAAAAAAACAAAAAAAACTTTTGTATTATGGTATTTGTTTAAGAACAGAAAAAAATGTACCAGGAATGTGACCTTTAGAGGTGAATGAACATTTTTTCATCTGTTCTTCTCCTCTACACAGGGAACAAATGAGTCAGCACCATAAAAATCACACAAAAGTAGACAACAAACAGTTGTGAACGGACAGCAACTGAATGGTGGCACATAAAAATATATAAAAAGAATGACTTGATTTTTACCTTATAAAAGAGATTTCTAAGAACCAGACTTCAGTAAAACTTTCAAGTGAAATCAGAACAGGCAATTACAGTGTCCCAGAACACCTGATCTTTTGCTTGGCATGTCCTTTGAAATGAAGCACATCAGCATTTATATATATTCTGAGGAAAAAAAATAGATCTATAACATAAATATTTTATTGAACTAATGAAAATATTAACATCAATAAGATAAAAATAAGCATTAAGATAAAAGAAAAATCATTTGATGATGAGTGCTATGAATAAAAATATATTGTTCCCTAAATACTGAATATTCTTACAGGAATGAGAAGATAAATGAAAGCTTCTTAAGTTTATTTAGAAAACACATTTTCATTAAAAGAATACAATAATTGTATTTCTCAGGGTCTGCATGGGAATAATAATAAATTATATAGAAAACATTGACATATTTTAACACTGCCTTCCAAACTAGAATTCTAATATTTCAAAATTGTTATATACTAAAGCTTATAAGAAATGACAAATTATAGCTAAACTTAGTTTAACAAGAGCAATAAAAAGTGAGAGTGGCTATGTAGTTGTAAAGTATAAGTTTTTGGCTACAGATTTAGTTTTTTCTTCATCAATCATCTCAGTATTCCTAATCTTCAGAGATACTTGTTTTAATTTATAATATTGACTTCCTATGCAATTATTTAATTCTTCAGAACATTTCCCACATGTGATGAGGCATCCTTTTACAACTTCAGAATTATAGGAAAAAGTTGGCTTAAAGCTCAACATTCAGAAAAGGAAGATCATGGCATCTGGTCCCATCACTTCATGGGAAATAGATGGGGAAACAGTGGAAACAGTGGCTGACTTTATTTTGGGGGGTTCCAAAATCACTGCAGATGGTGATTGCAGCCATGAAATTCAAAGATGCTTACTCCTTGGAAGAAAAGTTATGACCAACCTAGATAGCATATTCAAAAGCAGAGACATTAGTTTGCCAACAAAGGTCCGTCTAGTCAGGCATGGTTTTTCCAGTGGTCGTGTATGGATGTGAGAGTTGGACTGTGAAGAAAGCTGAGCACTGAAGAATTGATGCTTTTGAACTGTGGTGTTGGAGAAGACTCTTGAGAGTCCCTTGGACTGCAGGAAGATCCAACCAGTCCATTCTGAAGGAGATCAACCCTGGGATTTCTTTGGAAGGAATCATGCTAAAGCTGAAGCTCCAGTACTTTGGCCACCTCATGTGAAGAGATGACTCATTGGAAAAGACTCTGATGCTGGGAGGGATTGGGGGCAGGAGGAGAAGGGGACGACAGAGGATGAGATGGCTGGATGGCATCACTGACTCGATGAACATGAGTCTGAGTGAACTCCGGGAGTTGGTGATGGACAGGGAGGCCTGGCGTGCTGCGATTCATGGGGTTGCAAAGAGTCAGACACGACTGAGCTACTGAACTGAACTGAACTGAACTGAACTGATAGGATATTCATAGCTTGTGATCCTAAAAAGAGACTCATTTTGTCTGATACCTACTATAACCCACAACAAAAAACTCTTTGGTCCTGTTAAGTAATTTACCCACTGATAGAAAAGTTCTTATTCAGAGAGATAGAAGGACTAAATCAATTGAACATCATCATCTCTCTACACACATCCTATCAAATTCATTTCAAATTCATTTGAGTGGAGATGCAGACTTTCTGTAATAGCTTCCCTTTCTTCTGGATCTTTATTCAGTATTCACCTTCGGTTTCTCCTGAAACTGCTTTCTGTTTGCAATCATTTGGTTTGTAAAAACTTTGGATTTGAGTTTCCTGACTTTGCCTGTCCTAATCTTCTTTAGATCTGACTATTCAGATATATCTGTGAGTTTTTGGGTGTCCTTCATCCATCTCCTCAGGTCCACTACACTGTGAGCTACACCCAAGACATAGATTAGGTCCAAGCATACCCATATCCTTGGCACTTAAAAAACAATTTTTTTTTTTTCACTTTTTGGCTGAGATAGGTCTTTTTTTACTTTGCTTTGCAGGGCCATTCTCTAGTTGCACCAAACAGGGGCTACCTTTTGTTGAGGTCATGGGCTTCTCATTGTGGTGACCTCTCTTATTGTGGAGCACAGGCTACAGGCACATGGGCTTCAGAAGTTACAGTGCACAGGCTCAGTATTTGCAGGTCATGGGCCCTAGAGTGTAGGCTCAGTAGTGGGGCTTGTTGCTCCATGGCATGTGGAATCCCTTTGGACCAGAGGTTGAACCCATGTCCCCTGCACTGAAAGATGATTCTTATCCACCATGCCACCAGGGAAGGCCCCTATATCCATGGCTCTTAAACTTTCATGCTTGATATGTCATGACAACACTGTTTCTGGTGGGAGAATGAAACAGATGAGCTTTAAATATTCTTTAAGGACTAGGACTTAATGATCAAAGGCTGAAAAGCAAATCATAATAGGTATTTTATTTCTTCTCTCTTTTACCTTCTCAAAATATTCATGTATATTTGAATGGAGGAACAAAAAATAGAAGTGACAGAAATGTTTTAGAAAGGGAAAGTACTCAGGATAGAGGAATAGATTTTTCCTAAATCAATCTGGAATAGCCATTTGTATTCATTCATTCAACCAATAGACACTTGAGTACCTACCAGATCCTGGCACTATTCTAGACTGTCAATACAGTAGCAAACAGTACAGATAATCTGGATTCTCATGCATCTTTCATTCTTGAGAGATAGATAAAAATTCACAAGTAAAATAAGCAAAACAATTTTAAAGAGTGACAAGGCTCTGGGAAATAGGATAGCTATGAGACAGAACTTCTGGAGCAAGGGCTATTTTAGATTGAGTTTTTAGAGAAGTTTTTAATAGTGGGTAGTTTCTACTGAGATTAGAGTGACAAAAGGGGAGCCATGTGTGTTAAGATCTGTAATGGAAAACTCAATTTTTTCAAATGTGCTGCATTTCAATTCATCGTTCAGATACATCAACCTTGTTCAAACTCAGAGTCTCTTTGCCAATGGTTCTCTCTGTCTGGAATTGCAGTCCATCAAGAGATCAGGTGAACAAAATTAATATATTTGGAGGGAAGGAGCTACAGGAAGATGAATTACAAATCTACTTATTAGGTTGGTGCAAACATAATTGTGGTTTGGGACTGTGAATTTTAAATCATTATACCTAGGCTGAAACACATCTTTATTAATTAAACTAGGAACCATTATAATCCACCTACTTTTGCCAATGAGAAATGTTTATTTACTCCTGTAGCATGAAAATCCACCCTTTGGGATTCAACTAACTCTTGGAAAGCATTTTCTGCCTCCTGCTGGTTGTGAAAGTGTTTTCCCTACAAAAAGTTGTCAAGATTCTTGAAGAAGTGGTTCAAAAAGCCAGCTGACCAGAGGTCAGGTGAATATGGCAGATGAGGCAAAACTTTGTAGACCAAGTCATCCAACTTGAAGCATTTGCTGTGCAATATGCGATCCAGCGATGTTTGAAGAATCGGGCCCTTTCTGTTGACAATGCTGACTGCAGGCACTGTGGTTTTAGAGCATTTCATCAGTTTGCTGAGCTTACTTCTCAGATGTAA
The DNA here is from genome assembly GCF_014754425.2 of Oryx dammah. Taxonomy (NCBI): domain Eukaryota; kingdom Metazoa; phylum Chordata; class Mammalia; order Artiodactyla; family Bovidae; genus Oryx; species Oryx dammah. The sequence continues at coordinate 52,384,787 of NW_024070203.1, read as the reverse complement.
TGGTTTCACAGGGATTTAGAAAGCTGTAGTGGATCAGGTGTGCAGCAGACCACCAAACAGTGACCATGACCCTTTTCTGGGGCAAGTTTGGTTTTGGGAAGGACTCTGGAGCTTCTTCTCAATCCAACCACTGAGATGTTCATGGCTGGTTATTGTATAAAATCCACTTTTTCGTACATATCACAATCCCATCAAGAAATGGTTAGTTGTTGTTGCATAGAATAAGAGAAGACAATGCCTCAAAATGATGATATTTTTAAATTTATCTTTAGTCAGTTCATGAGGAACCCACTTAGCAAGCTTTTTCACCTTTCCAATTTGTCTCAAATGCTGAATGATCATAAAATGGTCAACGCTGAGTTCTTCGGCAACTTCTCATGTAGTTGTCAAAGGATCAGCTTCAACGATGGCTCTCAATTGTTGTTGTTAACTTCTGATGGCTGGCCACTGAGCTTCTCACCTTCAAGGTTCTTGTCTCCTTTGCAAAACTCCTTGAACCACCACTGCCCTGTCTGTTTGTTAGCAGTTCTTGGGCCAAATGCTTTGTTGATGTTGTGGGTTGTTTCCATTGCTTTACCACCCAATTTGAACTTGAATAAGAGAATTGCTTGAATTTGCTTTTTGTCTAACATCATTTCACTAGTCTGAAATAAATATAAAATAAACAGCAAGTAATAAGTCACTAGCAAAAAAAAATAAAGTGAGATATATGCATTACAATGATATATTACATAGCCACATTTATTTAAGAATGTATTCCAATATCAAACAGCAAATTTCAACAATGCAAAACTGCAATTACTTTTGCACCAACCTATATAATAATGCTGCTGGAAATTGCTGTGCAGGATTGGAGCTACTGATATATCAAAGATTGTTCCTAATTTTCTGGAAAAGGAAATGGAAGTTGTTAAGTGATAAAATGGGAAATATTGATTGGAGTGACTTATGAGGTTTCTAAATAGTGGATTGGGTTGGGGTGGGAATTCAGACTTCTTCATGGAAATTTCAAGTTTATAACATCTATTAGATATCAGATCTTCCTACTTTCTGTCATATCTAAGTGCTGTTGTTACATAACTTGATGATTCATTGCCATGTTTGTTTCTTTTGCTCCTACCTATATCACAATTTCTCAACAAGAAACTCTGTCTCCTTTACAAGTTCCAGATGTTCTTCCTGACCAATCTACTCATGACATTCCTCCAGTAAATATCTTTGGTCTACATGCAAACAAGTGACCTGAGTTGGACTAATCAGGCTAAGAGAAAGATCACATATTTCATGACCATAGGGAAACTAGCACCAGTATGCTTTAACATTGTGGATAACAGGCCACAGAGAAGGGGGAAAAAATATATTGGTCTTTGATGCAACTAACTAAACTAACTCTGGAACCATACTACCACTAATTATGTAGGATCTCAAACTCTCTATTATTGAATCCAGTTTGGATGAGGAATTCTGTTATTTGCAGCTGGAAGCCTCCACATTGATAAACAACTCCTAAGATATGAAAGGAATCTCTACTTGTGATTGTCACTCATTTATCATCAAAGGTCATGCTGCAGGATTCTTATCAACAAATGATAAACTATGTTTTCATTGTACTGAAAATATAAGAATGAATATAAAATTGGCATTTTTCCTAGAAGGTAGATCATTTCCCTATAACTGAAGTGTATTTCTCTAGGTCAGGGCTTTTCCACCTCACAGTATTGATATTTTGGGGCAGGATAATTCCACACTGTGGGGCTGACTCGTGTCCTATGAATGTTTACCAGAACCCCTGGCTTCTACTCACAAAATAACAGTAGAACTTCCCCAGTTGGTGAAAACTAAAATCTTCTTCAGATATGGTTAAATGAACCCTGGGTGATGAAACAGTCAATGCTCCTAATTAATCTAGAGTTATCTGAAGGGTTAGTCATTCGTAACACATTGTGATTTTTAATTTTTTGATACCTCTAAAATTATTTTTTTTAATATGCCCTCTTTTAGAACAATTTCTTTAAAATCATCAAGAAGAATTGTGTGAACAGACAAAACATAGTATCTCTCCTTGTTTGATTCTAATGCTAGTGAAGTGGTTAATACGCGGACTGAATGTGTGCAAGTCCACTGTGTGATTAAGTTAACAGGGTAGCAGTGACATCCCTACCTCCCACATTACACATATTTTGCCAATATTTGATAGTCTCCAAATGCATGTAACAAGACAATGACTCTGGCCCAAAAAAACTCAAAAGACAATCAAATGCCAGTTTCATCCACACCACAGGCACAATACCTAGGGAGGTAACCATTTTAGGGTCTCCTTTTATGTACAGTCATACCGTTTGAGAACATCAGCAATATAAAGAAATGTATAGCTGTACCAAACATGGGCATCTCCACATCATAATAAAAAAGAGTTAGGCTCAATACTTGCAAGTAAAATATGTATAATAAGGCATCCTTTTTCTAAAAGCAATTTATTATATATGTTTTAAAAGATTAAAACCCTACTTAGTGAACCAGTTAATTTCAACTTTCATCATATTAACTTATGACCATATAAATCTAATTAATACAAATAAATGGGCTACTTAAATTGACAGTAGTAGATGTGACACAAAGAAAAATTACTTAAATCCATGGACTTGTATGTTCAGATGCAGACATTCTCATTTTCATTATCAGTTTCTCCTATTTTTACCTTATGAATTATGTCCTTTTTATAGGAGATCTGCAAGGTCACAAAATGAAAAGATAAAACTCTACTTCTGTGAAATCAGCTCAGAAATTTCACAAAAAGCCTTAAAGTAATAAATCATGACTCAGAGAGTGTCAGGACGTTGAAGTAGTAGTCACTTCATTTGAAAGTACATCTTGTTCATTCTGAGAAGTTATAACAAGGCTTTCAGTCCTGGCTTAAAATTGACTATACTCTTCCCAATTTCTTGGTATAGTTGTCATGGAACTGCTTAATTCCATTTCCCTTCTCTCTATTCTAACAGCAAACTCTTTTATTAAAGGCAGTCAATAGCTATATTATAATGTTGAAAATAGCATAGTCCTTTTATAAAAATTAATTCAAAGGATAAGAAACTGATATAAGCAAAATTTCAATGTCTGAAACTTTTAGTTTTTAACAGTCATAACACTTTTGCATTTGCTATGTTTTGAATATCTGGCCTCAAGTTTAATAATTATTTTTTAACAAAGTTTTCAAGTTATAGATACATTCAGATACCTTCAGATGCATTGTATTTTTATTATTTAACACTGCATGTAACACCTGTGTTTCACCCAACCAACCATACAATAAAGAAATAATGCTGGGCAGAAGCAGAAGAGTTAGTAAAAATAAGAGAATCTTTTGATATTTGAATGACCCTCGATTTCCATTTCTTATTAATTCATGACATAATATGAATCAAACATTAAAGGGAGACTACAAGGGAAAGTGAAATTTGAAATATAAATAAGTTAAATTTGAAGATAAGTAAGACTTTAGCAGGTGGTTCAGCAGTAAAGAATCTGCCTTTGGGGTCAAGAAGATCCCCTGTAGAAGGGAATGGCAACCCACACCAGTATTCTTGCCTAGGAAATCCCATAGACAGAGGAACCTGGCAGGCTACAGTTCATGAGGTTGCAAAAGGTTCAGACACTACTTAGCGACCTCACAATAACAACCTTTGGGCAGTAAGAAATAATACGTGCATGTTTGTGTGTGTGTGCTGCATGTATATGAGGAGAGGGATATGGCAGAAGTAAGGACTAAAATAAAAAATTCCATTTGGAAAGTCAAAGGCGAAAATATTTCTAATGCATCCACAACTCAAGTTATGAAAGATCCAGTTGGATAATTCAGAGGCATTTAATGACTAAATGTGTATATACTTTAGTTGAAGAAGATTACAGTGTTTCAGGACATATTCCCTTTTGCTTTATTTGTAGGGAAAGAGTAGGGGAAACCCATTTATAGAGGAGATGAATGTTTAGCTTCTCTGTGCTTGTTTTAGATATCTTGGGTTTAGGCAACAATGAAATATCTAATGATTATGGATAAGAAATGGCTATGATAAATAAATAATAAAAACCAAAATGTAATGAAGCTTCTTTTCTTTCAAAATGATTATTCAAACGTAAATATAGATTATGTCTTAGAAGAACTTGTTTAACATCGGATGCTTAACCAACTAAGGAAGCTATATATTAACAAAAGTATAACCTAAATATAAAGTCATATTTAAAATAAAATATATAAATATAAGTTAGCTCTTTCTCCAAGGAAAATGTAAAACTTAATTATAGTAATCTCAGATTTATTCTTTAATATAGATAGACTGATTGGAACTCACAAAATACATATCAAGCTTGCCTAGAAATTCCAATTTAAATCCCCCGGATATAGAGGGTCTTATGTAGATTTTCTATGAACACTTTAGTGGGAAAAAATAGACTCAGATTCTCATATCATCTATAAACATCGCCACAGGGATCTTTGTATATATGTTTGTCGTTGTGAAATCCAGTCTCTAGTCTTCTTTACCCAATAAAACAACTTCAGAAATAACTGCAGTAACAAACTCTGTTCTTAAAATGCCTTTTGGCTGTTCTACTCCAATAAAGTTTACAATAGCCATTTATAGCTTATAGAAACCACCTTTATACCATCTTGCTGACTTCTCTCTTCATCTGATCCCTTTCAATAGTGATGAAATTAACAATTAAAACAACTTCTTCTGATCATTTTAATCTGAGCCATTCAACTGTATCTGTGTTGGTCTCACTTTCCTTTCCAACTGGTTTTCTAATAGAATTTGTATACAGGAAATTCTATTGCCTAAAAAGACTATGAGATAGCAATAATATGAAATAATTCCAAAATAAAGTTACTAATAAAATGTAGACAAATCTAATTTTGTATCAGTACTTATTTAAAAATATTTAGTTCAAAGCACAGTAAATTAAACCCAAAGAAGTTCATTAATTTTCAGTGGAACAATTCCACTAAATTCTGGTAGCAACTTCAATGACTGAGATAATCAAAAGATTCCCACTTTTAGGAGACATTCTGCTATCTGTGGGACCTTCCTTTTGAAAATCACTTAAGTAAGACAAGTATGAGGCTGCTGGAATAGAATCTCTTTCCCAACTGCCAACCTTGGATAAAAAGATCTTTCAAGAGGACAAATTCAGGAAAAACAAATCAGTGGACAAAGAAATTTTCTCCACTACTAGGAAGCAAATATTAATGATATCCATATGAACTAAGTGCCTGGTTCTTATTTTGAAATGGAAGTTTGCCGTCTCCTCTTGTATATTGAGAGAAGGTAATTTAGCATGTCATTTTGTCCATCAGATGTTAAAACAGTAAAGGACTGCATCTCCATATTACTGAAAGGGGTGCACAATTATCTAGAGAACCTTGACTTATAGCTGAAATCAAGAAGTAGATGTTTTAGATAGCATTACTTTGGCTAGGATGTGAATGCATTTTAGACAGGCAAGAACACATTTGCATGTATTTATGAAAGAAAAATAACATGTGTGGACAATGGCTCAGATGATAAAAAAAGTATCTGCTGGCAATGTAGGAGACCCAGGATTGATCCCTGGGTCAGGAAGATCCCCTGAAGAAGGGAATAGCTACCCACTCCAGTATTCTTGCCTAGAGAATTCCATGAACAGAGGAGCCTGCGAGGCTACAGTCCAGGTGGTCTCAAAGAGTTGGACATAACCGAGAAAGTTACACATTCACTTTTCACTGGTTGGTCAAAGTGATGAGCCATTATGAACATGTCTATCTGTTTCCTAGTAACTACTTCCCATTTATTCCAATTATATTAGCTGCATTTGCTTTGGGATAATTCCCTCTTTTCATTTTCTGTGATATCATTTGAAAAGAACTGAACCCCAGCAATCACATTCCTGGCTACAAGCATATGCAGAAAAACTAATTAGATCTAATGGTGGAAGAGGTAATGCTTGAGGCTTCTGGGTTTGAGAAATCACTGTATGTTTTAGGATATCCTAAAAGCTACTAGGAAGACCAACTTCATTTGAATTAGAGTGTATACATGTGAAGACTGGAAAGGCCTTAGACACTTTAAAATTGTATAGAGAGAGTTAACAACTGCAACGGGGAGTTACTAAATGGATGTCTTGCAATCTCTGGAAAAGCAGAATACAGAGATACACAGAAATTAGGTTTCTAGCACACTGCAAAGACCACAAAATCAAATCCATTCAAAACCCAGTTTACTTCTGGAATTTTAGTTATGTGAGCTAATAAGTTTTTCTTTATAATTTAGGTCATTCTGAATTATATTTTTATAACTTATCAGCAAAATAATTTCAATAGATTCAGATGTTATTTGATCTTCTAGAGGAAGTAAGAGTAAGAATGTATGAGAGAAGCAAAATTATCATGCTTCTAGGACATAACACCAACCCTTAATGAGAATAACTTGTGGGTTGCTTGACTCATTCTCCCTCCTAATAAAGTTCATTAATAACTTACTGAGGAGCTCAGATTGTTCCATTGCCTCCTTCTCCACATCTCTGCTTGTGATCCATCAAATTAAATCTGAAAGGAAAAGAAGTGGTGTTGGTGAGTATGCTTATGGGGTGGGGTTGGGAGAGGGAGGAGAGTGAGTCAACATCTGTGAATTCTATAATTTCTGACTCTCAAATCAGTTCTATCTTTGTATGTTTATATATCAGATATCCCATTAAAATTCATTTTAAAGAAAATAGGATTCAGGTACCTAAAAAATGAAAGTGAATTTTAGAATAAGATTTATGAAAACTACTATATGCAGATTTTTTTAACTCACAGATATTCACTATCCTGCTAAAGTTGTTGTGTAGTCACTAAGTCATGTCTGACCCTTTGCGACCCCATGGACTGTAGCCCCTCCAGGCTCCTCTGTCCATGGGATTCTCCAGGCAAGTATACTGGATGGGTTGCCATTTCCTTCTCCAGGGGATCTTCTGACCCCAAAATTGAACCCACGTATCCTGCATTTGCAGGTGGAATCTTTACCACTGAGCCACCTGGGAAGCCCATTCCACTAAAGATTCACATCTAAATGCCTGAAAGTTACAGAACTAGGACTCCCAAAGGTGATGATTTTTTTTAACATGCTGAGCTATGGATGAAGCAATAATATGGCACAAGTTTAAGCTTAGACTTTAGTGACAGAGCACCCACATTCTGTTCTCACTGTCTCATTCATTGGAATCAATTTGACTTAATGTCTACCTCTTAAGAAAATTTTCCTCCTAGGTGTGATTAATGAACTGAGAACCAGTTTGAGGATACTCGCTGGAGAGAGACTTGAATCCATTCAAGAGTTTTAATAGGTCAAGCTTAGCCTCTTCATGGCTTTTCTCTCAACTCTTGAATTACTATGAATTTTGGAGCATTCGATTTAACACTGACTCCTGAGTCATTGCTCTAAATATACAAAACTAAAATCTCATTAGTGCTATAGAATCCACATAAAGCTATATTGGTATTTAAATACAACAAACAAAAGACCTAAAATTGGAAAAATTATTTTCCTATAATTGAATCCTTGGATTACCTTCCTAAGGGCTCAGTGGCCTTCTGGTGTCTGAAAAGTTCCTCCTGGTGCCCACTCATGGGTACTGATGCCATTATCTATGTAATTCAATGCCAAATTGCAGCTACCACTCCTAGTCTGAGTCATTAAGCCAAGCTAATTGTGTGATCATTTTTCTTTTCTATGGCCCTTGAACACCAATATTTTTTGGCAACCAAGGCCTAAACCTTTCCTACAAGCTAGCAGACTAGCAATGTCATTGAAACTCTTTCAAATCTTCATAAGGTTCAGCTCCTAGTTGAACCTCTTGTGTACTATCTTAAGGCTTGGACCATTTTTGAGGCCCTAAAAGCTTCAAGGTCTCCTAAATGCAGCCTTTCTTCTATAGAATAGCAAAGCATCTGTACAAAAATCTGAGCCACAACTCTCTCTGTAGCCTAAATAATATAAGGCCAATACTTCAGCCAGCTCAAAATATACTACCAAAATCAAAATCCCCTGTCAAAAAAAAAAGAATGTCTGGCGTCTAAAGACAAAGCAGTAAATGTGACACAAGCAAAAGTCCTATTTATTATGTAAATTTTACTTTCCCAGTGCTCCAACACACTGAAATGAACTCACACCATCAGCCTCCTTCCAAAAATGAAGGTCCTTCCCTAACCACAGTGTTGGTGTGGCCTATGGGAGTTACAACATGGACAAATAGAAGACAATTTTTCCCAAGGGGTACTGTTCTCCTGAGAGGAAAAGGAAGAGAGTTGTGTGTACATGCTCAGATTCTCCTTCCAAGTACACCTATTGTTCTCCCTGGGAAGGAGATGAAGACAGAGTTCAGAAATGTTAGCCCTTGGATCAGTTTATATTGAAAAACCTCCAGGATATGGAGAAAATTACTTTTCTACGACAAGGTCATAGTGAAAATTAGTTTCAATGCTCTCATCTTCAGGTCTTAGGGTTTAGTATTTTATATTGTAATGTTATAAGGAAATTTTGTCAAAATGTACAATTCATATATTTTAAATGGGTATTCTATAGATCATAGAAAAAAGTCAGTGATTAAGAAATCATTCAAGGACTTTTCTGGTGGCTCAGTGGTAAAGAATCTGCCTGCCAAAGAATGAGACACAGGTTTGATCCCTGATCTGGAAAGATCCCACATGTGGCAGAGCAACTAAGCTCGTGTACCACAGCTATTGAGCCTGTGCTCTTGGGAACCACTATTACTGAGCCCCCATGTGACAGCTACTGAAGCTCATGTGCTCTAGAGCCTATACTTCACAGCAAGAAATCACCACAATGAGAAACTTGTGCACCGCAACTAGAGAGTAGACCCCACTCACTGCAGCTAGAGAAAAGCCTGTGCAGCAGTGAAGACCCAGTCCAGCCAAAAGATAAATAAATAAATATCTTTTTCAAAGCTTAAGAAAAAGTCATGTAAAATTCAGCTCTTCTGTGGAAAGTACACACCAGTCTTTGAGTCTCTGAATGGCAGAATTACAAATTATTTTTATTATTCGTCTATGCTTGCTTATAAATTCAAAGATATGTGTAATGTTTAAGATCAAAATATTTTTATATTTACATTATTTAGATATACTATTTCTCATTCTAAAAAAGATTATTTTAAAATTAATGTCTTTCCAGCAAAACTTCTCATCACTGCCAATATAAAACAGTATTTTAAATGAAACATACTAAATGAATGTTAAGAAGAAAAATACATAGTCCATCCTATAGCTCTTGTGTGCTCACATACTCCTTTTACTCCTTAACTTGGTTTATTTTAATTGCAGTTCATGATTTGAGCCTCAGGGTACGCCAACATAATTTAAAGTATATGGTTAAAAATGTAATGTTATTTAAGTTTTATTTATATTGATGCTTTCATCTCTTTACTCCCCAAAACATATCAACAGACATATAGTATGAGATACTTGTTTCACTAGCTGAGAAAATTGCATGATACTTGCACTGATTTCTATATATCATATAATTTATTATATATAAAATATAGTTTATTAAGTAGATGTGTCATTATAAATTATATCACACACATCTCACTGAACAACACAAAATGCAAGCACCAACACTGCTATTTAATTTTCTTGAACTCTGTATTTCAAATAATGTGGAATCAAAGTATTTTCAGGTGTCTATCAGGTGGTAATTTAGCCACCTAATGTTTAACAGCCTCTTCATTCTCAGGCTCTTTTATTTTATAGGTATGCCACTTTCAAAGATATAACAATGAAGTCACATATGTCAACATACATAAAGCCAATACTGAGAGTAGTAACTGCAGTAGATTTGAGATGGCTACAAGCTGTTACTCCTTCTGTTGAGATAGCATCAGTTCCTTTTCCCTTGAATCCAGGCTGACTTTAACAGCATGCTGGACCAATGGAATATGATGGAAGTAACATTCTCAGAACTGGAACACTATTTCTGAGATTCCTGCACTTCCATGCAGGAAGTGTGATCCCAGGCTGCTTGTTGGAGAGGCCACATATACGTGCTCTCCATAAGCCAGCAGAGTCTGTTTGTTAGGTGTTGTTGACAAAGCACAAGACATATGAGTGAAGCCATCTTGAATCCTCCAGACAAGCCCTTTCATCTGTTGGATTCCACTTAGTACTACTCATGATGTCACAGAGAATAGAAGAACCTCCTAATTGGTGCATGCCTGATTCCTGATTCACTAAATCTTGTAATACAATAAAGTCACTGTTGTTTTGAATCACTGTATTTTGGGTAGTTTGTTTTTCAGCTATAAAAACCTGGCATAGATGCCTAAATATGATCCTTGCCAAAAAGCATGAGAAGTGCATTTATCATCAGTGAAACTGTCTAAAATAGCTAATAATTTTCTTAGTCCTCTGCTTTCACCAGTGATTCTCAAGCTTTTCTTTTCCTTTTCTGCCATGGCTTAATTAATAATGATTTTCACCTACTCAAAATACTGCCATTAGTTTCATTGCTTATTTGGTCTACCTCATATCTAATTTAGATTGTGGCTTGTGGATAAGTCCCAATGCACTTGTTACAATTCAGTTGCTTTTTCTTCTCTTGACTCATGATAACCATTGTCTCCAATCCATTGTTGATAAACCTCTATTCTAACTATCAGAATATGTCAAAGACATACACAGAAAGTGAAATAAGGTCATGAGCAGTAAACAAACAAACAAAAAATTCACAAACAAACAAAAAACTCAAATAGAACCCATTTTTGCAACCTGATCCAAAAAAGTCATAGTCTCTAACCTTGGGAAGATTAGAGGCCTGGATACATAAATGAAAATAAATAATATAATCTGCTAATATATTTAATATAATTTTTATATTTTACTTATTTTAACACAAATATCTGCTTTATATAATTAAAATTTTGTGATTGGCATCTAAATTTTTAACACATGCATTTGCCTCGGAGTTTGCTCTTCATCATTTAAAGATAAAGATATTAATCTATAAACAATTATTGTACTTGATGTCTTTATTTATATTGGTTTAACATTATGTTTTACCCCAATTTCATTGTTGTTCTTTTCAAGATACCTCATACTTTTGTCTGTCTCTGAATCTATATTTTTTAACTGTTATTTTATTTGATGTTCAAAATAAATGTATGAATTCAGCTCCATTTTATAAATGAGAAAAATCAAGGTTAAAAAAGGTAAAACATTTAATATACCTAGACAACATATTAAAATGCAGAGACATTACTTTATCAACAAAGGTCTGTATAGTCTAAGTTATGGTTTTTCCAGTATGGAAATGAGAGTTTTCATATATGGATATGAGAGTTGGACCATAAAGAAAGCTGAGCACCGAAGAATTACTGCTTTTGAACTGTGGTACTGGAGAAGACTCTTGACAGTCCCTTGGACAGCAAGGAGATAAAACCAATCAATCCTAAAGAAAAACAGTCCTGAATATTCATTAGAAGGACTGATGCTGAAGCTCTAATACTTTGGCCACCTGATACGAAGAACTGACTCATTAGAAAAGACCCTGATGCTGGGAAAGATTGAAGAAGGCAGGAGAAGGGGACAACAGAGGATGAGATGGTTGGATGGCATCACCGACTTGGAAATGAGTTTGCGCTAGCTCCAGGAGTTGGTGATGGACAGGGAAGAATGGTGTGCTGCAGTCCGTGATGTCGCAAAGAGTTGGACACAACTGAGTGACTGAACTGAACTGAAATGAAGACATTTCCTCAGAGTCACTTTGTAGGCAGAATTTGAAAGCAAAGTTCTGTTGGCTAAATTCTTAACCACTCTTGTCACCTCTGGCCCACAAAACCAACATATTTCTTTTTATTATCATATTTTAGTTTTTCAGGAACTATCTAGTGTGGTAGAAGAGACAAGATGGATATCTATTTTCTCAGAAATAATCTTATATTTTCAAAACCCTCAATCTAAGTTCTGAAAATAAGTTAAAAACAGCCAAAATAATTGCAGTTTGCCAATATGATATATTTTTCCTGCTCCTTGTCTTTTTCATACTAGCCCTTCCGTGTGCATTAACTGTTATATTCTTTCTCATGAAAAATTGCTACCTTCAGTTGTAGATTCAGCTTAGAAATGACTTCTTCCTCTGACCTCTACAACCTAAGGCAATTAGATATCTCTCCACTTCCCATACACTTCACTCTCTTCCCCTATAAAGTGGATATAATAGTACATCCTAATTTATAGGTTGATGTTAATATTAAAGGAGATGAAGCATGTTGAGTTCTTATAAATGTTTTATACTTAGAATAGGATATATTTGCCATATATTCTCTCAAAATATGTATTTCCTAATACATCTTCAAATATGTCAACATATATAAGAGCCAATTAAATACAAATGATTACTGTCATAGTATGAATACTACTTTTTACTGGGGGGATAGAATAAGTCTTATAGTCATCAATTCATTTGCACCTCAAAAGCAAAACTAGCAGGAGAATGATATTTGGGCTAGGGAAATTTGATTGCTTACTTTTTTTTTTAACATAAAATAGCAGTGAGAAATCATAAATTTCTTATGTATTTAGGTCTGGCACAACTATAAAGCTAAAATGTCTTTAAATTTTATTAAATACAAACACTAAAATTAATATGGTAAACATTTAAACATTACAAATCTAATATTGTAAATGATGTTATTCAGCTGAAGGTAAATATTTATAAATAGTATAATTATGGTATAAATCTATATTAGTCAGAGTTTTTCAGAAAAACAGGACAAATAGTTGTTTTGTTATTTAGTCACTAAGTTGTGTCCAACTTTTTGCAACCCCATGCACTGTAGCCCACTGAGATCTTCTGTACACAGAATTATCCTGGCAAGGATATTGGAGTGGTTTGCCATTTCCTTCTTCAGGGGATCTTTCCAACCCAGGGAATGAACACGCATCTGCTTGGCAGACAGATTCTTTACCACTGAGCCACCTAGAAACTGCCATGTATATATTTGTACATAAGCAGAATAGCTGTGTAACTTCAAGTTCAAAAACTGGAAGAAGAGCCAAAGTTTCAGTGTGAGTCCAAAACCAAGAAAAGGCCCAATGTCCCAGCTGAAACTACTGTATAGGAGGAGTTTCCTCTTGAACTTTTTGTTCTATTCAGGCCCTCAGTGGATTGGATGAGGCCCCCTCTCACACTGGGGAGGACAATCTGCTTCTGTCAGTCTACCTATTCAAATGTTAATCTCATCCAGAAAAATGTTTGACCAAATGTCTAGACACTCCCTGGCCTATTCAAGTTGTCTTGTAAAATTAGCCATCACGTATTCCTGTTCTATATTGAAACTACTTTTTAAAAACTTTTTTCATTTGTACTTCATGATAATTTTTCTTTTTTTCACTCATCATTATTTATGCGCTACCTTTTCTATATATTTTTTTCCACTTAGCCTTTGGCTATTAGAGTATAACTAATTGTTGCCAGAGAGATTAATTTCAGTGCTTTAACACTGAGTGTTGAATATGAAAGCATCCTGCTATTAGACTCACATCTAATTGATCCAGATTGTGTTTATATTTTTAAATGTGCATTATAACATAAATGAAAGAAAAATAGAAAAAAATTCGGACTTTCAAGATATATACCCTGAATTCAAGAGATACATAGATTACAATTTAAGAAGTATGTTGTTAAGGGTCTCTGAAGTTTATAAATTAGTCTGAAGTTTATAAATCAGTCTGAAGTGAAAGACTATTTTAATAAAAAGAAATTTGAAAAATATAAAATGCTTTCATTATAAAATTATTTGAGTAACAGAGAAAAATCTCCATCAATTTCTATTTTTCATATAACTTTTCCTTTGTCAAACAGTCAACAAATAAAAAGCTGCATTTCTTACAAACTAATATACAACACTAGTCTACTTCATTAGGTCTTCACTGTTTATGCAGTGAATATTGTATACACTCTGTGTGTGTATACAGTGAATATTCATTGTAGATGACAGATGAAAAATGAACAAATGAATGGGTAGAGATAGAGATAGATACATAGATAGATAAAACAGATAGATGAATTTCTGGCAAAAAGATTTTTATCCAATAATTGGTTATGAATATAAGACAGGAACCATTTTATTTCAAGGGGTAAAGGAATAAATAAAATTTTTAAAATTATCTCCTTGGTAGATGCCTTTTTCTTTTCTCTTTTGTCTTGTTTCTCAATTTAATATACCAGTTCACTTATCACCACCCTCACTGTTCATTTTGAACTCATTTGAAACATGTCTGTGCCAGGTATGGAGTCTTTCAGTGGTACATTTGTACTTTTCGACTGATCAGTGAAAATGGATGTGGGGCTTTTTAAATATTTTTCCTTTGCCAGCTGGCACTAAAGCTTTGTTACTCGAGGGTCTAGGGAGGAAAAGTTTTCCTTCCTGTGCCCAGTTGGCTGGCCCCTGCCATCCCAGTTTCTCCAGCACTACTCTCCTGTAGGGCTTGATGGCCAGAAATATCCAGAAACTAGTGGGATCCGCCACCAAATTTATCATGTGTTCCCTCTAGAAAAAGAACTCTCTATTCACAGCTTCCTTCTGCAGCCTAGAAGGCTGATTTTTGGCAATTCCAAAAGACACCCTCTGGCAAATTCCACCAGCAGGGCATCACAGCAAATTCTCTGCCTTCCAAGGAGCCACAATCAGGCCTTCTCCACCATGTCAGTATTTCAGCCTTGGGGAGATACTGGTATTTACTTGAGCATTGTTTTGTCTCTACCTTTGATGAAGTGGCTAGTATATATTAGTGTAATATAGCAAAGCATGGTAGGTCAGAGGTACAGAATCTGGTTGCAATGCAGGACACCCGACTTCAGTCCCCAGGTCAGGAAGATCTCCCGGAGAACAAGGTGGCAACTCACTCCAGTATTCTTGCCTGGGAAATCCCATGGACAGAAATGCCTGGAGGGCTGCAGTCCATGGGTTCTCAAAAGAGTCAGACATGACTTTTGCATGATGTGCTGTACATATAAGTTAAATAATCAGGGTGACAATATACAGCCTTGATATACCTCCTTTCCTGATTTGGAACCAGGCTGTTGTTCCATGTCCAGTTCTAACTGTTGCTTCTTGACCTGTATACAGATTTCTCAGGAGGCAGGTAAGGTGGTCTGGTGTTCCCATCTCTTGAAGAATTTTCCACAGTTTGTTGTGATCTACAGAATCAAAGGCTTTGGCATAATCAATAAAGCAGAAGTAGATGTTTTTCTGGTATTCTCTTGTTTTTTCGATGACCCAATGGATGTTGGCATTTTGATGTCTGGTTCCTCTGCCTTTTCTAAATCCAGCTTGAACATCTGGAAGTTCATGGTTCACATATTGTTGAACCCTGGCTTGGAGAATTTTAAGCCTCAGTTTGCTAGATGAGTGCAATTCTGTGATAGTTCAAAATTTCTTTGGCATTGCCTTTCTTTGGGATTGGAATAAAAACTGACCTTTTCCAGTCCTGTGGCCACTGCTGAGTTTTCCAAATTTTGTTAGGTACAGCAGTTCTTCATTATTCACATAACCCTACCTGTTGTAAAAATGTTATTTCTTTTTAGTTTAAAAAAGATCTAGCATACATTTTCAGTTTCTTCCCCCAACAGTTTTAGACATTATCAAATACCCTGGTGAAATCAAGGCCAGTTATAACACTGCTCCTAAGTAGTTAGATTTAGTAAATTCTGTCTTTTCATTAATTGTCAATTATCTGTTCGGTTCCTCATATTGCCCTGTGAATAAAAATGTATATAAGACTAATGCATACAGTTCTCTTTAAAGCTAATATGTAAATAAATTACAATGATATACACGAGAACAGGCTATTGTTGAGATATGAACAAAATTTTACAGAGAATAGAGAGATTAGTTCATACTGATGTGGTTTGGTAAGAGGAGCAGCATCACACAGGTGGTATGTGAATGAATGAATTTTTGAACTGAAAATAATAATACACCAAACTGGGAAAAGCTAGGCAAAGGAATAATACATTAACAATGTTTTTTAAAATGTGGCAAGTTCTGGTATAGTGACCAGCTAAGATGTATAGAGAGAATCCCTGATCAGCAGTGTGGAGAAAAGGTAACTGGAAAGAAACTATAAACTATATGTGTGGATATAGGTTTTCTGTTCTATCAATATTACAATATAAAAGTGTTCATCAAGCTTTGCTCTCACAGCTTTATACTTGAGTGTGGCCTAAGCTAAATGACCATCTCCCCAAGGCTGTAAGTGACTGTATACAACAGAAATGAAAAAGAAATTTTTGATGGTAACAAACAACTCCCACTTGTCTAGGAGATCAATTTCCGAGGCTCTGTTAGACACATAAGGCTTCTGTCTATATGTTCATTCCTCCAGGCCCTGCTTTGTCTGTTTTGTTTTGGTTGTGTTAGTCAGCAAAATTTAATAAAGCACCACCACGTCATAAGGATTCCAACTGGTATTTGAAATAGATTTATTAACAAGATGACATGGTTCTATCCTGGTGCAGTTTATAATCTAGATGAGAAGAAAGCTTTTTAACAGATAATTACAAATAAATAAAAGCTACTAGTAAATGTGGAGTGTTAAGAAGCATACTAAGTCTTGCTTCCTTAATTTCTTTTCTTCTATGTGAGTAATTTACTTCCAAAGTTCAAAAGTCATTAATAATTGTCAAGTTCTACTTCTACTTGGTACAGGGTAATAGGAAACTGTTCAATTGTCCTACAAGGTTTCCTATGAGGTTTTGATTTTACATAAAGTTATTCTTATTTAACTTATATGCAGAATACATCATGAGAAACGCTGGGCTGGAGGAAGCACAAGCTGGAATCAAGATTGCTGGGAGAAATATCAATAACCTCATATATGCAGATGACACCGTCCTTATGGGAGAAAGTGAAGAAGAAATAGAAAGCCTCTTGATGAAAGTGAAAGAGGAGAGCAGAAAAGGTGGCTTAAAGCTCAACATTCAGAAACCGAAGATCATGGCATCCGGTCCCATCACTTCATGGGAAACAGATGGGGAAACAGTGGAAACAGTGTCAGACTTTATTTAGGGGGGCTCCAAAATCACTGCAGATGGTGACTGCAGCCATGAAATTAAAGGACACTTACTCCTTGGAAGAAAAGTTACGACCAACCTAGAAAGCATATTCAAAAACAGAGACATTACCTTGCCAACAAAGGTCCGTCTAGTCAAGGCTATGGTTTTTCCAGTGGTTATGTATGGATGTGAGAGTTGGACTGTGAAGAAGGCTAAGCGCTGAAGAATTGATGCTTTTGAACTGTGGTGTTGGAGAAAACTCTTGAGAGTCCCTTGAACTGCAAGGAGATCCAACCAGTCCATTCTGAAGGAGATCAGCCCTGGGATTTCTTTGGAGGGAATGATGCTAAAGCTGAAACTCCAGTACTTTGGCCACCTCATGCGAAGAGTTGACTCATTGAAAAAGACTGTGATGCTGGGAGGGATTGGGGGCAGGAGGAGAAGGGGACGACCAAGATGAGATGGCTGGATGGCATCACCGACTCAATGGACCGGAGTTTGAGTGAACTCCGGGAGATGGTGATGGACAGGGAGGCCTGGTGCTACAATTCATGAGGTCACAAAGAGTTGGACACGACTGAGCAACTGAACTGAACTGAACTGATTCTAGATTTTGCTAATTGCAAGTGTAAACACTTTTTTTTCCCTACCTCTGTAATTTCTTTTAATGACTGTTAGATCTAGAAACTATTATTATTTTTTTAGTTGTCTCTCTTTTTATTTTTACTTTATTTTACTTTACAATACTTTATTGGTTTTGCCATACATTGACATGAATCAGCCATGGGTGTACATGAGTTCCCAATCCTGAACCCCCCATACTATCATGTAAGAAACGAATCACCAGTCTATGTTCGATACAGGATACAGGATGCTTGGGGCTGGTGCACGGGGATGATCCAGAAACTATTACTTTTTAATTTAATTGATTACAGAATATTTCATAGATGGTATTGAGTACTTCCTATTGAATCATATTCAAAGGGTTTTGTTTTATATATATATATATGAAGACTTCCCTGGTGGCTCAGATGGCAAAGCATCTGTCTACAATGTGGGAGACCCAGGTTCGATCCCTGGGTTGGGAAGATCCCTTGGAGAAGGAAATGGCAATCCACTCCAGTACTATTGCCTGGAAAATCCCATGGACAGAGGAGCCTGGTAGGCTAGAGTCCATGGGGTCGCAAAGAGTCAGACACGACTGAGCGACTTCACGTTCACATGAAGTGAAGTGAAGTGAAGTGAAGTGAAGTGAAGTTGCTCAGTCATGTCTATATATATATATAGACACACATATATATATATGCATAAACATACAAACAGTGTTAAGATTAATATGTTTAGATTTAGTTTCCCATCAGCTTTCCTCCCAAAAATTCTATCAGCCACTATAACCTAAATACATTATTTTATTAGGGATTATAAAATTATGACCTTCTATGGTTTTCCTTTATCAGCTGACATTCTTTTATTAAACATTTCCCATTGTCAATAATTTGATTACTTTCAGGTGTTATTTTATAGGAGACAGAATAAATGTTTCCGTCTTTCCCTTTACTCACTGCTGATACTGCTGCTAAGTCGCTAGTTTTCAGAATAACAAATTACTCTCCTAGCAGTTTCTAAGAGTAACCAATCAGGGTTACTTTTAATGTAAACTTATGATAAAGATTTAATATTTTTCTGTTTTTCAACAAGCTGCAGTTATTTCTATTTTTGTGCTAAATTGTTCTATCTTTTGAGCAGAGTTAGACACTTCAAATTAACTTCAACCTTTTTTTTTCTTTCGGTTCAGTTCAGTTCATTCGCTCAGTCGTGTCTGACTCTTTGCAACCCCATGAATCGCAGCACGCCAGGCCTCCCTGTCCATCACCATCTCCTGGAGTTCACTCAGACTCACGTCCATCGAGTCCTTGATGCCATCCAGCCATCTCATCCTCAGTCGTCCCCTTCTCCTCCTGCCCCCAATCCCTCCCAGCATCAGAGTCTTTTCCAATGAGTCAACTTTTCTCATGAGGTGGCCAAAGTACTGGAGTTTCAGCTTTAGCATCATTCCTTCCAAAGAAATCCCAGGGTTGATCTCCTTCAGAATGGACTGGTTGGAACTCCTTGCAGTCCAAGGGATCTCAAGAGTCTTCTCCAACACCACAGTTCAAAAGCATCAATCTTTGGCATTCAGCCTTCTTCACAATCCAACTCACCTGCATACATGACCACAAGAAAAACCATAGCCTTGACTAGAAGGACCTTAGTCGGCAAAGTAATGTCTCTGCTTTTGAATATGCTATCTAGGTTGGTCATAACTTTTCTTCCAAGGAGTAAGCGTCTTTTAATTTCATGGCTGCAGTCACCATCTGCAGTGATTTTGGAGCCCAAAAAAATAAAGTCTGACACTGTTTCCACTGTTTCCCCATCTATTTCCCATGAAGTGATGGGACCAGATGCCATGATCTTCATTTTCTGAATGTGGAGCTTGAAGCCAACTTTTTCACTCTCCTCTTTCACTTTCATCAAGAGGCTTTTTAGCTCCTCTTCACTTTCTGCCATAAGGGTGGTGTCATCTGCATATCTGAGGTTATTGATATTTCTCCCGGCAATCTTGATTCCAGCTTGTGTTTCTTCCAGTCCAGGGTGTCACATGATGTACTCTGCATAGAAGTTAAATAAGCAGGGTGACAATATACAGCCTTGATGTACTCCTTTTCCTATTTGGAACCAGTCTGTTGTTCCATGTCCAGTTCTAACTGTTGCTTCTTGACCTGCATACAGATTTCTCAAGAGGCAGGTCAGGTGGTCTGGTATTCCCATCTCTTTCAGAATTTTCTACAGTTTATTGTGATCCACACAGTCAAAGGCTTTGGAATAGTCAATAAAGCAGAAATAGATGTGTTTCTGGAACTCTCTTGCTTTTTCCATGATCCAGTAGATGTTGGCAATTTGATCTCTGGTTCCTCTGCCTTTTCTAAAACCAGCTTGAACATCAGGGAGTTCATGGTTCATGTATTGCTGAAGCCTGGCTTGGAGAATTTTGAGCATTACTTTACTAGCATGTGAGATGAGTGCAATTGTGCGGTATTTGATCATTCTTTTGCATTGCCTTTCTTTGGAATTGAAATGAAAACTGACCTTTTCCAGTCCTCTGGCCACTGCTAAGTTTTCCAAATTTGCTGGCATATTGAGTGCGGCACTTTCCCAGCATCATCTTTCAGGATTTGAAACAGATCAACTGGAATTCCATCACCTCCACTAGCTTTGTTTGTAGTGATGCTTTCTAATGCCCACTTGACTTCACATTCCAAGATGTCTGGCTCTAGATTAGTGATCACATCATCATGATTATCTGGGTCGTGAAGATCTTTTTTGTACAATTCTTCTGTGTATTCTTGCCACCTCTTCTTAATATCTTCTGCTTCTGTTAGGTCCATACCATTTCTGTCCTTTATTGAGCCCATCTTTGCATGAAATGTTTCCTTGGTCAGGGGTGGCTGGGAGAAGCCACCTCGCACCCAAGGCCAGGGGCGGTGACCCTGAGGAGCCACCCCGAGCCTGAGGCCAGGGCTGGCAGCCGGGAGGAACAACCCGAGGAGGGGTGGTTGTGCAGGCTCAGGAGGGCCTAGAGGAGCTATCCAACGTTGAAGGTCAGGAACGGCGGCAGTAAGGAGGTAGCCCTCATCCAAGGTAAGGAGCAGTGGCTGTGCTTTGCTGGAGCAGCCATGAAGACATAACCCCGCATCCAAGGTAAGAGAAACCCAAGTAAGATGGTAGGTGTTGCAAGAGGGCATCAGAGGGCAGACACACTGAAATCATACTCACAGAAAACTAGTCAATCTAATCACACTAGGACCACAGCCTTGTCTAACTCTGTGGAACCAAGCCATGCCTGCCGGGCAACCCAAGACGGGTGGGTCGTGGTGGAGAGGTCTGACAGAAAGTGGTCCACTGGAGAAGGGAATGGCAAGCCACTTCAGTATTCTTGACTTGAGAACCCCATAAACAGTATGAAAAGGCAAAATGATAGGATACCAAAAGAGGAACTCCCCAGGTCATTAGGTGCCCAATATGCTACTGGAGATCAGTGGAGAAATAACTCCAGAAAGAATGAAGGGATGGAGCCAAAGCAAAAACAATACCCAGCTGTGGATGTGACTGGTGATAGAAGCAAGATTCGATGCTGTAAAGAGCAATATTGCATAGGAACCTGGAATGTCAGGTCCATGAATCAAGGCAAATTGGAAGTGGTCAAACAAGAGATGGCAAGGGTGAACATGGACATTCTAGGAATCAGCGAACTAAAATGGACTGGAATGGATGAATTTAACTCAGATGACCATTATACCTACTACTGCGGGCAGGAATCCCTCAGAAGAAATGGAGTAGCCATCATGGTCAACAAAAGAGTCTGAAATGCAGTACTTGGATGCAATCTCAAAAACGACAGAATGATCTCTGTTCATCTCCAAGGCAAACCATTCAATATCACAGTTATCCAAGTCTATGCCCCAACCAGCAACACTGAAGAAACTGAAGTTGAACGGTTTTATGAAGACCTACAAGGCCTTTTAGAACTAAGACCCAAAAAAGATGTGCTTTTCATTATAGGGGACTGTAATGCAAAAGTAGGAAGTCAAGAAACACCTGGAATAACAGGCAAATTTGGCTTTGGAATACAGAAGGAAGCAGGGCAATGGCTAATAGAGTCTTGCCAAGAGAACACACTGGTCATAGCAAACACCCTCTTCCAACAACACAAGAGAAGACTCTACACATGGACATCACCAAATGGTCAACACCAAAATCAGATTGATTATATTCTTTGCGGCCAAAGATCAAAAGCTCTGTACAGTCAACAAAAACAAGACCATGAGCTGACTGTGGCTCAGATCATGAACTCCTTATTACCAAATTCAGACTCAAATTGAAGAAAGTAGGGAAAACCGCTAGACCATTCAGGTATGACCTAAATCAAATCCCTTATGATTTTTTTCATTGGAAGAAAAAAAAATGTTCCATTTTTAAGTACCTGTAGCAAATGTACTTCTATCATTTTGAACATAAGTCCACATTTTAATCTTTTGCTGAGACTTGCAAATTAAGTAGCCAATCTTTCCCACTGTTATTTCATATCCCACATTCAACAGTTACATCTCTCAGTACACAGGAGGACAGACAATAAATGAGAACCCATACAGATACATGGCCTTTTTAGAACACTGGGGCTTCCATCTTTTTGGTAGAATTAGGAATTTTTGATAGTTTTCTCACTTTCAGTGCAACAAGATGATCTAGTATCATCCTGAATATTCATTGTCTTATACCAGGAACCAGCCATTTCCATAAATATTCTTAGATCTTTGGGAAAATGAAGACCACAGTCTGGAACCTGGGATGCTTATGTTACTAGGTTGGTAGTTGCTTTAAGTCTTTATAGAAGAATCCTTTTTGGCTCAGCGGTAAAGAATCCACCTGCAATGCAGGTGATTCCTGATCCCTGGGTCAGGAAGATGCCCTGGAGGAGGAAGTGGCAACCCACTCCAATATTCTTGCATGGAAAATTCCATGGGCAGAGAAGCCTGGGGGCTACAGTTCAAGGGATCATAAGGTTCAGACACAACTTAGTGACTAAACCAACATGACCACCATTGATTTGAAGTAAAAGATATCCAGAGAAGATATGTAAAGTAATCATACTGGTTGTCAATTCAAATTTATAAATACCAAGTTTTACAGAAAGTCTTGATTTGGGGTTTTGTTGTTGTTGTTGTTAAAATTCTTGATTCCTGGTGACATTAACATAAACAATCACTTGCTCTATCATGGCATAACAGTTTCAGACTTATAGTAACTCTGTTATAACTTAAAATACAATTACTATAAGCAGGTTAAGATTTCTTTGGAGTCCCTTTTTGTTCCACCATGTAAGTCATTTAGAATCATTTCTTTCTGTGTGGTTAAACATCCTCAGAGAATTATTTTTAAGAACGTTCAGTTTATTGTTCCACTGATTATTTATTTAACTACATTTACCTTCTTCCTTCCCAAACTAGTGTGCATGATCTACACAGTACTGCCTTACTTATTTATTTTGTTTTGCCAAATTATATATCCCGGAATTCAGCTCATAGTGGTCTACACAAATGTTCCTTGTTCCCTTTACAGCTTTACCATCGAGTGGATGTACTATAGTTCTTTCAAACAATCCTATATTAATGGCCTCTTGGGTGAAACATTTATTTTCAATAAATGAAATATGTTCATAAAAGGTATTTCAATGTAATATGTCTCCTTCTCCTAACTGATTAGTCTCCATCAACTCAATTTACTGAAACTAATTTTTCATTTCTTGATATTTTCAAGTACCTCTTAGGTCTTCCTTCAACTTCCACAACATTCTATGTGTTAACCATTATATAATAATCACTGCACTGCACTGTGCTAACTACTTTTCTTTGTTGTTTATGCTAATGGATTATGAAGACTTTGATGTCAGAGTCCTTATTAATTTAATCCTCATTGCCAACATGGGTTCCTAATCAAAACTGTTGAACGAATGAATTAAAAACAGTAGTGACAAGTCCACCTGAAAATACTTTTAAATAACTTCTACTCCTATGTTAAGATGATAAGTAAGAATATCATTGAGATTAACATTTTAAAAGTTCATGATAAAGGAAGTCATCATTATACTTTCAATGGAATCTTTGATAAAGATACTAAGGAATATTTATAAATTCTCACAATTCTTACTATTATATTAGACATTCTTAATATTGTATTCAGTTTTACCCATGTGAAAGAGAAAGCTCTTTTTTATTAATTAAAAGGGAATACAGATGAAGCATTAGCCAATAACATGTTAGCCCAAGGCTTTATCCTCTTGCTAGTATCAGAGAATGTGTCAGATCCCTTCCAATCATGAATTTAAAAGAAGAAACAGAAAAGCTTTGCCCACCTCTCATTACATTATTTTCTTGACCTCTTCTTTGCCCCTCTTTGCTCTTCAACTAGGATGACAGACAATTTCATCTGTTACATAATCAGTTAATGTGCTAGATATTTTCACTAGCCAGAGTCTTGGCAGAAAACAGATGACTTATTCTAAGTGGATAATACAGAGAAAGTTTAGTATAAAAGTTAAAAGTTAAAAGAAGACGTAGCTGGGATAAAAGAAGTGAATACAGTAACTGAATGTCCACAAGAGAAAGGAAGTCCTGTATATCCCTCCAGAACCTGAAGCTACAAGGTAAGGGGTGCTTACCAGAGCCCCAGGAGGGATTCACTGCTATGTTCCCAGCACCCAGATCTCTGCTTGGCTTATTATAGATACTGAAATAGTTTTTGAATGAATGAATTGGAGAATATGTTAGTAATGATATAACATGTTAGTGTTAACACTACAATTTATAAATGTACAAAAACTGTAAAAGTAAATAAATTCAGGGATATACATAATTTACATACATACAGGGGTTCGCTGGTAACTCAGCTGGTAAGCAATCTGCCTGAATTGCAGGAGACCCCGGTTTGAATCCCAGTTCAATTCCTGTGTCAGGAAGATTCCCTGGGGAAGGGATAGGCTAACTACTCCAGTATTCTTTTGCTTCCCCGGTGGCTCAGATGGTAAAGAATCTGCCTGCAATACAGGAGAGCCGGGTTCGATCTCTGGATTGGGAAAATCTCCTGGAGGAAGACATGGCAAGCCACTCCAATATTCTTGCCTGGAGAATCCCCATGGACAGAGAAGCCTGGCAGGCTACAGTCCATGGGGCTGCAAATAGTTGGACAGGACTAAATGACTAACCACATACTTTACATACTTTACATATAAAGGATTGTTTAGCGTTCTTACTCATATTTACATATAAAGGATTGTTTAGGGTTCTTACTCATATTTACAAACTACTTTATAATAATAAAGCACTTTATAATAATAAAAAACCTTTCCTTGGTTTTAAATACAAGAGATAATAATATGCTTTCTGGCTTGGATAAAGCTAGGACTCCTTTCCAGGGAGTTAAAGAGTATAAGTTTTATTTTGAAATCAAAGAGACCTGGAAGATAAATAAATAGATAGGCATAGGAACCCCAAAACAAAGAAAATATCATAAATACAGTAAGATGAAATGTTTGACATGGCATCATCTGACTTTGCTTTTATCTTTTGTTATATAACTGGTATCTAGATGTACTTATGAGGAGAGAAAAAGGAAGCAAAGATTGGACAGTTTCATCTAAGATCTTAGGACTCAGAGCAGTTTAGTCATTTGCCAGCTATTTGACTTTGAGTTGTTTCAATGCCTTTAGACATAGGTTTCAGTGTCCATGCTGTTAGATTAAAAATATCTATTTTTCTGAGGTGTGCAGATTACAAGAGATGACCTATATAAATCATGCTTACCTCCCACTGTCATTATTCTGTTTTGAAAAGTATTTCCTGGGCCCATAAAGCCTCTAAGACCCATTCTTTGTTTGGTAATCAAGAGTCAAAGAGCACAAATATTCAAATTCTTAAATAAATTGTACCAAAGCAACCAGTAAATTCTTGGTCACTCTACATGCAGTTTGTCATCTTTCCAAACATCTAGTTAGAATCAGTATAATAGGAATTTATCTTATGTTATCTCCAACTGCAACTGCTAAGTCAAAACATTAAGTTAGACTGAGTTATATGAAGTAAATAAATTTGGACATACCGTTTTTACCTTTCCTTTCTTCAGTTTGGTAATGTGGTGTATCACATTGGTTGATCTGTGGATATTGAACTGCCCTTGCAAAATATGACACAGAGACACAAAGTGACCAAATGCTCCTGGAAAAATGGTCCGGATAGACTTGTTCA
Organism: Oryx dammah; assembly: GCF_014754425.2. Lineage (NCBI taxonomy): Eukaryota > Metazoa > Chordata > Mammalia > Artiodactyla > Bovidae > Oryx > Oryx dammah. Next base: position 52,358,866 of record NW_024070203.1, on the reverse strand, counting down.
ACACAAGAATGACACAAAACTTCAATTTGTAAAAACACCACCACCACCAACAACAAAAAAACAGTATCTACGAAGCACAATAAAGTGAAGCATAATAAAAAGAGGTACACCTGTATCGAAATGTGGCAAATCAAATCACTGCTATTTATAAACATATGCTCCTCCTGGGTATCATGAACTAGAACTTCTAAAGTCATACTCTTCATAAACTAAATGGTATCCCTCTGTGCTATTTCCAAGTGTTTTCTCTTCTGACAGTAGTCAGAGCATTATGATTTTGAAAATATTCATACATTTTTCTTGAAGATAAATGACCAAAATTGTGGACATCCACAAAACAAAGGAAATAAAATATGATGAAATAAATCCCTCTTATTACACCAAGTCCTACCAGAAACCAAGAGGAACAAAACCACCGTCACAGCACTGAAATAGTTTTAAATGAAAGAAAATAAAACATTAATATTACACCATAAAAACAAAGCTATTCTGCTTTTTTTTTTCATTGAAAACAATAGGAGGACTTTGCATATTATGAATCTGAAGCTAAAAATGAGAGAACATGGCTAACCCTTCTAAAACAATTCTCTCTCCTAAGGGTTAGTTCTGCCTCTGTAATCACATAATTTCCATGTTGTTTTATGCATTCCCTATGGCTGAATCAACTACAATATCATTACATATTAAAATTTCAACACAGACGTGCATATTTAAATGCTGTGCTTGATATAAAAGTCATGAAGAGACTGGAGGCAAGTTGGAGAAACAGCTGAGCTTAATAAAGAGATCAATATAGCTGAACAGACACATTACAGCCTAATTTTCCAAGATTTCTCATACACACACAAAAGAAACCAAAAAACAAAACACTTTTTTTCCAGAATGCTCTTAGTGGGAATGTAGCTCTCTTTATGGTGTAGTAAAAATATTGTTTTTACTGTCACACCATTTTGAAACAATTTTATTCTGGGTCACTTATTTTTAGCAGTCCACTAATTCTTAAAGTAAGAATGTGCAATACATAAATTGATACCTAGGAATCCTTATCATTGATTTGTTCTTTTATGTAAGTTTCTAATATAAAAATCAACTGATAATGAATCTTATTTGAAAATTATACTCTGGATAATAGATAAAGATCAACAAAAAAAGGTGGTCTTTCAAGATTATCTATTTTACCTATGTCTACATATTCACACCTATAAAAAACCCTTTTCCTGAAATTACATAAAAAGTTCCTTTTTAAAACATACTGAACAAAACTAAATGTTTCCAAATTATGACTGCTTCACTTCTTTAGCAACCAAATCATTCTAGAAAAAGTTTTTATTTAAAGCAAACATTTTAGTTTAAATTCTAAGCTGATACCTCACCCATATTAATGGTGGAAATATTTTCATTTGGATCTTCTATTAGTTCGATAGACATAGATGTGATAGAGTGTGGAGTGGGTTTCACTTGCTTAAGGTTTTGAAAATGCATGGTGTGAATTACCAGTACTTACACGATTCCATTGATTCATAATTACCTTATGAAGAATGCTACTCATGTTCACATTACTGAAAGAGGCATTCTTTAACTGAGAGAGTAGTAGCCTAATGCCATAAATACATTTAAACCATCTTGAGTACCATAAAATAAGAACAGGCAGAGGGGGAAGACAGAGATGTTAAAATAAGTTCTCCTAGATAGTATTGAGACTATACAGAAATGGCTAAAGACACTTAAAGGTTTTACATTAAGATGAACTAAAATCTGTTCTTTTCAGAAATTCTCCATATTTGAAGAACATTTCTTTGAATCTCGGAAAAAAATCTAAAATTTCATTACAAATCAGCAATGTTGTTTCACAAAAAATGTACTCAAAGCAGTTATCACTGTATAGTCATATATATCTGACCAAGTCTTCATGTTATGATTACATAGCATTATATTATTTTTCTTAATGAATAAGTGGAAAAACAATAAAATAAAATGAGCTCTCTATAGAAATATTCATTTGAAGCTTTATAATATAAAAAAATGAAAGCATATAAAAGAATGGGAGTTAAAAAATTGGTTGAATAGCTCATGGCCAGATTACTTATAAGGTACAAAAAAACTATAAGATGAGTTTTATGAAGAATTTTTGATAACAAGATAAGTATGTGACCATATGTTAAGAAAAGATCATATAATTACAAATAAAAGTATCCCAACTGTTCACATAAATGCACACACACAAACATACATACACACAAGGTAGCCCAAAGTAATTAAAAATTTACACACTTTAAAACTTCTCAACAATTTAGTACTGAATCTGTATTATTAGAAAAACAAATAACTATCTTAAAAACAAAAAGGGGATATTTGATATTTTAGCTCCCAAATGCCAAGAACTTAATTTTCTTAATCATAACACATATTTCTTTCAAAATACACCATAAAACAGAAACTTGGATATTTGGAAAATTTACTGATTATCAATAGAGTGACTATTTTAAATCTATCTCTTTCAGGCTTATTTATACCTTAAACCATACGTATTTTTAAGTAATATTTTAAAAAAAAGAAAAATTTACTTAGCATGCTTTTCCTCAAATCAAAGAGTGCAATTTCTTCTTTTAAGGTGAAAAAATATTCAGTTCCTAAAAAAATTATTCAGATTCAAGTCTGAGAAACAGTGATTAAGAAACTTAAACATTTTTATGAATAGCTTTCAATTATGTTCCTTAAAATATATATTTTATTAACAACTAGTTCTTATATTAACCATCATAAAAATAAAAATGAAAAATGAAATTGGACCTGGAGAATACAGCCACAGATCATACTCTGGAAAACAGTGAAAAGCTAAAGGAATGTCAGTCAATACAAATCATCTCCTAAATAGTCTTTAATATTGATAACATTTTCCTGGAGATATGATCAAAATAAGAATTTTAAACTTTATAAATGTCCCAGAAATCTCAGTTTTCCAGAATATGTCTGCAGTGATTTAGACTATTTGATGATAATAATTGTGTTGGTAACACACCAATCCTATTTTAATAACAAAAAAATATTTGAATAATTATAACTGTATTTGTATATGGACCATGGGGTTTTGTACCTACTTATATTTTCCAAAAATGCAGAATTTAAAGCATGCAAAATATTCCTCGTAAATAGCCAGATGTTTTTGACTATTTGCAATACCATCTAGTAGTTTCATTCCTATATGTAATTTTCACTTGCTTGAATTATCTAGATAATTGAGGTCAAAGGTCATTTTTTATTTCAATATCCAGACAATTTATGCATAGATTCAACTGCTGTTAATTTATAGTACAGAAGTAAAATGCATTTTTAAAATGCATAATGACATATGAGATTCAATCTGTGGCTGTGCATGGATCTCAGTGTACTCCCAGTACTGTGACGTGAACCTTGATAAGCATTGATTGGTGACTTCACTTACCTGCCACATGTGCACTACATTTTGTTATATGAGGGGAAGAAAGAATTTGTTCAATACCACATGAAAACCACATATATGCAACCATTATGTACATGTAAAACTGTATTTGTTGAAATTTATATCTAAGCCTACCTTAATTGTCTCATTTCTGCTCTCCTCTGTTTAAATTACATGTAGATGATTTACTATATAAAAACCTTTACATTGTATTTTTATTAGAAAATATGCTGAAAAGATATTCAACATAGCTTTAAGAAGTAGAATACTAATTCTTTTTTACAATGCATTGCTGTCAACAGCATTATCAGGGCAGAGCTATGCAGAAAATGATTCAAACTCCAAAAGCTGCCAGTGTGAATACTATACACCACATTCATAAATATGAAGACTGAAAGTATCATTATTCAATGTCTTGGAGAAAATGAAAACACGAGATTTTCCAGGATTCATACTTTGTGTGGAATAATTTAATTTAATTTTATCATATACATTATTTTCTCTTAGCAAAATCCTGTTTTAACTCTTTTGATTTCATAGAACAATCAAATATTGAATCAGCATGTAAGCAAATATTCACACATGTCCTGTTTTTCTTTTTGGCATTCTCATGAAAGCATTTATGATATAGTGTACAAAAGAAATCTAACCTTAGCTAAAATTATAATTTGATAATTAAGTTTTCTAAAAAGTCTTAAATAATAATTATGGCTATTCTACAAAATAAGTAGAATATGTTTCATATGGTAAATTGGATAGTAAAGTTTTCTACAAAGCAACACTACACATATATATATATAATAGGAAGAACAGGGCACACAGAAGTCAAAAGGTCATTATTTTTTCTGAAAATTACATATTCTCATGCAAAATCTGATAGTCTTTATTGATGGACAATGTCATAAAGCCATCACTGTGTTTATAGACATTTAATTGAAGACAGCATAAAACGATAAACTAAGAAACATGCATGGTTGACTCCTCCAATTCAAACCATAAATCATACTGATGTTCAGACAAGTCGCCCAGACACAAATTCTGATGATAGATGAACCATTTAACTTTGATTTTTGAAAGCAATGAGCTTGCTAGCAATACCTCACACTGACTAATACCACATATGGTCATATAAGAACTCATCAAAAATCCATTTTTCCCTTGTGTGGATGCTAAAATTATCTTCTAAATGATCATTATTAAAAGTATGCAGTGTGTAACATCTTTCTAATGTGCATATCTGGATTCAATGTCTACTTGCTTCAGTAAGCAATGATTTTATCACTATTTCTGTCTTAAAAATTCTTAAAATGATATGATAGTGTGTAAAATTAATAAATGAAAAACAGTAAAAGCAAATTAATTGAAAAAACATAGAAAGAAAAGCATCTTTAATCTGTAAAGGCACTGCATATTTTTCTGTGGTCATACATATACCTGAAGAAATGTGAATCACATATCTAATAATCTCATCTAATATCTCATCATCATAATCAATAAGTCTTGAGAAAAATAAAACTAACCTCTTTTAGTCATTTTCCAATTTTTAAAGTTCAAGTAAAGAAAATGCAAATATATGAGATGTCCTTAATAATTTCAGCTATCAATATTTTTTAAATAGTTTAATTTAATTTTGGTGCAACTTAAATATATTATTTTTCTTGAGTACTAGGCAAAAGAGTTATCCCACTTTGGAAAAGTTGACAGTATCCACTGTTAAATTAATCTTTTATAACTCTTTAATGTGTTTTAAACTATGGTTTTATGAAAAAATACGAGTATACGGTTTATGATAAAATAGAACATTTGAGACTGTTTCAATATACAGGTAATCTCTCTTTAAAACTGGCTAGGCATATAGTTAAGTAAGCATCTTAGAACAAAATAATCTTATGCATCTGTGTTATAAAAAACCAAAGTCAAATAGTGAATGAGGAAATATACATGAACATTTTTAATATAATCTCCTCTTGCTAAATAATAAGAATTAACTTCATTCTATTTGAATTGCACACTTCAATCCACATGGCACATGATTAAAATCTATGTAACATGGATAAACACCTTTGTAGAACTACATAATTATTTTTAATGCCACTGAAGTATTAATTTGTTAATAATATACATGTAACATTTTAAAATATTATAAAAGTTTCTTGGAGATTGGGAGATATAGAACACAATTTTTATCTTATGATTTACAAAGATGAGAGAATATTTTTCCATGTATACTACAGGTTCCAGCTGGTGGCTCTCGGCAACTAGCCTAATGCTGAATATGTGCTAGGAAGACATTTTAATGCGGGGCCAAAGGATCAGGAATATCCTCTGGGACTTTCTTAGCTGTGTAGCACAATGTCAGATTCAGGGTCTTGTTAGTAAGCCATATGGGAGGGTATAGTTGCGGCATAACTAATATTCTTTAAGATTCATTAATATAACCTTTTTTATTTTTTCTTCTCTGCTTTCCCAATGCCATCTGCTATTCTTAAAGGAGTTTTTGTTATCAACCTACCAAAAGACTTGAAATTAAAATAGTCAATTTGAGAGCTTTGAAAGTAAGAACTTTGCAAGATCAAGTCCAAGAATGTAAACTAATATAATAGCTCGATTTCAAAGGCCATTGAACATGTCCCAAATACCCATCAAAGCATTTGAAAGTGCAGTGCTTTGCCACTCATTCAAATGATGTTCTGGCAAGTTCTCTTACTTCAGCCTTTGCCAATTCACATTTTTGCATGACCAGGATGAGATCAGAATGCACCCTTTCTACTGTTTTTGTGATACCATACAGCAGTAATAAATGAAAAAGCATAATATTTAGATGGATGAGTTGTGTGCCAGGAAGAGAAAACTACCAAACAAGGACCTAAAGCGATCCCCTGTCTTCACATGCTTGATTTCATTCCTTAATTAGAGCCATTAATCAATAGGTATGAGATATGAGGCTTTAGAAAGGTTTGGTGACACGACACCTTGCCACCTGTCAAAATTACAGCTTTCTGTTCATGCACCATCCCTCAAATAGTTATTTTCTGCAAGCCTGGCTGCATTCCACAATTCATTATTTACTTTATAGTTCTATTCCAGTGCAATGTCAGAAGATAACCCATTGATGATAAGTAATGTTTTACACTGAATGGTTAATACTCATGTGTGTATATTCATGCATGTAAACACACACTTCTTGTTCTGTAATTAAAATGTTCAAATATATGATAATTGTCACTGGTTGGTACATTTGCACTATATCTTAAAAATACTTTACTACTAATTAAACATTTTAAGAAAATGTATGTTATTTTCTAAAGTAAAAAGAGACATTTTGTATTTTAAGAAAAATAAATCTAACCTTCGTTATAGAAAAATGTACCTTTTATTATACAACCTTATTAAAATATGTCAAAAGATCAAAAAGGAAAATACTTAGGTGTGCCTAAAAGAGGCAAACACCATTCCAAATTAAAAGTATCTGTGAAGGAGATAAAAACACAGGGAAAACAATTTATACAAGGTGTTTTTCTGTAGGAAACCTATTTTTTGAAAAGCATGTCAGTGTTCAAATCCATTCTAGTTTGTCCTAAAATGTAATCTCTGTTAATATAGCTTCAAAATAGACTGATTCAGACAAGCTTTCCCAGAATCCTGCTGAGAGATACAGAAGGTCCAGTTCTGCTTTTTACTCAGAATAAAAGTGACCCTCAATTAATTTTTCCTAGAGAATACCAACTACCATCAAATAGCTCTCAATCACAAATGACCTTGGTTTAATTTAAGCCTTGAATATAAGTGTAGAAAAAGACTACATTTCAGTAGCCACTTCTTGTATCACCCAACCCCCATGTTCTATTTAATACAATTGTATTTTATTCAGTATTATTACAATTATACCTATCCTTTGAAAGTCAGTGGCCCCTCTAATTGATGCTACGTCTGAAATAAAAACCTCTTTCTTAATAATTCTTAAAATATCCATGAATTAGCTCATAGTTAGAAGTTTAGACAATCACAAATTTAAAACCGATCTTATTTGTATACATTGTACAGTAAATAAGGATTGTTTCAAATAAGAAATATCACATAGTCTAGCAAGAATACTGGAGTGGAGAGCCATTCCTTCTCCAGAGGATCTTTCAGACCTGGGAATCAAACCTCGATCTCCCACATTGCAGGCAGATTCTTTACAGTCTAAGTCACCAGGGAAGCCCTCTACAAAGAAAATTGTTTCCTAAATTATTGACCTGCTGTATACTGTTTTCCTGAATGATGTTGATCCCTTCAGTGTTTCAAGACAGTTGCCCAGATTGGCTGAAGTGACATACTTTGAATTGTAACAGAAACAGCATATGCCACGAACACAGTGGATCATAGACATAAGGGATGAAAGTATGAATTAGGAAAGTATTTGCACATTACTACTGATAACAAGTGGTCATTGATAATTCAAGAGATTAACTGACTTATTCTGCTAATTTTGATTTCTCTTTAACTACACAAATATACCTGATGTAAAAAATATACTAAGTGCAGTGTGGAAAACATTGTGGGGAGGGGAGCGGGAATCAAAGCATTATTGTCCAAATTGAGAAATTTTGTCAATGGAAAATTAACGTGGTTTACAGGTAAGTTTCCAGATAAATTTTAATTCTGTAGTTGCCCCAGTGTTGCCACTTATTGTTTTCAAATATTTTTACATATGTGATTGCATTTTCAAAACATCGCTGAAAGTTGGCACATGAAATACACTGCACATTTTAACATAAATTTTTTTTATGCAATTAATCTGAAGTGATGGTATGCAGCCCAGTGGTTTCCATATATGACCACGATTTGAGATCGACATCCATCAATGGTCAGCAATGTGGTAGAATGCCTATATTAATTCTATTTTGAATTTAGTGTTTTCTATTCAAGAATGCTAGAATTTGTCATTACAACTAATTGGGACTTGATTTTATATGAAGTTATAATTATATTCACATTTTCTTTGTTCTTTGTCTAAAAATGTGGCAAGTTTGAGACCATAATTATGATAATAACTAAACACTAGAGTGGAAATAAAGATGATATCCTAGAATCAGTCTTCTAAATTGCTGATCACTAGCTAGCATTTTCTAGGAAAACCTTGGTTTAAAACAGCAGTCTGAAAATTATGTTCCTTAGTACACTGATCTCAGAATATTCCACTCAAAAAAAGAGATTTATACTCATAAAAATGTGGGATTAATTTAAATGATGTTCTATACTTTTTTGGCAATTCCTTACCATATTTATATACCAAATATTTTGAGAAATAGTAAAGCTAAAAAAATAAAAACTATTTATCTTTAATGATTATTAAATATTTTACTTCAAATAACTTTTTTAGAAAAACTCTTTTCAACGTTCCTTAGAACTAATTTTTCAATGGAGTAGTCTTTGGGAAACACTAGTTTTCAAGGACTTATTAATAAAAAATAAGAAATAGGAGTTAAGGACGGGAAGAGAGTCCAGCTCTCAGGAGAAAAGAGTAGGAATGAATCAAGCAGACTTCCATACTAACTTTAACTTTGCACCAAACTAATGAATGAAGATAGTATTTTACCCCTAAAATCTCAGTGTCCTCATCTAAAGTGGTAACAACGCTTAACCTATTGGTTTATCAGAACAATTAGATTAGATATAATGAAGTTAAGCACCAAATCTCTATTAGGAGATCTACTTAATTTTGTTTTAAATCAGTTCTAAATTATCATTTTTTTTCAGCAATGCACTGCCAATGACTACTGAGGTATTAGATCGAATCCTCCATACTGAAAGACCCATGGACTATGCGATTTGTGCAGCGACACTTGACCTGCCATGACCTCTTTCCTGTCCCAAACCTCATACCATATTCTATCTACTCATACCACAGTAGGCTAAAATTATTATCTGTGAAATCTCTTGGTAAGTGCTTTTTAAAGATAATAAGACTTTTTTTTTTTTCTGAAAGGAAGAAAAAATATCACAAATTAGTTTCTGAGCGGTGGAAGTATGGGAGTCTGGAAGGAAGTCGAAGATACACCAGGAGTTAAAAAATGCATTATTTTTCCTTAATGTTTTTACATCATAATAATTGTGAATATATATTTCAGTTATTAATCCTGTTTATTATTTGTTTTCCCCCTCAAGAATTCAAGCTCGGTGAAGGCAATTTTTTGTTTTTACTCACTGAGTACCTTCAGGACTTAAAATGATACCTAGCATATGATAGAGGTTGAAATATATATTAAATAAATTAATCCAAAGAGTTGTAAATAAAAACATATGAAACACAAATACTTATAAAGAAACAACTGCCAAAAATAAAATTATATATATATATATATTTATGTATAAATCTCTGTGGCTTGAGAAGAATTGGAACTCAACATAAATATCTTTAGATTGTATTAATTCCATGAAAATTAAAAACTGTTCTTCAAAAACAATTTCATAAGAAAATATTTTTAATAACTCCCTTTCACCATCAAAAACTTCTGTATGTTATTCATAAGAATCCTACCTAGGTTTGAAAAGCAAAAGTGTTAGTGACTCAGTTGTGCCTGACTTTTTGAGCTGTGATGTACTATAGCCTGCCTGGTTCCTCTGTCTATGGGATTTCCCAGAGAAGACTGGAGTGGGTTGCCATTTCCTTCTTCAGGGGACCTTCCTGATCCAGGGATCGAAAGCAGGTATCCTGCATTGAAGGCAAATTCTTTATCATCTGAGTCACCAGGGAAGATCCTACCTAGGCCTAAATGAATAAAAAACTAATTTAAATTCTATGAGAATTTTTGGCAAAATATGGAAAAACTAGTAGCAAAAAGTCACCACTGGGTACTTGAAAAAAGTGTGATAAGTAATACAAAGTGAGAGAAGTAAAGATATCCTTAGCCCCAAGAGTGAGGAGAAGAGGACATAGACTGATTTAAATAAACATGGACACAGTTACCAATAACATTTGTAAGTGGCAGCTAAAAGAAACTATGATATACTTAAATTAGAATTGATTAAGGACATGAACTAGGGGCCCCACTTCACATGTCCCTTTTGAATTCTGTGAGCAACACCATGTGGAAAAGTTCATGCTATTCAAAGGTCTTACCCCAGATATCAGTTCCCAGCTTTCTATATCCCTATTCTAAATAGTAAAGCATTATCACAGATATAAAATAATTCCTATAAGTCTGCATGCCATAAACCAGGTAATTTGGCAAGAAATTGCATTCTTTAAACATCATGTGTAAAATTTTTCCAAAACAGTGCAGGTATTATTATTCCCTAACATGTGGTAAGATGTATCTCTTGATTCTGCATTTTTTATTCATTCATTCATTCAGTTAAAAATGTTTTGGGCATTCAGGTACCATGCTAGTTATGGTCTAAAGAGAATTTATCTACCTCAAGAGACTCACAATTTAGAAATATGAATGTATGACAAAACAACTAACATTACAATTGGATAAACACTATGGCTTTAACAAATTGTCTTTTGTTACACAAAAGACGTGGACTGAAGTTCTAAGGACCACCATAAAAATATTATTTCTGCTTTATGTATTTAAATCATCATTGTAAAATTCCCTTTTGCAAGATGTGATTAACCCCAGTAGTCAGATGAGATAAACCTAATAAATATGCTCTGTGACAATGAAATGCTAACTTTCATTATGTTGTTTCCACAATTACTATTAGTATATAGAAAATATTTTAACTCCATAAGTACATTTAATTTAGTCTTTTAATAAATCAGTTACACTTGAAAATCTTCAAAGTCTTTTATATTGCTCCAAATAAACACAAATCTGCTCTCCCCAATTCAACAGGAAATGGTCTGTTTCTAAGAAAGCATTTCAGTATATATTTTATTTGTACAACATATTCATTCAGGGCATATATGCTAGGTAAATCTGCAGACCTCTTTTCTATAAAAAGTTATGCAAGAAATACATACCCCTGATATTCCCTAGGGGAAAGACTTCAAAAGCATTGCTTTTAAATAGGGATAGAATTTCCAGAGAAGTTCTTCATATCCCTGATTTCAAGCTAGACATCTGTAGGAAGAGAGAAATTTGAATTTGTGGGGAAATAAGTGAAAACAAATTCTGCACTTGATGAATATTACTGAGTCCTCAAACTAGATGCCTGTCAGAAATAAGTCATCTGCAACAGTAAAAATTCTTTAAATTTACACAGCACATTCTTCCAAAGAATTCATTTAGCACTATGTTGGAAAATGCTAAGAGAAGCTATATTATACTTTAAAAAGATACAGAAAGTGGAAAATAAAACTGGTTGTGTCTACCTAACATGACAATAGACCATTTTAAGTCAGGAGTGAAATCAACCAAGCAACAAATTTTACTGACTTAACTCAGGTAATTGGGCACTTGTTTGAAATAAATGAATCAAGAAGCTTTTAGCACCATCTACATGGATCATCAGATTGTTTTGAATAAAGATGAACTAACATTTTAAAAGATATTATTTTGAACTAAAAAAAAAATAGCAGTAGACACCTTCAGATATGAAAACTAAATTACTTAATAGCAAAATGTACCTGAAAGTATATAGGAAGATATCACATCAGAAACAATAATGAAAATTATTGTTAACAAACTTCCAATTGATAGTATTGAGACTTCAATTTTCTTCTTTATCTGTTACATTTTTATTGAGCTGCTTCTTTGTGTCAAGCATGGTTCTGGGCTTTGGAGCAATTTCAAAGTAAATAACAGCATCAAAAAAAAAAAAAGATTTCACTTACAAAGTTTTGTTCAGTGAGGATATTGCTTTTTGTAAAATTTGTTGCTTGAAAATCCAGTCAATTATTTCCTCTTAAGATGGCAGATATGAGGGACAGGGAAGCCTGGAGTGCTGCAGTCCATAGGGTCACAAAGAGTCGGACATGACTTAGAGCCTGAACAACAGCAAAACATGAAATTTAAGAAGCAATAATACTGACAAAAGTTGTATTAGTTATCTTTTAACTCTTTCATAACTCTAGTTTTCTGAAGCACTTTATTATATAATGTGAAAAATACAATTTATATATCATATATATATGTACTATACAGTCCGTGGAATTCTCCAGGCCAGAATACTGGAATGGGTAACCTTTCCCTTCTCCAGGGTATCTTCCTAAACCAGGGATTGAACCCAGCTCTCCTGTGTTGCAGGTAGATTCTTTACCAGCTGAGCCACCAGGGAAGCCCAAGAATACTGGAGTGGGTAGCCTATCCCTTCTCCAGCGGATCTCCCCGACCCAGGAGTCTAACTAGGGTCTCTTGCATGTTAGGCAGATTCTTTTCCAACTGAGTTATCTATTTACCAACTGGCTATGTATAAAAGCTCAATTTTATATATATGAAAATATATTTTATATATCATATGATATATTCATATCAATATATTTATACAAAAATTTTCAGTATACTTAAATGCATTTGACATTTATATATTAATATTATATACTTTATAATTTATATAAATAAATTCTACTTAGTCACTCAGTTGTGTCCAACTCTTTGCAATCCCATGGTTGCATAGCCAGGCTTCTCTGTCCATGGAATTTTCCAGGCAAGAATACTGGAACCGGTTGCCATTTCCTCTTTCAGGGGATCTTTCTGACCCAGTGATTGAACCCTTGGCTCCTGGGTCTCTTGCATTGGAAAACAGATTCCTTACCACTGTGTCACCTGGGAAACCCCATATAAATAAATAAATATATACAATTACATTGCAATATCCAAAGACAGACTAAAATTGACCCAGTAAAGCTTCTGAAAAAATGCTGTTTTGTGAACTAGTGTATGGTCATTTTCATTGCAATAGGGCAAAGTTTAGCATAGATTCTCAGTGGAGTGAAGAAATAGCCTTGTCATTTTATGTTTAATAAAGTTCTTAAAAGCAACTTCAGTGACTTTTTCACACATTTTATTTATGGTAACTAAATAATTTAAGTGGCTGATTCCAATCTCCATTTTAAAATAAGCACAAAAATAAACCATACTCCTAGATAAAACATTTTCAGGGAAAGAGGTAAGGCAGAGATTGGTAATTATCTTTTAGACAATTTATAATATTTAACATTTTAAAATACAGCTAAATTTGGTAGCAACATATTTGAAATAGACTTGAGTCCGCATATTGTTGAGCTCCCCAAGTGGTACAGTGGTAAAGAATCTGCCTTCCAATGAGGAGACTCAAGAAATGTGGGTTTAGTCCCTGGTTCAGGAAGATCTCCTGGAAGAGGAAATGGCAACTTATCCCAGTATTCTTGCCTGAAAAATTACATGGACAGAGAAGCCTGGCAGGCTAAAGTCCACGGGTCACAAAGAGTCAGATATTAAAAAATAATAAAAGAATCAGAATATTAAAAGACACATTCAATTAATTTTTTTTGGTTTAGCTATCATTAAGCATCTGTATAAATGAAAATCTGATACAAAACCTTAAAGGAGCATACTTAATTCTGTTCCAATCCAATAACAAGAACAAGAACGAAAGATTATGCATTTGTATTAAATCCTTAGAACAAAATAAATAAAGAAATACAGTAGGAAAAAATTTAACTAAGAAAAAATTCTAGAAATATATAGAATAGAATTAAAAATTAAGAAATTTAAATTTTAGTCCTAACTATATTTGGAACTAGTAGTGGGGCCTTAGTAAAGAAAATATTCTGATTTCAAAAGTATTTGTGTATGCACCAAATCAGATTTGAAATAGATGTCACAAAGCCCCAGTCTTCTGCAACTATGATAGATATTGCAAATGGATCTCAGCTCTCCTTGCTCTTGTGCCCAAACAGGTGTCTCACTCATTCTCATCCTACAACTTCAAGCAGGTACTAGCAGCTAGTTGACACTAAAGAGGAAATAATTTTGACATCTTTTGGTTAGATAAGCTCTAGCATGTCTTTTTTTTTTTCTATAATAACTTGATTTTATTGTAAAAACCAAAGGGAGTCACCTATAAATTTTACAAACACACACATAAAAAATGGAGGAAATTTTAACCAGTTTTTAAATTTTCAAGATAAAGAGCATCGGTGATTTATAAGAAACTCACTTTTTAAAATTATTGTAATGACACATCTTGCAAACAACATTTCTTAACTCTAGGTGTCAGTTCTTCATCTGCATATTATGTAAATAATTGTTATTTAACAAAGTATAACCAAATTCCAGTTTTCAGTGAGCCCAGTACTTTGTGTACCTGTGTACTCCTGACATTCAGGATCATTCCATCTAACAGCCAGGGCCTAAGGGAAAAATCAAGCAGCTATTTAAACTAATGACAGTTGAAAATTAATTCAATTTGAGTGACTTAAGTATCACAGAGGCAGAATAAATTGCAGAATTAGAAGGTCAAGATGTCTGGCTTAAAAAGCTATCTTCTTATCTTTACACAAGGTAAAGTATTCATTCAACAAATATGTCAGAAGCCCAAGCACTCTTTCAGGTGATCAGCTGGTGGTACAATATTAAACAAAACTGACACAATCTCTGGCTTTCCAATGCTGAGAATCTAGTGTATGTTGACTGAAAAAATTATACAACCTGAAAGCTGAGAATTATGTTTTATTCGTTGAACTTTCTGAAGACGCAGGCTTGGAAGGCAGCCTTTCAGATAGCTCTGGGGGACTGACTGCTTCAAAGAGTCAAGGGAAGAGCTAGGATAGGGGAGTTTTGCAACAACAAACAAACAGAAAAAAAACAGGTAGTTGGAACATCAAAATATTACTGTTCATTAAAGAAAAGCAAACTTCTCAGGTTAATGAATTTAGCACTTTTCTATGGGAAGATGCAAGAGTCTGGGATCACTGGAATCATTTCTTCGATATATACCTTAACTACCTAGGGCCATACTCTGTTGTTTTCCAGCCTGAATCCCCTCAGGGTGTATGGTCAGGGTGAACACAGTGGCTGATGGCTTGTAAACACAGTATTCCTTGTTTACTAATATAACAGGTGACATTCTTCATCCATATGTAGGAGTACGGAAATATAGATATAATTATAAATTTACAAGGTTAAATTATTTTATTATTAATAGTAAGGGCAGACATGAAACATATGTTGAGAAAATGGATCTCTAAGCTAAATCTTGAAAAATAAGAACTTAGTCGGGACTTTGAGGAGAAAAACATGGACAATTTTTAAATGTATTTCATAGAAAAGTAAAATATAACTTGGTAAAGGATTACATTTAGCAGATAAAAGGGATAGTTTGTCATCATATTTTCGGCTGTGTTTCTGCTTAGTTGTTCAGTCGTGCAACTCCTTGTGACCTTTTGGACTGTAGCTCCTCTGTCCTTGGAATTCTTCAGGCAAGAGTCCTAGAATGGGTTGCTATTCTCTTCTCCAGGGGATCTTTCTGACCCAGAGATAGAACCCGCGCCTCCTGTGTCTCCTTCATGGCAGGTGGATTCTTTACCTGCTGAGCCATCCGGGAAGCTCCTGGGTGGGTGGAGGTATAACTGACTGAACTGGATAATAAAAGAAAGGAAAGATTTGGAGGAAAGCTTGAGTTCAGCTTTTGGAATCCAACATTTATAATAACAATAACACCTTTAAGAGATAATGCCAACTAGTAACTAATATACGAACTGGGAAATTAGAAAGGAGTCCAGAATGGTATTTAAATTTGAGACCCATCAGCCTGTGTATTGCATTTAAAACCATGGGAATGGATGAAATTGCTTAGAGAGATAATTCTGCATAAGAGGTTATAAAGTCTATGAATGAGTCTTGAGGATTTCCAGGGATTTTATAGAAACTATTCCTCAAATGTTGTCTGTGAAATGCGTGTCAGCATTCCTTGAATGCTTCTTAGAAATGCAGTGTCTCAGGAGCCACTCCAGACCTGTTGACTCATATCTTGCATTTAGAAGGCCTCTTGATAATTAACATGTTAAATTTTGAGAAGCACTTGAGAGTAGGTGTTGGGAAAGGAAACTGAGAAAAGAAAAGAGAAAAGGAGAACCAGGAAAATATGGCATCATGAAGGCCACTGGGAAAGACACGCAAACGTTTAAGGAGTCATCACTAGTTGCAATGATGTTGGGAGGATATTAAGATGACAGAATGAGTGTGCCTTAAATTTAACAGCATGGGGTTTGATAAGTGATATTATCCAGAGCAGATTTGATAGAGAAATGCAAGTGGAAGCCAAGAATTAGGTTAGCTGAAAAATGAATGGAAAGTGATGAAAAGGCAACAACCACATGGAGACAACTCTTTCAAGAAGTTTGCACTTGAAGGAAAGTGAGGCTAGGTCAAGAGGTGAAAAGAATGAGAAGCTGAAGAGGGAGTCAAAGTGGATGCTATCAACACAAGCAATAATAGATGGTGGGTGACATTTAAACGTTAATGAGAATAATCAACTACAAAAATATTTATAAGCAAACAGGAGGTGGATAAATTGAAGGACCTCAGTACTGACAAAAGTGAAAAGCAAGGAATTCAAAGTAAACATGAGGAGTTTATCTTTGAGATGTGAAGATGTTTTCTTTATTGTTAGATAGAAGAAAAGTATATAGATGACCATAGGCTGAGAGATATGGGTAGAGGGATGATTAGGGAATGTATGTTCAATATTTCTAATATGTAAGAAAGTCATTTGCTAAAAATGAAAGTGGAAGGGTTGTCAAATATTTGATAAAAAGAAATCTTTTTATCTTGTTATATAAAAATTATTAAATTGATAACAACTCTTCCAGGTTTTAACTAGCTCAATTTTACAGATAATAAATTTCATGAACAAGCTTGAATACCAACTCAGCAAATTTACTTCAGATCCATTATCAACTACAAAGACAACTTTTTTGTGGAGAGAATTTACTAGAAAAACATAAGAATAAAATTCATAGTGATGAATATTAACAACCATTGACCATATTGTACTATAACCAGCAAAACACTATCCTTACACAAATGAAAACTGACTTGATTTCACTGACTCACTTTTTGTCTTCACATTAAATATATTCATATGGACCATTAAGAGAACATAATAATAATTACTAGCAGCAAAAGTAATTAACCTTTTTATAACAGTTCATAAGGCATTTTAACATACTTTATTTTACTATGTATTATCCCATAAAATTTATTTACTAACTGAATACATTTTCTTATAAAAAAGAGTTTTTTAAATATTTTTTGATTTTGGATCAGAAGCAAATTCTATTAGGATGGTTTATCTCTCATAATATTGCTGTGCAGTCAAATTAAATAAAATATATGAAAATACATTATTCCCAAAGAAATTTAAAACCCCAATATTAAGAATACAAAAAGAAAGACAAAGTTCAGGAAAAAAAGAATATCATTGCAATTTTCAAAACCATGAGCAAAGTCCTGACTTACCACTCAATGGATTCTGATGAAAGTTGTATTTTATGGTAATATCAACTTAAGGATTGACCATAAATAATTAGTGAAAGTATCCGTTGGTTAGAAGAATACTTTTGAGATAACTATTCTCAATTCTATGAAATAAGAAACTTCCATAGGAAGCTATTCAGTACACTGTAAAATAATATGTTCTAGGAAAATCTTAGGAGATTCTTGGAAGATTACTCTACACAACCCTTTAATGTTGCCAGGACAGTAGAAAATTTAAGAGATACCACCATTGGGTTTGGTAGCAGGAGAAGGAAATAGCAACCCACTCCAGTACTCTTGCCTGGAAAATCCCATGGACAGAGGAGCCTGGTAGGCTACAGTCTGTGGGGTAGCAAAGAGTCGGACACGACTGAGCGACTTTACTTAAGGTACAATTGGGAAAATATCCATATGCCTTATGCCAAGATATAAGAGGAAATCATAACCACGAGGAGCATGACACAAAAGATGAAAGGGTTGGGCACGTAAAAATAATGATTGCCAACTCTGCCAGAAACATCCTGAGAGCTTAGGGCAGTAAAAGCAAGTAGGCAAACAATTAATTCACGTTTGCCAAATGGCCAAACCACGTGCTAACTAAAGTAATCTCTGTTCAGATCTACAGACAAAACTATTATCTCTTAGGAGGCTTGATGATTCATGCCTACGAGATAACAGGAAAAGCAGGA
Organism: Oryx dammah; assembly: GCF_014754425.2. NCBI lineage: Eukaryota > Metazoa > Chordata > Mammalia > Artiodactyla > Bovidae > Oryx > Oryx dammah. The sequence goes on along the minus strand of NW_024070203.1, from coordinate 52,340,345 downwards.
GGCTACTAAAAATATGAATAATGAAAACTCAGCTGTAATATATCCATTATTTCCAGAAGAATTTAGAGTTTGACCTCCTTATCTTTTACTTGTACACAGTACCTATTTCCTTCTCTAGGGGATCTTCTCTCCCCAGGGATTAAACCCTGGTCTCCTGTATTGCAGGCAATTTTACCATTTGAGTCACCAGGGAAGCACCCTTCACTTTCTCCTTATCTTTTACTTTTACACGGCAGTACACTGTCTAGATTTGTCATAGCCTTTCTTCCAAGGAGTAGGCATCTTTTAATTTCATGACTGCAGTCACATTCCGTAGTAATTCCAGAGCCAAAGAAAATAAAATCTGTCACTGTTTCCATTGTTTCCCCAACCATTTGCCATAAAGTTTTGGGACTGGATGCCATGATCTTTCTTTTTTGAATGTTGAGTTTTAAGTTATCTTTTTCACTCTCCTCTTACACTCTCCTCAAGAAGCTTCTTAGTTCCTCTTCACTTTCTTCCATTAAATTGATATCATTTGCATATCTCAGGTTGCTGCTATTTCTCCTGGCAGTCTTGATTCCAGCTTGTCATTCATCCACCCAGCATTTCACATAATGTACTCTGCATATAACTTAAATGAACAGAGTGACAATATACAGCCTTGACATCCTCCTTTCCCAATTTTAAACCAGTCCATTGGTCCATGTCTGTTTCTAACTATTGCTTCTTGTCTTGCATACAGGCTTTTCAGGGAACAGGTAAGATGGTCTGGTATTTCCAGCTCTTCAATAATTTTCCATGGTTTGTTGTGATCTACCGTCAAAGACATATTAACTCTACCTTCAATTTTTTTAAGTTATAAATGTTTCTTTTAGTTTTTATTTTACATTGGAATTATTGTCTTTGTTTAGTCACTAAGTTATGTCTGACCCTTTTGCCAGCCCATGGATTGTAGCCCCCAAAACTCCTCTATCCATGGGATTTCCCAGGCAAGAATAGTAGAGTGGTTGCCATTTCCTTTTCCAGGGGTCATCCCAACACAGGGAATGAACCCACATCTCTCTCCTGTATTGGCAGGTGGATTCTTTCCCACTAAGCCATATGGGAAGTCCAAATTTTCCATGTATCCTAAAATTTTAAACTCACTCCAAAGCAGAAGAAAATGTGACCCATAATCAAAAAAGAAACTCTCAGTAGAGGATGAAACACGAATACTCCTGATGTCAAATATTCTACAGGGATTTTGAAATGACTATATTAAAAGTGCTAATTTATCCATTCACTTCAGTTCACTATCTCAGTCGTGTCCGACTCTTTGTCACCCCATGGACTGCAGCACCACAGGCCTCCCTGTCCATCACCAACCCCTGGAGTTCACTCAAACTCATGTCATTTGAGTCGGTGGTGCCATCCAGCCATCTCATCCTCTGTCGTCCTCTTCTCTACCCGCCCTCAATCTTTCCCAGCATCAGGATCTTTTCAAATGAGTCAGTTCTTCGCATAAGGTGGCCAAGGATTGAAGTTTCAGCTTCAGCATCAGTATTTCTAATGCACATTCAGGACTGATTTCCTTTAGGATGGACTGGTTGGATCTCCTTGCAGTCCAAGGGACTCTGAAAAGTCTTCTCCAACACCACGGTTCAAAAGCATCAATTCTTTGGCACTCAGCTTTCTTTAGTCTAATTCTCACATCTACACATGACTACTGGAAAAACCATAGCTTGGACTAGATGGACCTTTGTTGGCAAAGTAATGTCTCTGCTTTTGAATATGCTATCTAGGTTGGTCATAACTTTTCTTCCAAGAAGCAAGCGTCTTTTAATTTCATGGCTGCAGTCACCAACTGCAGTGATTTTGGAGCCCCCCAAAAATAAAGTCTGTCACTATTTCCACTATTTCCCTATCTATTTTCCATGAAGTGATGGGACCAGATGCCATGATTTTAGTTTTCTGAATGTTGAGTTTTAAGCCAACATTTTCGCTCTCCTCTTTCACTTTCATCAAGAGGCTCTTTAGTTCTTCATCACGTTCTGCCATAAGTATCGTGTCACCTGCATATCTGAGGTTATTGATACTTCTCTGGGAAATCTTGATTCCAGCTTGTGCTTCATCCAGTATGGCACCATGCATGATGTACTGTGCATATAAGTTAAATAAGCAGGGTGACAATATATAGCCTTTACATACTCCTTTCTCAATTTGGAACCATTATGCTCTTCCATGTCCAGTTCTAACAGTTTTTTCTTGACCTGCTTACAGATTTCTCAGGAGGCAGGTCAGGTGGTCTGGTACTCCTATCCCTTTAAGAATTTTCCACAGTTACTTGTGATCCACACAGTCAAAGGCTTTGGCATAGCCAATAAGGCAGAAGTATTATTGCTTTTCAATGATCCAGTGGATGTTGGCAATTTGATCTCTGGTTCCTCTGCCATTTCTAAATCCAGCTTGAATATCTGGAAGTTCATGGTTCACATACTATTGAAGCCTGGCTTGAAGAATTTTGAGCATTACTTTGTTAGCGTGTGAGATGAGTACGATTGTGTGGTAGTTTGAGCATTCTTTGGCATTGCCTTTCTTTAGGATTGGAATGAAAACTGACCTTTTCCAGTCTTGTGGCCACTGCTGAGTTTTTCAAATTTGCTAGCATATTGAATGCAGCACTTTCACAGCATCATCTTTTAGGATTTGAACTAGCTCAAATGAAATTCCATCACCTTCACTAGCTCTGTTGATAGTGATGTTTCCTAAGGCCCACTTGACTTCACATTCCAGGATGTCTGGCTCTAGATGAGTGATTGCGCCATCATGATTACCTGGGTCGTGAAGATTTTTTTGTATAGTTCTGTGTATTCTTGCCACCTCTTCTTATTATCTTCTGTTTCTGTTAGGTCCACACCATTTCTGTCCTTTATTGTGCCCATCTTTGCATGAAATGTTCCCTTGGTATCTCTAATTTTCTTGGAGAGATCTCTAGTCTTTCCCATTCTATTGTTTTCCCCTCTTTCTTTGCACTGATCACTGAGGAAGCCTTTCTTAGCTTTCTTTGCTATCCTTTGGAACTCTGCATTCAAATAGGTATATCTTTCATTTTTTCCTTTTGCTTCTCTTCTTTTCACAGCTATTTGTAAGGCCTCCTTAGACAACAATTCATCCATTAAACAGAAGGAAAAAATTCTTCAAGTGAGACAGAATTGATTGTGGAAAGAAAGGAAGGCAAGAAGGTTATGCTCCTATAATTGCAGAAGAATGGGATTAGAAGGCATAAGTTCACAAGCTTCTTTAGTAATTATTTCCATTGCAACACTCATTGTATCATTTATTTCTGTTTCTCTAAGTAGTCTGTACATACCTTGAAGACAAGAACTTTGTGATCTTAACCACTACTGTATCTTCAAGGTCATCATAGTACATGGCACAGCATAAATGCTATATAAAACTGTGCTGAATAGATAAAGAATAAGAAATTAAAAGGTTAACAGTGACTTTATTGGGAGCAAAGTAAAGAAAAGAAAGAGAAAATTCAGTAAAAATTAAACGATTTTATTTATGGATTGCCAAAAGAGTGTCTTAATTCTTAATTTACTTCTAGTGAGTGTCAAAAACACTGCAAACAGCTTAATGTATTTCTATAAAGTGTATGCTGCTGCTGCTGCTAAGTTGCTTCAGTCGTGTCCGACTGTGCGACCCCAGAGACAGCAGCCCACCAGGCTCCCCCATCCCTGGGATTCTCCAGGCAAGAACACTGGAGTGGGTTGCCATTTCCTTCTCCAATGCATGAAAGTGAAAAGTGAAAGCGAAGTCGCTCAGTCGTGTCCAACTCTGAGCGACCCCATGGACTGCAGCCCACCGGGCTCCTCTGTCCATGGGATTTTTCAGGCAAGAGCACTGGAGTGGGCGCCACTGCCTTCTCTGATAAAATGTATACCTTGTGGAATTAAATACTGCATTCCTTGTGTCATCCTAACTTTGAAACATTTTAGCCTAACACTAGAACTTTACTATAAATAAAAATTTTTAAATATATATATATTCATCAATCATTAGTTGCAGCAAAATTTACTCTAATCTCTGAACTTTACTGCAGTCACCTCAGTAGCCTCAAAATGTGAAAACAACAAAGCACACAGATCTTGAGAGAAGGTCTTCAAGGCAGCATTCTAGGCTGCACAGTGAGGAAATGACTGGAGAATTGCTGGGCAGGCTTGCTGTGAAGCCATGTGGAAGAGAAAAGAGAAAGGAGGAGGTGGTATTTCTCTTGGTCAATGTCTCTGACCAGCTTTGCGTGCTGCGTGCTCAGTCACTTCAGTTGTGTCCAGCTCTTTGAGGCCCAGTGGACTGTAGCCTCCCAGGCTCCTCTTGTCCATGGCACTTTCTAGACAAGAATACTGGAGTGGGTTGCCATTTCCTCCTCCAAGCGATCCTCCCAACCCAGGGATCAAACCCACATGTCCTATGTCTCCTGTGTTACAAGCATTCTTTACCAGGTCACCTTTGAAGTCCTTCAAGCAGCTTTACTTCACGCACAAACCTTCATGTCAGTATTTCAAAGTCTACTTCCATTAAAAGTGAAAGAAATTTACAAAGATTAAAAAAAAAGATGGATTTCAATGATATCATGTAGGGAGAAGTAGGGAGAATAAATTCGGGTAAGAAAAATGTTTTCTTCAACTGGAATCTTTATTCTAGTAATAAAGATTTCCCTCTGAATTCTATCAAAAGGATGGTGGCTGATTGGTTTGTTTGTTTGTTTGTTTTTGTCTTGGTACTCTCTAGCCAAAAAGAAATTCTATTTAAAAAAAAAAAAAAAGGAAGAAAAGTGAAAGTAATAAAGAAAGAATTGAAAAAAAAGAAAACGTGGGACGTCTTTAACAAAATCCCAGAAGAGTCTCCGAACAGGAAACGCAATAAGAGGGCAAAGCTGTGTTAATGATCAGGTTCAGCCCTTAGTTATGATTTCCCTTTTATCTCTTGTATTGAATCTCTGCAATAAGAAAAAGAGATAGGTTATGCTACTCAATTCAATTTCATGGCTAAACAGTACCATCTGTTAAAGGGGTATGATGGCACAGGAGTATTTACTGTAGGAGAATGTTCCCACTTCCTCTGCACCCCCTTAAAACCTTGATATGATTTATTACTTGATGTTTGCTCTTAGGGCTCAGAAGTGAACAACTGCATCTGGCTTCTAGTAATTCAGATGGTAAAGAATCTGCCTGCAATGCAGGAGATCCGGGTTTGATCCCTAGGTCAGCGAGATATCCTGGAGAAAGGAATGGCAACCCACTCCAGTATTCTTGCCTGGAGAATTCCGTGGACAGACCATGGGGTAGCAAAGAGTCAGACATGACTGAGTGACTGAGCTGAACTGAACTGATGCCAATATTAATAAAGTACTACAAATGTATCATTTGTTTAGAAGAAATAATTCAATTTGGTAGGAAAATGGTTAATTGTAGATATTTTACCTTAAAAAAAAATGATAGTATGTGTCAATGTTTTTGAAACACTAAAGAATTTTAATATGCCTCTCTGAGAACCTTAGCTCTTTTACACAGGGAAAAAACCCATACAGTATAACTTAAACTTACACAAAAATCAAGAAATTATGTGTTCAGAAATTTTAAGAAAACTTCCAAGTACCATCCACTCTTGTATATTGTAGAAAAATAGATTTTAAAATATGAATTTTCTCTAACATATTGAGAAAAATTGATTCCATTTCTAGACATACTTATTATTAACATTGTTTTTTGATAGTAGGTGTAGGTTTTTTCTTTTAAAAATCAATAAATGCATGCTCATTAGTAAGAAATAAATGTCATCACCTTGAAATATTTTTATATAGCTTTTTGTCTTTCCGATGTAACATTTTTTTCTTTAAACTTTTTGAGCAAACAATGTTAAAGCTTCAAGATATTTTTTGCCCAATTCCAATTAAAAATTCATTAGGTCATCATGCCAATAAATTTGAGCTGCAATAGACGTTTTTGACGGAGAAGGCAATGGCACCCCACTCCAGTACTCTTGCCTGGAAAATCCCATGGACGGAGGATCCTGGTGGGCTGCAGTCCATGGGGTCGTGAAGATTCGGACACGACTGAGCGAGTTCACTTTCACTTTTCACTTTCATGCATTGGAGAAGGAAATGGCAACCCACTCCAGTGTTCTTGCCTGGAGAATCCCAGGGATGGCAGAGCCTGGTGGGCTGCCGTCTATGGGGTCGCACAGAGTCGGACACGACTGAATCGACTTAGCAGCAGCAACAGCAGCAAGCATTTTTGTTTTTATTCCCAAAGAAGACTGATGCTGATGGACAATTCACGAATCCACTTAAGCAGAGAGAGAAAGAGGGAAAGCAGGAAGAAGAGGAGAGAAACGGACTTAACAGCACATGAAATGTGTTAAATTCAATTCACAGTGAAATCAACCTCCTGTCAGATCATTGCTTGTTTTTGACACATATTTATCCTTAAATGAGTTTTTATTGCTCTGCTAATTTGTACTTTTTAATGGATTAAACAGGTCTTTTTATATTTGTATTTTATAAGTACTTTGTGAAAGTGGCATGACTAAATAGGCATATTTATATGTTTGGAATTAAACACCTGTTCTTCCGTGTGGATTGTTGTATTACAAATGAATTAGAGATGTTAAAACATCTATTCATTTCAGAAAGTATATTTTCTGCATATCTATTTCATTGGAGAATATTTTTTTCTCTTTATGTGTTCAGTTTCCATCACTCATCTTTGAACGTCTTTAAATATGTTTTTCAAATCCCCTTCTGTTGTGCAACTTTTCTCTGTGGCAGTCTCCTGTCTACAAAGGTCATTTACTATCAAGTTTACTGTATATGCCTAATTTTATATTGTGCAATAAATCTTCAACAGCCCCTATATATGACAAGTCTGAAGGTTCAATCAGAGGTTGGATGTATCAATGTTTAATGTATTTCTCAATAAAAAATTAGCACATGTCTTCAACTAAAATAAATGTTCTTGTTTTATGTGCTCTGTTTTACAAGACTATTAAAAGGTTATTTTTATTATGTTTTATATTCAGATAAGCATAGTATCAAATTGAACAGTTAGATTAGTAAAGTAAAATACACTGTGAAACATGACTACATTAAATTTGAAAACTCTAAAAAATGCAGGTGATCAAGCGTGTGGAGACAAAGAACATAAAATGCACTGGTCTACATAAAATAATGAAATTTTTTTATATTTGTAAAAAAGATGGCTATGTGTTAAAATTTGAAAAGTTAAATTTGCATTTTCTTTAAAGGTGAAAAGGATTCAAAGTATTTTATTTGGAACAGCAAGTATTGTATGAATAATGACAAAAACATAATCACTCATTTGTTTTCCAGTTATCAATATCCGAACACTTACTCCAAGATGTAGATCTTTTCTGATTCATTACAATATTTTCCCATTTCAATGGGACAGTCTGAAAGCTAAAATAAAATAAATATTTAAAAAATTCTTATAAGTACTATAAAGAGTAATCCATTTAAATTATGTTTATATGTGTGTAATATATAATAATTAAAATATTGAAGAAATAGTGTGTGTGTGTGTATATATATATATCCATTGTTTTAAAGGCAAAACACTTTGTAGTATAAAAATCTAATTAATCCTTCTCATGAATTATTTCAATATAGAGACTTCTAGAGACCAAAACCATGTTACAGATCTGAAATAGAAATCAACACAGCAGCATATGCACATTAAAATTGATATAATTTTAAGACTCTCCATAGTCATTTGGAGGGAAAATATAAGCCATCTTGCTGATAGAATCAGGAGGCTCTCATATTCAGTCATTTAAACCAATGCAATTTCTAATGGTTTTACTTGTGCTGTGGTGAATTTACTATAAATCCCACCCGTGTGACAGATTCAATCAGTCCATTTGTTGGAATGACAGGTCATATTTGCAGCAGAATGATCCAGCATCAAATATTTCAAAATCACTAAAGATATTAAAAATGACAAAGAATGAAAAGAACAAGAAAATCTTAGTCAGTACAACACAATTTCAGAAATAAAAAGCCACTTAGGTAACTACAAAATTACCTGTAACTTGCTGCTGAAAAGAAATTGCTATCAAATCTTACATTAAGAATATTTTGTACTTTAATTAGCTTCTTTGCTAAGTTTGACAGTATCCTCTTTGGCACAACTATTCTGTGTCATAATTTCCTTTAAGAAGCAATAAAGCATGCCAGAAAAAACACTCAGTACTTGGAAGCCTTGTCTTTTTGACCTTGAGGACATCTCCAAACACTGATCTCCCCAGCTGGAGCATACAATCCTTTGTCTCACAGTTGTTGCTGTTGTTTCGTCACTAAGTCGTGTCCATCTCTTTGCAAATCCATGGATTGTAGCCCATAGCCCACCAGGCTTCTCTGTCCAGGAGATTTTCCCAGGCAAGCATACTGCAGGGGGTTGCCTTTTCCTTCACCAAGAGATCTTCACCACCCAGGAATAGAACCTGCATCTCTCCTAGATTATAGGTGGATCCTTTACCGCTGAGCCATAAAATGAAGACCCTCACAGTTGGGGCTTAGAAATCAAATTGTGAAAAATCATCATGATATGATGGTACTAAAAACTGCAAAGCAAAGATACTTGTAAAATGCAATAGTTATTTTCATAATTTGGTGTTAGGAAATTTGTTTAAATGAAAATTCCTCTGATTAACCTTTAAAATTGCTTTATCTTAATACTGCTTTGCAAATTGTGTGTTACTCTTGCCTCATAGAAATTAACTTTCTCCTTTTCACAGTAATCCATTTCCTATATGTTTTCTGACTATCTCATTTTCATATATCTGCTGCTGCTGCTGCTAAGTCGCTTCAGTTGTGTCCGACTCTATGCGACCCTATAGACGACAGCCCACCAGGCTCCAACCGTCCCTGGGATTCGCCAGGCAAGAACACCAGAGTGGGTTGCCATTTTCTGCTCCAATGCATGAAAGTGAAAAGCGAAAGGGAAGTCACTAGGTAAGATTAAATAAAAGAAAGGCAAAATTTGCACTGTAAGCTAATATACTAAAGTTATCTCTAATTTCTTTAAAAAAAAAATAGTATAACTATTAATCAAATTAAGCTCCATAAGAAAGTTATAGAAAATGAAGTATAATTTTAATTTAAGATATAGAGAATGATCATTCATCTCAATCTGGAGCTTGGAATATTCTCTCTGAAATATTTGGAAGTCCCATGGAATTAAAATGTAAATAACAACTCCATTTTTTTCTGAAGGTCAAAATCCTGCCAATACCTTTATCCTGAACTAAGGAATTTAATGGACTTCTCAGATAGCTCAGTGGCTAAAGAATATACCTGCAATGCAGAAGACACAAGATATACAGGATCCATCCCTGAGTCAGGAAGATCCCCTGAAAAAGGGCATGGTTATCTACTCCACTGTTCTTGCCTGCAAAATCCCATGGACAGAAGAACCTGGAGGGCTATAGTCCACAGGGTCACAAAGAGCTGGACACACTGAAATGACTGAGCACAGCACAGCCCAGGGAATTTAATACATTTCCCATAGAGAGTTAATTACTAAGCAAGATAGTCCAAAAACATCAAAAAAAATTAAGGATTATCATGAATACATAAATAATGTATAAACACTAGTCTATCCTTGCATAAGCAGAAGGTAAGTGATATTTAATGTAAAATTAATACTGTGTTACTTTTCTTTTCTGTTTTCTAACTTTGCTTTTAAATAATTACATTATCATAAAGCATGTTTTTCTCATAATTGAAGATATTGTATATTAACCTATCATAAATGAAAGTTTTTAACATAACAATGTTTTCAATACTGTATTATGAATATGTCTGTAATACTGTATGTCATAAAATTTTTGTAATAATTCATTTATTAGCATACAGGCAAGACTACCATAAAGCAATCTAATTGATTACACTAATATGCCATAAAGCTATTGTATTACTACTCTTTTGTTATCAATGCATGAATTGTTATACCCCTGTAAATAAATATGAATACAATATCTTTTCATGTTTTACGCCTAGTATTATGTTAATACACATAACATCTACAGTGTTTGGTGTCGTATAAGACAATATATGATACTAGGACTGAAAGATGGATGATTCAGTTTGTAAACAGAGGATGCAAAGTTAAGGTATTAATAAATACAGTCCAGTACTGTAAATGTTTTTTCTCCTTCTCATGATTTTCTTAAAAGCATTTTCTTTTCTCTTAATAACTTTTCTTTGCCTGCGTAAGAATACAGTACATATACAGGATATGTGTTAATCAGCTGTTTATCAAGAAGGCTTCTAGTCACAGTAGGCTATTAGTTAAGTTTGGGGGACTCAAAAGCTATGAATGGATTTTTGACCGAGTGGGATGCCCCTAACTACCTTGTTCTTCAAGCGTCAATTGTGCTGCATGAGTTCTTGAGCACGTTGCTTATTCTCTTTGTTTTTTGGAGTTTCAGCATCTTCCTTTGTACAAAAAGGATACTCATAGTACCTAAAAAACAAAGCTGTGAGAATTAAGTAATATCTATAAAACTACTGAAAAGGGGTTGACTCATAGTAAGCAGGTAGTAAGTGCTATGAATTATTATTATAATTGTTACTAGTTTTATCATTGCTATTCCATAATCAATTTTCTTACTCCTCTGTACTTTGGAGAACTTTCTTCCCAACCCATAGTATGTTAAATGAATTATTCATGGCTATAAAATTACTGTGCAATCCATTTTTCCAAAAAGTTCCCTATTTGAGGATACACAACTATTTTTTTAATTTTTAAAAGTTTTTGTTACTTTTAAAAAGCCACTCTAATGATTATTCCTAAATATACCTTTTACATACTTTTGGAATTGGGGGATACTTGTTATAAATTTATTTCAAAATGATTTATTTTTAATCTAGGATAAGTTGTTATTAATAATTTAATTATATTATCATTTTGAGATAGCATTAATCATTAATATATGGATAACTGATACAATTCTATAACTAATCATATTATAATTAGGGAGTACATTACTGTATCTAACTATGTCTTAACTGACAATTTTAAAGTCTTTTGCCCTCTTAAATAGTTTCAATTTTTTGATGATACATTATGAGAGTTATACTTTAATATCTGACTGATTTATATCCATATAATTAGTATGTTATGTTAGTAAAACAAAATTTAGAACTAATGATTACAATATTTTGACTCAAGGATTTGATAATGTTACTTGTCCTTTAATCTAAAGTTGAGGTTGCAATTTTTAAAATTGAAATATTTTTAATACCTCATCTTTTCCTTTGTTTTGGTTAGCAATAAAAAATGTTTGAATAAGCAGGAAACATTTCCATAAATTTTAGAAAATTATGTGCAGTTATATATTTTGTCATCAAGCACTTTAACCAAATAAGAAATTTTCATTTTCTCAAAGTTACAGTTTTCTTACAAAAAAGCTTTTGGGAAGAAATTTGATAGCTTAACTGAGTTATTTTAAAAACACAAGTGGAAATATGTAATCATAGGTATATCACTGATGGCTTATGATTTTTTTATCCTGCAACTTTACTGAATTTATTTCTAATACAATTTTGTGGAATCTTCAGGATTTTCTCTATATAATATCATCTATTTATGTCTTCCTTTTCAATTTGGATGCCTTTTACTTTCTTTTCTTGACCATATGCTCTGGCTAGGATATCCAATGTCAAGTTGAATAAAAAATAGTAAAACTATTACATAGTGTTCTTGGTACTTGGAGAAAAAAGTAAAGATGAAACAAAATTATAAGTATTACATTTAACTTTCATAACAGCAAAAATATTATTGTTGTTTGACTTCAATTAAGACAATACAGAATGTAAAATAGACAATTACACAAATCTTAATAGTAAAAGCTTTGCCAGTGATATGCCTAATTCATACTCTATATAATTTTAGTGAATAATTGCACAATTTTTCTATGTAAATTTTAGAACAATTTGAAGATATGAGTCATGTCCAAACATTTCAATACATATAAGTAAGAAAGTAAGTGCTTTATTGACTACACCAAAACATTTGACTGTGTGGATCACAACAAACTCTGGAAAATTCTTAATGAGATGGGAATACCAGTTCACATTACCTGCCTCCTCAGAAATCTGTATGCAGTTCAAGAAGCAACAGTTAGAACTGGACATGGAACAACAGACCAGTTCCAAATTGGGAAAGGAGTACGTCAAGGCTGAATATTGACACTCTGCTTATTTGACTTATATACAGAGTACATCATGCACAATGCCAGGCTAGATGAAGCGCAAGCTGGAATCAACATTGTCAAGAAAAACATCAATAATTTCAGATACGCAGATGACACCACACTTATGGCAGAAAGCAAAAAGAACTAAAGAGCATCTTGATGAAAGTGAAAGAGGAGAGTGAAAAAATTGGCTTAAAACTTAACATTCAGAAAACTGAGATCATGACCTTCAGTCCCATCAATTCGTGGCAAATAGATGGGGAAACAATGGAAACAGTGAGAGACTTTATGTTGGGGGACTCGAAAATCACTGCAGATGCTGGTTGCAGCCATGAAATTAAAAGACAGTTGCTCCTTGGAAGAAAAGCTATGACCAACCTAGACAGCAGATTAAAAAGCACAGATATTACTTTGCCAACAAAGGTCTATCTAATCCAAGCTATGGTTTTTCCAGTAGTCATGTATGGATGTGAGAGTTGGACTATAAAGAAAGCTGAGAGCCAAAGAACTGATGCTTTTGAACTGTGGTGTTGTTGGAGAAGGCTCTTGAGAGTCCTTTGATCTGCAAGGAGATTGAACCAGTCCAGTCTAAAGGAAATCAGCCCTGACTATACTTTGGAAGGACTGATGCTGAAGTTGAAACTCCAATACTTTGGACATCTGATGTGAAGAATTGACTCATTGGAAAAGACTCTGATGCTGGAAAAGATTGAAGGGGGAAGGAGAAGGGGATGACAAAGGATGAGATGGTAGGATGGTATCACCAACTCAATGCACATGAGTTTGAACAGGCTCCAGGTGTTGATGATGGCTAAGGAAGCCTGGTGTGCTGCAGTTCATGGGGTTGCAAAGACCCAGATATGAATGAGCAACTGAACTAAACTGCAGTAAGTGTTAGTCTCTCAGTCATGTCCAACTCTTTGTGATCCCCATGAACTGTAGCCTGCTAGTCTCCTGTCCATGGGATTCTTCAGGCAACAACACCAGAGTGGGTTCAGTTCAGTTCAGTCACTCAGTCATGTCTGACTCTTTGCCACCCCATGAATTGCAGCACACCAGGCCTCCCTGTCCATCACCAACTCCCAGAGTTCACTCAAACTCACATCCATTGAGTTGGTACACCATCTCATCCTCTGTTGTCCCCTTCTCCTCCTGCCCCCAATCCCGCCCAGCATCAGAGTCTTTTCCAGTGAGTCAACTCTTCGCATCAGGTGGCCAAAGTACGGAGTTTCAGCTTTAGCATCATTCCTTCCAAAGAAATCCCAAGGCTGATCTCCTTCAGAATGGACTGGTTGGATCTCCTTGCAGTCCAAGGGACTCTCAAGAGTCTTCTCCAACACCACAGTTCAAAACTATCAATTCTTCAGTGCTCAGCCTTCTTTACAGTCCAACTTTCACATCTATATATGACCACAGGAAAAACCATAGCCTTGACTAGATGGACCTTTGTTGGCAAAGTAATGTCTCTGCTTTTGAATATGCTATCTAGGTTGGTCATAACTTTTCTTCCAAGGAGTAAGCGTCTTTTAATTTCATGGCTGCAGTCACCATCTGCAGTGATTTTGGAGCCCCCTAAGATAAAGTCTGACACTGTTTCCACTGTTTCTCCATCTATTTCCCATGAAGTGATGGGACCAGATGTCATGATCTTCGTTTTCTGAATGTTGAGCTTTAAGCCAACTTTTTCGCTCTCTTTCACTTTCATCAAGAGGCTTTTTAGCTCCTCTTCACTTTCTGCCATAAGGGTGGTGTCATCTGCATATCTGAGGTTATTGATATTTCTCCCGGCAATCTTGATTCCAGTTTGTGTTTCTTCCAGCCCTGCGTTTCTCATGATGTACTCTGCATAGAAGTTAAATAAGCAGGGTGACAATATACAGCCTTGACGTACTCCTTTTCCTATTTGGAACCAGTCTGTTGTTCCATGTCCAGTTCTAACTGTTGCTTCCTGACCTGCATATAGGTTTCTCAAGAGGTAGGTCAGGTGGTCTGATATTCTCATCTCTTTCAGAATTTTCCACAGTTTATTGTGATCCACACAGTCAAATGCCTTGGCATAGTCAATAAAGCAGAAATAGATGTGTTTCTGGAACTCTCTTGCTTTTTCAATGATCCAGCAGATGTTGGCAATTTGATCTCTGGTTCCTCTGTCTTTTCTAAAACCAACTTGAATATCTGGAAGTTCACAGTTCACATGTTGCTAAAGCCTGGCTTGGAGAATTTTGAGCATTACTTTACTAGCGTGTGAGATGAGTGCAATTGTGTGGTAGTTTGAGCATTCTTTTGCATTGCCTTTCTTTGGGATTGGAATGAAAACTGACCTTTTCCAGTTTTGTGGCCACTGCTGAGTTTTCCAATTTGCTGACATATTGAGTGCAGCACTTTCACAGCATCATCTTTCAGAATTTGAAATAGCTCAACTGGAATTTCATCACCTCCACCAGCTTTGTTCGTAGTGATGCTTACTAAGGCTCACTTGACTTCACATTCCAGGATGTCTGGCTCTAAGTGAGTGATCACACCATCGTGATTATCTGGAAGCTAATCAAGATAATCTGGAAGAGTATCATGAAGATCTTTTTTGTACAGATCTTCTGTGTATTCTTGCCACCTCCTCTTAACATCTTATGCTTCTGTTAGGTCCATACCATTTCTGTCCTTTATTGAGCCCATCTTTGCATGAAATGTTCCCTTGGTATCTCTAATTTTCTTGAAGAGATCTCTAGTCTTTTCCCATTCTGTTATTTTCCTCTATTTCTTTGCATTGATCATTGAGGAAGGCTTTCTTATCTCTTCTTGCTATTCTTTGGAACTCTGCATTCAGATGCTTATATCTTTCCTTTTCTCCTTTGCTTTTTGCTTCTCCTCTTATCATTCCTTTTTCCAGGGAATCGTCCTAACCCATGGTTCAAACCCAGGTTTCCTCATTGCAGGGAGATTCCTACTGTCCGAGCCACAAGGGAAGTCCTTCAGTACATATAACTGAGCTAATTTGGACACATTTTACTTGATTTTCCAGTTTCCTACTATTCCCCATTAGATGGAATAACTTTTGAAGTAAATTCAGTCTCCACGACGCATAGCACTATAGTTAAATTCGTAACATCATCATGATATTTTAATAATGAACTGGTCACAGGATTAAAAATCTCTACTGAGAGGCTTGACTCTTCAACAACAAGTTATGGAAGAAGTGGTTTAAGATATTTAGTTTGACATGACTTTAAGGTATTCTTGTATTTAAGGGCTTCCCTGGTGGTGCAGAGGTTAAAAAGCATCTTCCTGCAATGCGGGAGACCTGGGTTTGATCCCTGGGTCAGGAAGATCCCCTGGAGAAGGAAATGGAAACCCACTCCAGTATTCTTGCCTGGAGAATCCCATGGACGGAGGAGCTTGGCGGGCTACAGTCCACAGGTTGCAAGGAGTTGGACACAACTGAGGGACTTCACTTTCACTTTCACTTTAAAGGTGGTAAAACTTGAAATATTCTTACAGAAAATCATCTATCTAATTTTGATACACTCTAGTTTCCAACTTAAAAAATTTTTGTTCTGACAATATACCTTCAAAATATGAACATCTATCTCCTAAACAGTTTTGATTATTGAGAAATGAAAGGTAATATATTTAAAAGAAGATAGTGTCAGTATTATAGAAATAGAATGGTTAGGGATGGTGTAGAATAAGAGATTTACTAAAGAGCTTGGACTTGATGCATCTGTGGTGGCAGATAGTCTTGGTCTGCCATTTCATCTCCATCATCTATTCTTGGAGTCTAAAGGCACAAAACATGTGTTAAGGCTCAAAACATGAACAAGAAGTAGAGAAGAGCAATGACAAATGAAACTCCTATCTCCATCTCATGAGAGCCAAACTGGACTCTTCTCATTCCAAGTCTCCAATCTCAATGTCATGGATGACTCCTAGAAGAAGCTATCATTCTACCAAAGAATCAAACTTGTACTTAGCTTGGAGCTGAGATGTTAACAACAGAGTTCCAGCAGGAGCTGGAGATCTGAGCTGGGCTGCTGATCATGCCAAAACAGTTTGTGAGCAGCTCTGCAGAAACTCTGATGAGCTGCATAAGAGCAAGACCTTATCAACCTGCATAGAGGGTGGCAGAGGGTGAGATGGTTTGATAACATCGTCAGCTCAGTTCACATGAACTTGAGCAAACTCCGGGAGATAGTGGAGGACAGGGAAGCTTGGCGTGCTGCAACCCATGGGGTCACAAAGAGTCAAACGTGACTAGGTTACTGAACAACAGAGTGAACGGAGTTATTGCTTTTTTTTTTTCACCTTCCAAGTCTCACATAGATAACCCTTGTGTCCAAATTTAAGCAAAACATTAAAAAAAAAAATTCTGGGAAGTGTAGTTCAGTTTAGATGTCAGCACATTTGAAAGCCACCATAGCCAATCCCTTGTCAGCTAGGCACCAACAGACCTCTTTTAACCACACTTAACTTCCAAGTAAAGATGATAGCAAAGCCATACTTCTGCCTAATATTACACATCTACCATGTATACCACCAAAAGCATGCTAACTAACTTCCTTATAATGGGTACAATGTCCTTTTTTCCATTTTCAGTAATACTCATTCTTCTGGCTGAGTCAGTCTCTCTAATATCTTATAACTAAAATGTCAAACAGTTTAATTACTTAGTATTTTCAACTTTGATGTTAGATGTTAGAAGAATGAGAGATGGAAAATGAAAAATAGTTGTTGAAACTATATATCCATAAAAATTAGGAAGAAATACCCATAACTCTTGCAGTCCTCATTTCTGCAAGTAGTAACATGATTGTAACTGATATGTATCTCACTTCTTCTATTCCATTCCATGTCTCCTTTGCCTTCAACTGGTTGAAGGTCTTTGCCTACAGGAGTAACTCAAATTTTAACACCCTCTGAACTGATTTACTGAATTGATACAGTCCTACCTGAAATGGATTGTAGTTCTCCACTGACTCAATTTGCAGGATATAGCATAGCTAAGAGGCATCCCAGAGAATCTTCTGAGTTCTACACATAACTCTCTTTTCATTCACATTGTATAGTTAGTAACCCAATTACCTCCTGAAATTCAAGATCAACCACCACAACTAGCACACTCATTATGCCTGACAATATATGGTCATCTGTAGCTCAAAAGTGGAGAAGGCAATGGCACCCCACTCCAGTACTCTTACCTGGAAAATCCCATGGGTGGAGGAGCCTGGTGGGCTACAGTCCATGGGGTTGCAAAGAGTCGGACATGACTGAGCGAGTTCACTTTCACTTTTCACTTTCATGCATTGGAGAAGGAAATGGCAACCCACTCCAGCATTCTTGCCTGGAGAATCCCAAGGACGGAGGAGCCTGGTGGGCTGCCGTCTATGGGATCGCACAGAGTCGAACATGAACGATGTGACTTAGCAGCAGCAGCCCAAAAGAGCCAATTGCATGTTTTTTAAGCCACTCAATCCTGTCTGACTCTTTGCAATCCTACAGACTGTGGCCCTCCAGACTCCTCTGTCCAAGGGATTCTCCAGGTAAGAATACTGGAGTGGTGGGGGGGTGGGGGGTGGGGAAGAATACTGAAGTGGGTTGTAATGCCCCCTTCGAGGGGATCTTCCCAATCCAGGGATTGAACCCATGTTTCTTACCCTCCTGCATTAGCAGGCGAGTTCTTTACCACTAGGGCCACCTGGGAAGCCCAAAAGAGCCAAGAGGCAGTCTCAACTTGCAGTTTAAAATAATCCACAGTGTGTTTGGTGGTGAATGGTGGAAACTAAGACTACTAGATCAGCAGTGTCCAAACTTTGGGGGATAAAAAGCAAGATTTCATTACTGAATAAACAGGGGTAATATTGAAGAAGCTACACCCACGAATGGTCCTTGATTACTGAACCCATGAATGCTAGCTTAGGAAAAAGCCAGAATATATATATTACAAGCTAGAAGAAATTGCCCCAATCCAAACTACAGCACTGGAAGATTTGATTTCTTTATACAAATTGCAGGGAGCTTCCCTGGTGTCTCATTGGTAAAGAACCCGTCTGCCAATATAGGGGACACAGGTTCAATCCCTGGATCAGGAAGATCCTCTGGAGACGGAAATGGCAACCTGCTCCAATATTCTTGCCTGGGAAATCCCATGGACAGAGGAGCCTGATGGGCTATAGTCCATGCGGTCACAAAAGAGCCAGACACTACTGAGCTACTAAACAACAACAACATAAAAATTGCAGGAGAAATAGTCAGAAAGCATTATTCTTGCTTTGATTGTGTATTTTGAAATGCACACTTTTTTCCTCTAGATTTGCTTGACTAAGGCACTATTGCATTTCAACTCTGCAATTTCTATCTTGTCACTATTCCCCTGAAGTATCAATCTTTATTTTCTAAGTGATGCTGATTATTGAGAAATAAGAGGTAGTATACTGGAATAGAAAAAATAGAGGTGTGGAGGTAGATAACCTAGGTAACTTCTTGGCCTTATCATGAACAAGGAATGCTCTTCAGGGATTTAGTTAATGTCTGGGACTTTAACCCTTTTCATCTTTAAATGGGTATAGTAACAACCTCACAGTGTTTCATAAGACTTAGATAAAGTATATATAAATCAGATAAAAATAGGCACATAATAAGCATTAGTATTCTGATTACACTTTTAATAGAGAAATATATACTTTTCCATAAATTAACCAAATTAAATATTATAAGGGAATAGAAATTACCATAAATCAAACAATTTTATTCAAAATACATCTGACAAGTTGCTTTTTTGCTATTTGTCTTGCATAACAAATACTGAAACAATACATTTACATTTGTTTTTACATATCTCAGTTAATTATTGGAAGAATCCAATTGTATTTATTTAAGTATTTAAATATTTTTAAAGATTAATCCTTCATTAAATATATACCATATGTTTATATATTATATGAATTTATTCAATTTATCTATAATATTTTTATTTGTAAATCTGACAAAAATTTCTTTTTCCATTGTGTTTGGCAGTTTATTTTCCATCAGAGTTTAGTCTGAATTATACTGTTAGTCAAATCCCTAAGCAACCTTTTAACTAAAATCAATGAACTTATAGAAAGCTGAATTAAATATATATATTTAATTAAATATATAATATATTTATAAATATATTTATAAATATATTATATATTTAATTACACATATATTTAATATTTAATAGTAGATTAAATATATATATGTATGTATATATGTGTATATATATATATATAATCTATCCAATCTTTGATTAATCTGGCTGCATAAATGTGCCCAGAGCATGATTTTTTTTAAGATACAGTGAAGTAAATATATGAGCACTTGGTCAAGATTGACAAAGGGTGTTTTGGATGTTTCATTCTTTTTTATTTTAATTCCAAAGTATCTCAAATCACTCATAAAACATGGCCAAAGGTATCTATTTTCATTTAGCCTGTGTGTTCTCTAATCTTATTTATATTCCAATGTCTAGTTAAACCATGGCATCATAAATTCCTAAAATAAATTTCCCTCTTTATATTAAGTGTCCAAATTACTTCCCTGTTTATTCTAAGTGTTCATATTCTGAGAAGACACCTGTTTGCTCTATTCTAGGTTAATATTTATAAGAATAAGATCTGAAATCATCAACCCTTTCAATAATTCTTAGGAAACTTAATGCAAAAAAACAATAATTGTATAGAAACATTCTGAGCTTTTAGTTGTAAAGTGATGAAAGATAAAAGAAGTTATGATGGCAATTATGTAAATGAATGTAGAAAATTAGCTTGCCACTGTACTTATTTCAGGAATAATTTTAGAAGCTAGAGGCAAACAAAGGAATTAGAGATGAGCCAGTTCAACAACACAACACTGTCATTGACATAAATGGCTTCCATTCATTTGAACATCACAGAGACAATACTAATCTTTATTTTTTTAAATTGTTGCTGATTTATGTATTTGTCTTCAGTATTTTTTGCTTGTTGAGTTAAAATGTAAGTATCTCAAGAATTGCTGGGTTGAAACACAAAACATTTGAAAAGGTTAAACCTTTCATATATAATGGGAAAGTAACCCACCCACTTAAGAATAGTTTAAAAAACAAAGATTTCTGTAAATGAAACAAGAAGTTGATAATAAATAGAATCTACTTTTCCTACTAAATTTTGCTATAGGCTGTAATTTTTCCAATCTATCATTGTCAATTTTGAAGAAGTCAGTTTTCATTTATTTAATGTCATGCATTCACATCTCAAGAATTCTCAAAATAAACTGCACATGACATGCACAAGAAATGTAAGTGAT
This sequence comes from Oryx dammah, assembly GCF_014754425.2. Lineage (NCBI taxonomy): Eukaryota > Metazoa > Chordata > Mammalia > Artiodactyla > Bovidae > Oryx > Oryx dammah. Next base: position 52,319,804 of record NW_024070203.1, on the reverse strand, counting down.
ATATAGTTGAGTGTGATGTGCAAGAGACACATTGGTGAAAATGTGAAATCTTTTCAGACAATAAATCTATGGAAAGTAAGTGTAACTTTCTCTCCATCCTTCTATCAATAGCTTCACCACCAATAATATATGTTTGTCTAAACTTAATTTTAATGATAATGCACTATGGACTTTGAACTCTATGAGAAATGAAAAAGCAATTCTTATTCCTTCCAAAGCCTTACAATCTAGGGAAAGTATACAAAGGAAAAATTAACAGAGTAGGTTAGTTAAATACTCCAGAGACTGAGACATAAGAGTAATAATCAATGGAACACCAAAGGAATGAACCTACAGAGATGGTGGGTTTGTGAAAGATAATGCTAATAAATGCTTAATAAATATTAGCTATGCTCCCGAACTACTTTATAAACATATTCTAATTTAAGCTCACAATAGTATTATGGAATTGTTTCCCCAACTAAACAGATGGAGAAAAGAGCTAAAATCAAGTTGTTCAGAGCTACACCATTAACAAAGTGCCGCAACTTGGATTTTTCCTACTTTGAAAGTTAATCTGAATAAAAAGTAGGATGAGCAAGACCTTGAAGTTAAGGAGGGGGAAAAAAGACAATTGTAAGGAAGCATATGTGCTAGTGGTAAAGAACCCATCTGCCAATGCAGGTTAGACGTAAGAGACACTGGTTTGATCCTTGGGTTGGGAAGATCCCCTGGAGGAGGGCATGGCAACCCACTCTGCGATTCTTGCCTGAAAAATCCCATGGACAGAGGAGCCTGCAGAGCTGCAGTCCATTGGGTCACACAGAGCTGGACACGATACACACAAGGAAGCATACATGTCACATTCAAAACCCTAACACAGGAAACACTAGGGAACATATTTCTAATATATTTCTAATGCCACATTCTGATTATAAATGAACAAAGATAAGTTTGTTTATTGTTATAGGTTTGTATATAAAAAATAATAAAATTTTATCTTTGGTTTCTAGAAACTGAGAGTCTCTAGCAAGAATATTAATTTATAATTCTAATTATTGATAAGATCCTGAACCACCTAATACTCTTTTCTTTTTAATTTATTTTAATTAGAGGATAATTACTTTACAATATTGTGGTGGTTTTTGTCGTACATCAATATGAATCAGTCACAGGGATACCTGTGTCCCCTCCATCCTGAATCCCTCCTCCCACCTCCCTCCCCACCCTATCCCTCCAGGTGTCACTGGCTTTGGGTGCCCTGCATCATACATCAAACTCTCTCTGGTTATCTGTTTTACACATGGTAATGTATATGTTTCAATGCTGCCAAGCATTGTGACAAATATTTTAAATCCCTCGGGCCCAGACTACAGGTTTGTGGACATAGCATCACAGCCCCAACTAAGAAATCAGAAAAAAGCCTTAAAATCATACAATTTTTTACAGTCTTGATTTTTCAATGTTACTTATGCCTGTAGAGCTACTCTGGAATAACGTTTCCTGAAAGTCTTTTTTTTAACTATTGGAATATTCTGTGTGAAAAGTTTCAAATAGAAAAATGGTTTGCCTACTTTTCAAAAGTTGTTGTCTATTTATTTGTTTTAATTAGAATAGAATAGCTTTTCGATGTTGTGTTGGTTTCTGCTGCACAGCAATGTGAGTCAGCTGTTTGTACACGGATATTCCCTCCCTCGAGCCTCTCTTCCCCACCACCGCCATTCCACCCCCCTAGAACATCACACCGCCCCGAGCCGAGCTCCCTGTGCTATATACAGCTGCTTCCCACCAGCTATCTATTTTACACATGGCAGTATCCATACGCTACTCTCATATGAGAGAATAATGCTACTCTTTCAATTTGTCCCACTGTCCCCGTCCCTTCTTGCATCCACAAGACTGTTCGCTACATCTTTCTCTCCATTCCTGCGCTGCAAATAGGTTCATTAGTGCCATTTTTCTAGATTCCATATATATGTGTTAAAGTACAATATTTGTTTTTCTCTTTCTGACCTACTGCACTCTGTATGACAGACTTTAGGTTCATCCACATCACTACAAATGATCCAATTTCGTTCCTTTAATGACTGAGTACTATTTCATTGTATATATATACACCACATCTTCCTTATCATTCATCTGCTAATGGACATTTAGGTCACTTTCAGGTCCTAGCCATTGTAAATAGTGATGCAATGAACACTGGGGCACATGTGTCTTTTTGAATCATGGTTTTTCTGAGGGTATATGCCCAGTAGAGGGATTGCTGGGTCATATAGTAGCTTTATTTTTGTTTTTCTAAGGATCCTCCATACTGTTCTCCACACTGGTTGTATCATACATTTTTAGGATTTGCATTCTCATGGGAGAGAAAAACAGAAATTTTTAAACTAGCAAGTTTCTAGCTTCCAATGTAACTGGAAAATTCTTTAGATGCACTTAAAATTCCTTGCAAACTAATATTGGAAATTAATAAATGGTTATTGAATGTTAACAATATTTAACATATTTTAATGTTATGACATTAAAATAATAAGATATTCATTTTAATTTTGAAGTTCATATCATTATATCAGAATTTAAGTAAATGGAATCTATAGATTAACAGGAAAAAAAGTCTTGAGATTAAATGGAAAAAATAGAATATATGTGACAGTAAAATATAAAACCAATTTGATCTCTGGTCCTTAGCCTTTTATAAACCCAGCTTGTACCTCTTGAAGTTCTTGTTTCACATACTGCTGAAGTCTAGCATCACTGACTCAAAGGACATGAATTTGAGCAAAATAGTGAAATTTCCGGGAAATAGTGAAGGACAGAGAAGCCTGGCAAGCTGCAGTCCATGGGTTTGCAAATAGTTATACATGACTTAGCAACTGAACAACAACACAAATATATGAAACATTAGGAAAATAAAATTTGCATAAAACTTATAAATCTGACAGTCATAAGAAATGTAATAAAATTTATACATATTTGCAAGGCTCGGCTCTGGCATACTAGTAAACCAGCTATTTTGGAAGGGGAGCGGTATCCTGGTTTGCAGTACTTGCCAATTTCAATGGAATAAACATTCCCCCTTCCATCCATCCATCACATGCTCAGTTGCATCCAACTCTTTGTGACCCCATGTACTGTTTCCTGACTGGTTCCTCTGTCCATGGAATTCTCCAGGCACCAAAACTAGAGTGGGTTACCATTTCTTCCTCCAGCAGATGTTCCTGATCCAGGGATTGAACTTGCATCTCCTGCATTGCAGGAGGATTCTTCAACATTTAAGCATCAGGAAAGCCTGTAAACACTCCTACCATGGTCAATTTCAACTTTTCAATACAAAATCGCTGAACTGGACAGAGGAGCCTGGAGGGCTGCAGTCCAATATGTCACAAAGAGCAGCTAAGCATGTACTACTAAGATATAGCAGAGAGTGGCCAAAAACTAACAAATATAAATAAGAAGAGGTAATGTAGACTTTGGTTTCTTCTGTTAAGGTTTGTACTTTATGTGGCAGATCAATTGTTTTAAAACCTCTGTTTAAAACAGCAGAGGCATTTTAGGGTAGATACTATTAGTTATTCACAATCTTCTAGTATTATTTATTCATAATCTTTACTCTTCATGCCCTTCCTATGATTTCACTGTGGGTTTAAGATGCTTCTTTGCTATGTGACATTGCAGGCCACTGTCACTCAAGCATGTAGGGTGTCAGCAAGCTTTTAAAGACATCTGCATTGTTTAATTTGGAGATCTGCACGCTACATGAAGGATGGTGCGTGTGTTTTCAATCATGTCCAACTCTGCAACCCTATGGACTGTGCTCACCAGGCTGCCCCGTCCATGGGATTCTCCACGCAAGAATATTGGAGTGGGTTACCATTTTCTTCTCCAGGGGATCTTTCAGACCCAAGGGATCAAACTGGGGTCTCCTTCAACTCTTTATTGGCAGGTGGATTCTTTTACCACTGAACCACGTGGGAAGTCCCTTAGTACCCTGACCAGGGATCAAACTCATGCCTCCTGAATTGGGAGCACAGAGTTTTCACCATAGGAGCACCAGGGAAGTCCCATGGCTACAAAGAACCACTTATGCCAGAAAGAAAGACGTGTGGAAGAAACTTGGAATACCTTCAGCAGAATCACCTCAACCAATCCAAGGACCTACAATCAAGAAAGGTAAATGTTTGTTACTATAAGATACTGACATTTGGAAGATATTCTTCACACAGCATTATTACAGTGGTCATTGACTAATCCTTTTTCTTCAAATATAATCATAGTTGGACTTAATAAAATACACAAAGCAGGATTACTATCATTGGTTGATTGGTTATGAGAGACTCAAGGCACCACTTGAGTTAGTTTCTGTTTTTTTACCTATTCCTGATGGCCTCAGTTTGAAAAAAAAAAAATTCAATAGTTAGCTGGGAATATAAAATGCTTTTAAGGAGAGTAGTATGGTTAGATTCCTATGTGTGTGTATGTGTGGATGTTTTAATGCCAGTCTAGTAGCAGAAGGATGTGTAAAAGATGAGACCAAAGGGAGAGAGAGTGTGTTGTTGAAGTAGAAGAGAGATGTTGAGGGTCTGGACCAAGTAAGGGGAGAAAGAGAAAGAAATGGATGTAAGACACTTATCCAGGTAACTAGAAAAGTGTCTGAGGAATGGTCTCTCCCCCAGGATTAATTAATACATTTAAGACAACAAAGATCTAGCATTTTTACCTCACCGTGTGTACATTTAAAATCATCTGACAGAACAGTGGGGTGACTAATTCTAACATATATCACATAGTGGTGGACGAGCACAAATAAACCCATAACACATAAGGAACATTTGAAAAAATGATGAAACAGGATCAGCAGGTAATGTTAATAAATTATACATCATGTGTTTTCTTTTCTCATTTAAATTTCAATAAAAGAACACAGAGGATGAGGATGACGGCGATTATCATAAAATCGTGACTTCTCTAAGTAAGGATAAGGCACTAATAAAACATCAGCCTGATAGACTGAAATGAGAAACTACACAGAATTTTTTAAAGTAAGGAAATTGCCATTTCAATAATCAGGATAATAAAAAAGAACATGAGGTCTGGCATTAAATAAAACAGTAGATAAGAGAAGATAACATACAGTTTCATAGACCTTTTAGTTTACTGGACTCTCAATAACCATAGTATGAAGCAATCAGGCTCCTCACACAGGCCGATCTTTCAGGAACTGTGTGTGAGTCAAGTGAGAATCCTGAGCAGTGGCCACCATATGGAAACAATGACAGGTCAAAGAGGAATTGGAGACAAGTGCTCCTGCTCAGGAAGATCTCAGTGGAGGCCAAAGGGTGTAATCGTCTGGTTCCCTAATTTATCGTCTCATAACAGCACCCTTAGATCTTGATGCCGAATCAGAGCACTAAGCATCACTTCAAGAAAGTAAGTGCTTAGCTGTGGATCACAGGGCAGGTCTGCTTTGATCCTCAGGGTCTGCAGACTGGTGAATTGGAAGCTTGAAGTTTCCACATTGAAGGAAACAACTTTGATATAAGCCTTGGGGCTGAAATATCAAGAAAGGACTTCTAAGAATCAATTGATGATAAAAGCTCTATTCTGTTTTAAGTTACTTTTGTGTATGTGAAAAGAATGGTACCAATTATTCTGTTTGCTAAGCTGGTTGGTTGTTCCCGGTGGCAGGATGCCCATACTTCATAGTAAAGGGATGCTGACCCACAGAGACTTGTCAAATTAAAGCTTTAACGTAAGGGGAAAAAATATATATCAAGAACCTTAGAACCTTCAGAAAATATTTCCACATAAGTAATATCACATGGAATAGAAAGTATAAATGTTCAACTGCTTCAGTAAATGTGTAAATAATGAACTTAAAGTGTCTCTCATACTAAATAAAATAAACTAATGCAAACAGCTGTGAGCAATGAGAATATCCAAAATAAAGCTTTACTAAAATAGGAGGTCATGAGTAAAGTTGAGATTAGGTAAAGGTTTGCAGTTATTGGAAATTTAGGATGTAAGACATCCTCAGTGGAGAAAGGATGTCAAGAAATGAAACAGCCATAGTATAGGAATGATCAGTTACAAACAGGTAACTCACAGAAAAAAAAAAAAGACTTTAAACATATGAGTAGATATTCAATTTCATCTAGATTATTGAAATTAAAATTAGAACTACAATGAGCAAAGAGAGCTACCATTTTTTACTTACAAGATTGTTAAAAGCCAAGAGACTTACTAAAGTCTGTTCTGGCAAGTCATATTTTCATACATTGCTTATGATAATAAAAATAAGCTTCTATTAAAAATTAAATAAAAGTGATAAAACTAAGGGAGATCATGGTGATGATATGTCATGAACTAAAAATGATTAACTCAGCAGTGTACCTAAAGTTTAAAAAATAACTGGAAACAAGATCAAGAAGTAATTGCTAAATTCAGTTATGAAATAAGATTTAGCATTAAAATTCCCAAATATAAAGATATTTTTGGTTGCTTATATATCTTTAGCACACCATACAATGTATTGCATAAGTTATTTACTCATCTATCAATCATTTTTTAAATTTTACCCTTCATTCTGAGGACTGTATTTGGATGTTGTGAATATAAAAATAAAGCAATATATCTTGTTTTCAAGCAGCTCATAATCTACTGAAAAGACAGAAACTGATCAATTTCACTGCATAATGTTAAGTAGTAGAAATGATACACATACTGATCTGAAAAAATTGGGTCAGATAACTTTTAAATTAAAATAGATGATAATTCTAAGTATTCTGGCTTACTTTTTATGGACAATTTCTTCCTTTACTGTACAAGAAAAATATTTCATGCCTTTTGTCACTCCTAAATCCTCCAATACTTCCTTCCCTATTCTTAATCTGAACTGATAACTTGATTTCCTTTGATGAGAAATTAATGGCTAAAAACCATCATATCCACTCATCTACTTGTGTCTATGCCTGTACATATTTCATTCTTTCATACTGCCATGGAACATTTGCCCATGCTCCTAACTTCTTGATCCTCTTCTCTTTTCTCATAGAATTTACATCTTGATCATCTTACATTTTCTCTTGGCTTTAATACAATCTATATGCTAACAATTTCCTAACTTATGCTTCCAGGTCAAACTTTCCACACAAACCTGTATAAAACCTCTCCAATTTTGTGTCCAATAGAAATCTTATACATTGAGAAACTAAAAGTGAATTTCTAAAATAGTCTTCCTTAAAAACAAGCTTTATCTCCTACTACTTTCTCACATAAATCTACTTTAGATTTTCAAAGGACAATAATCATTTGATATTTCCAAGGAAGATGCCAGTAATTCATGATCCCCTAATTCATAAATTCTACAATAGCAAACTTTTTCTCTTCTAAAATTCAGGAAAATATGGCTAAGACTTTGTGTAAGCCAGTCAGAGCTTCAAAGAAATTCACTGAACATATAAAAATGTGTGGAAAACAACAGCACTTCTTTGAATATGGCTGCACAATTACTTTCCCAACGCTAAGGTGCTTGTACAGGTTTGTGATCCAAATCTGTGATGCATACATTACTATACCTATTTATGAGCTTTCTATTATTCACAAAAAATGACAGTGTTAAATCCTTATATGCCCACAAGTTCCAAGAGTATTAATTACATTATGCATATAATTTCAACAAGGATTATCAACTATAATGTTACTCATGTATGTCTTGTAGGTGTAATTAAATTTTTAACCTATCCCTGACTAATCCACAGAAATATCTGTTTCTCTGAACGTTCAGAACAAGTAACACTTAAACTACATATATACAAGATTTAGCAAGGACCTCAGAAAGAGTGCTGAGTCCAAGTTTCATTACTAGCACCATTTTCAGATGAAGACCTAAATTTAGGAAAGATAAAACCAATTACCAAAGTCAGGTCACATACTTTCTTTATATTTAGTTTACTTTCATATTTTGACCAACCCCATTACAATAACTGTCAATAGTAATTAATTAAGCTAATTATAATACCTAAAAGTAGACTACCAGCCCCTAGTGAAATGTTCTCATGTACAGATACAGAAAACATAAGAATAACTCAATAAATTTTTGTTGATTAAGGGATTATAAAAGCTGCATAGTAGAGGGCAACATAGTGAGGTACAATAACTCTCACAAAATCAGTGTGTAAAAGATCAAAATTTTAAGGATAAATTTTTGTCTGAATGTATTTTCATATACTTTAGTCCCACTTACCACAAGAAACTGAGAGTGAGCATTCATGTTATAATTTTTCCACTTTCAAAAAACCTCTCAAATTAGGTTTCTAGAGAAGATTATAAAAACTCTATCTGACTAAGAACTTTCTTCACTGAGATTGCTCCACAAAAATATAGTTTAACAATATGATTGGTAACTACTAATGCCCAAAATGTAATTAAAGCTGGATAGCTCTTGAAATGAATGTGAAAGATCATTTATAAAATATTTTAATATCACAAGAGTAACAAGTTGAATCAATCTGCATATTTATTTTGTTTCAAAAACCGAATTAAAAGCAACAATGAGAAAAAACTACTCAAATCAACCTAGGCATTGGTGGCAAAGAAAAATACTACTCAAGATAAAGTTTTAAATATAAATTCACTGTGCATAAAAACATACTATAGAAAAGAGATGCAAACAGACACTTATTTTCTCAACAATCACAGGCTGGAGAAGAACTAATTGAAAACCAATAAATTAAGTACAGTGCAGCCAGCGGTCTCTAGCTAACTCAGCCTATCCATCAATAGGTCATTCTCAGTTAATTAAGTGAAGGCATAATCAGCTTAATTTATGTAGTTCACAGAAGTTAATGATATCATAGTACAGTACCTGACGTTTGGCCTGTCCACATAATTCGTTTTATACATGCAGTTCTTTCTGCTGCTCCTCAGATAGGGCACCTTATTTCTGTAGCTTGCCTTCAGTGCTTGTCTTCCTGCAGAAAATGGGAACATTAACAATTTAAAAAAAGAAGAAGATAAAAGATCACGAAACAAAAGTTATTTTAAGATGGTCTGCTGTTTCAATGAATTATTTTATATTACACAAATTGCAACAATGAGATTTTCTAGAACAAAAGCAAATATTAAAATCAGGTTGGCATAAATGTATATGATATGCAGATACAGAATACTAAAAGATGAACCAGCAAAGAAATCTATAAAAATATCCTGCATTTTATATATATATGAAATTAAAAGATACAAAAATTATTTGATATATTTATAATCTGTGTTGCATTTCAGCACTAGATTTTATACCTGCTAGGGGACCACCTTCTTTCTCAGGAAGAGAGTTTCTTTCCACTGTCTCTGTAGCTCATCTTCTCTTTTCTGAAGCTGCAAGTTTATACACAAAGACAAACCACAATGTCAACCAATTGGACCTCACTTAAGGAACCTAGGAGATCGATTTGTAAAGCAAAGAATGAACAGGACCCTATTTCTGAAGTACGTTGCTCAAACTGTTCTTTCATTAAAAGATGCTCTTTCTTATTGATTTTGGCTTAAGTAATGAGAAAGCTTATCCAAAAATCTTTAGCATTTGGGCTCAAGTTAAGGAAATCAATACAGTCATTTCCCATTTGAACTGCATATGTGAGTTTTATGTACAAGAGACAAGACAAAGCCAAATTCAGATAAATCAATAGCATTGTCGATAGAACATGAAACTGACAAACGGTGTTTTTCAGCAATTAAAGTGAGCTGTAAACATACAAAGACTAATCAATTTCAATGTTGTGCCATTAACAGTTTTTAATTGGCAAAAAAGTTATGCATGAATGTGATTCCCTAGGAATGAAGAGTAGAGAACCTACCTCACATCAAGTGGGACAATTTTATCAGTTTTTATAAACACAGTTATCTCTACATCTACCAAATAAATTAAAACTTTAATGAGGTAGACTATTTGAGTATCACATCATATATAAGCCAGTGAAATTTTCTACAAACCTAGTAATGATACACATACTAACTGCATTCTTTGTTTTGCAATACACTATTTCAAACACTGCTTTAAATTTTCAAAAGTTCTAACATATATTGTATCTGTTAATTGAATAAAATTAAAATTGTTGCTATTTTTAGTCACTAAGTCATGTCTGACTCTTTAAGACCTCGTGGACTGTAGTTCTTCAGGCTTCTCTGTTCTCCACTATCTTCAGGAGTTTGCTCAAATTTAAATACTTTGCATCTAAATTTAAATAATAGCATTATTCCTAAACTTGAGAAATTAAAGCCTAAGGTAAAGTTATACATTTCTTCCATGTTACATTCTTCAAAAAGACACAAAAAAGCCTTTAAAAATTATTTTTGGTAATGCATAGAGGATTCTAACATTTATTCAAATGACTCAAAAAGTGTTTTGTGTCCATGATAACCTGCAATAAAATATTGAGCCATTATGGTTTGCCATTACCCTGAAGTATTCAGGAAAATTGCACTGACGATAGCCAAATATAATTCATAATACATTAAGATAGGCATATCATTAAAATGCAGATAAAACCATTGTTTTTAATAAAAAATGGTATAACAAAAGTAAAAGGTTAATTGAAAAGCAAAATAAACTACCGAATTTAGTAAGGCACATTACCTAGATTAACAGAAATCAATGAAATCATTAAAACAATTAATAACTTAGAGCTCCATTCAGACTAAGATAAACTCTGTGGCTATTAGAATGCGGATACAAGGCTACAGAGACATATCTTTTCTGACTGGGTAATTTCCTCTCCTCTGTAACAGTTCAGTAATATATGCAACTGGCATTATACGGTCACCCATTTCTTCTTGTCAGACAGATCCTTCATGCTTTTCACTTGTCTATGCTAAGTGAATCATAAGAACCACAGTCTTTACAGAAGAGAACATATTTCCCCCCAGTGTTCAGAATATAAAATGGGCCATTAAAGCATCAATAATATTAATCAAAACCTCATAATTGTTCAGTCTATTCCCTGGTTAGAGAATGTAGAGTCCTACACATCCCCCAATCAGACTCACGGATGTACTATAGCAAAGACGGGCACAGATGTCTTCTCAATGTATATGAGGGTATACCTAAATCCATCATGTACTTTTCTGAAGATCATATTCTGGGAAGAAACTGAAAATAAGCACCGTTAACTTCATGAGTTACATGAACAGAAAAAAATTATAAATACTCTTTCAGCTCAGTGCTGCTGCTGCTGCTGCTGCTAAGTCACTTCAGTCATGTCTGACTCTGTGTGACCCCATAGATGGCAGCCCACCAGGCTCCTCCGTCCCTGGGATTCTCCAGGCAAGAACACTGGACTGGGTTGCCATTTCCTTCTCCGATGCAAGAAAAGTGAAAAGTGAAAGTGAAGTCTCTCAGTCGTGTCCGACTCTTCATGACCCCATGAACTGCAGCCTACCAGGCTCCTCTGGCCATGGGATTTTCCAGGCAAGAGTACTGGAGTGGGGTGTCGTCGCCTTCTCCATCAGCTCAGTGCACCACTCCTTAAAAAATGTGAAATTCTAGAAGCAGAACAGAAAAGTAAGGTAATGTTATGAAACCGAAAGACAGGCTCTAATTTTAAGTGTACCCCCAAGCATCAGCCTTTATCTAAAAGAAGCTTATATCATCTTAGTCCTACAAAACAAAAACACAGATGACATTTTAAACCTATTTTAAGACTTCATTGCGACCACCCTCAAATGTCAAGACTCAATGATCACATACTTTTTTCATTCATACTAAAATAAAAAATACATTGATGTTCCCTAAGAGCAACATAACTTTAGAATAATTTATCATTTTAGATAAAATTTTGTATTTATAAGGAAAAAAATGATCTTTTTAAAGAAAAGCAAAGTTTACTTATCTCTGTAACATCTAGTTAAAGAAATGCAAGTTACTAGTAAATGTTTAAGAAATAACATGCAAGCAACCAGAAACTGAAATCTTAAATTTTGAAATCTTAAGTTTGAAAAGGATTCTGATGAATGATACTCCAGAAGAATGTTCTATATAAGCATCTAAGAAAATACATGAACAATTTACAGAATATCAATAAACTGAATAGAAAATAGTGCACTAAATAAAAAAACTGTTCATTGTCAATTTTATAATTGAAAGAAAAAGATATTGCAGTGTAAAGAAGTAATATGATTCATACAGAAAGTGCATATTAGACAAAATCCAACAAAAATAGATTCAAATGTAATGAATAGTTATAACTAACACTGAATTGCAATGGGCTCCAAAGGGAGACTGAACTTGACATTGTGGGTTGGCTATTTGCTTGCTATAGTGTTTGGGGCATATTTTAATTTTTTCTCAAGAGATTCCTTATCTGTAAAAAAAAAAACAGAGAAAATAGAACATTCTCATAGTATTTTTGTGAAGATTAGATCAGATGATATATATCATACTTGGCACAGTTCAATTCAGTTCAGTTCAGTCGCTCAGTTGTGTCCGACTCTTTGCAACCCCATGAATCGCAGCTCACCAGATCTCCCTGTCCATCACCAACTCCTGGAGTTCACTCAAACTCATGTCCATGGAGTCGATGATGCCATCCAGCCATCTCATCCTCTGTCATCCCCTTCTCCTCCTGCCCCCAATCCCTCCCATCATCAGAGTCTTTTCCAATGAGTCAACTCTTCGTATGAGGTGGCCAAACAGTATCCAACATATATTAGCCCTTTGCTAAATACCTCAGGACCAAATGAATGAATTCATTTGTTAATTAATAAAGATTAGTCTTATTGTCTCAGCGGTAAAGAATCTGCCTGCCATGTGGGAGACCTGGGGTCAATCCCTGTGTTGGGAAGATCCTCTGGAGGAGGGCAACCCACTCCAGTATTCTTGCCTGGAGAATCCCATGGACAGAGAAGCCTATTGGGCTACAGTCTATGGGGTTGCAGAGTCAGACACAACTGAGCAACAAAGTACAGCATAGCACACCACAGTCCTATTATATTGCAGAATTTGAATACAATACTAAAATGTCAAAATATATTGCTATTCAAGTCATTTGTATGTAAATGTAATTAATAAAACTTTTTTATCTTCAAAGGAAGGTTCTGGAATAACTCTACTAACAACAATTCAGATTGCTGTGTACTCATGATTACACATTCATGCAACAAACTCATACTGAATACCAAGTTATATCAGGCACAGGATTTTTAACCCTCCATTGAGTAGAATTTTTTAAATGACACTCATTAGCAGAGGCATGTTAAAAATAATTGAGAACTATAAAGCAAGTATTATACTCAATGACAAGACAATATTTTGCCAAGCACAATCACACTAAGAAGTGAAATCTGCTGACAGCTGTCTCTCCCAGGTTTCTGTTTTTGCCCTGGCTCAGGGGTCATTGGAAGTTCAATACAAGAAGAATCAAGACTCAGTTTTGACTTCCAACAATCAGTAAATGACCATAAGCCAGACTCTAAGGTCAAATTTAGTGTCCTCAAGTACAGAATGCAGAAAATAATACCTCCCTTTCTCTCTTCTCAGATTTGAGTGTGAGAATCCAAGAGATACACTATAAATCCTACAACCTCTAAAGAATTATGCTAATATGTGTTGTCGCTCTTATTCTTTTCAACAGGAAATATAAACAGCACTCAATATTTTTATTCCCCTGCTTATACTGAGTTTACAAATTACTGAAGAGCATTGAGGCTTTCTCTCTCTTCCATGCTTTGCATTGCTGTCCCTCTTCCCATCTGGTTTCTAAACCTATTCTTGCTTCAGATCTAAGCTCAGACAGGTCTTCTATGAAGTCTTCTTGTATCTTCTCCAATCTACTAATTGTGATTCAAGTTCCATTTCTGTGTAACTCCTAAAATTCCTTATAGTCTGTCTATAGCAGCACTTCCACTATTTGGCAATTGTCTTTTTATTTGTTCCTTCAGTGATTACACCAGAAGTTCTGGGAAGACAGAAACTATCTTTTTGTTTACTGTTAATATCTGACAAGTACTTCTGTAAATCCTGATTGGATTAGTAAATAAATTAATATTTTGTACAGGAACAAATTATTTTAGGAATTACTATATAACATTCTGCAAAGCACTATATAAAAATCATCTCATTTTGTCCTCAAAAAGACCATTCTAAGATTGATATGATTACTATTCCAATATTACAGTTATGGAAAAACGTGAGAGACTAGACTAGAGCTAAAAATCACACAGATGGTAAATTGTGGATCTGAGGTTCCAAGTTCTCTCAATCATATTAATTGCTTTGGTCCAGAGACTTAGTTTTATAGGTTCAAAAACTGTATCTTATCAATTTTTCAAGAGAGATCAGGTCCTGGTTTATTTATATAAGGTAACTAAGATCAAAGCATATGACAGAGTATTAAATTACTAATTTCTAATAAAGTATATTAATGATAAGTAGGGCAAAATATTATTTTCTGTGTTTCATGATCTCACCTTTAAAAGACAACATATCATATTTGCTCATGTTTTTCAACAAATATGGCCACTGTTACATAGTAGATGTTGGAGATAAAGCAATTAACTAGATGAGGGAATAAAAGCCCTTTTCTGGAGTTTGAAAGGTAAAAGTGTTAGTCACTCTGTCAACCCCATGGACTATAGTTTACTAAGTTCCTCTGTCCATGGAATTCTCCAAGCAAGAACAATGGAGTGGGTAGCCATTCTCCTCTCCAGGGGATCTTCTCAACCCAGTGATGGAACCCAGGTCTCCTGAGTTGCAGGCAGATTCTTTATTATTGAAGCCACCAGGAAATCCCTTTATGGAATGAATCTCTATGCTACAGAGAACCCAGGCTGCCTTGAGCAGCAGGGCTCCTTTGCTGCAGATGCACTGATAGAGACCTACTTTCCAGGCCTCTTTTATATTTATCCATGACCTCACACCTTATATGTGTAATGCAATTAAGTCTGCTAATTTCTTCCATAAGGATTGCTGGCTGAAATATACAGACAGACCACTTGTACACTTTTCCCAGAGAGGAAAATCTATTTCATGGTTTGCTTTTTTCTTTTTTTTAAATTTTAGATTGTTCTCAAGTTTGAATTTTAGGAGTATAGGGGCACCTATATTTTGGTTGTTGAAAAAACCGAAACCAGAAATAAGCAGTTACTAAATCATGTTTTTTCTGGTGATCAACAGCATTTGGTCAGCATATAGTGTCTGCAAGGACATAAAAATGTATTGTGTTTTTTTCTGCATACTTTAGCTGAGTATATTTCAAAATACATAAATATGACGTAACTATTATATTTCATTATCTATATTTAAATAGTATATCACCAGGTATAGACATGCTACATTCTGTAATAAAAAACACCATCTTGTTGTTCAACCTTCCCCAAAACTATACCTCCCCTCCCACATATTAGCAGTCCTTTTTATCTGAATTGAAAAGTTTGTCCTAAATTTCAGTAGCATTTAAAATTAGTTGCAAACAAAAATTTGCTAAATATTTATTCTTTGAAAATTCTTTAAATATATGCTTATATTTCTTTTCTTTTGTGGTTGCTCTCTTTTCTCGTCTTTTTTTTCCCCCTTAACATATTAGTCCCATCCAATTTCCTTCTCAGTACTCCACTAACACTTCCTCTCAATTCTAACTTAATCTCCTATCTTCTTTCCCATTAACCTTTAATACACACACTTGCTATCTGCTCTTTACTTTGTATCTAGCCCATTCATCTCTCATTTCTTTCCTAATATAATAGATGTGAGAAAGGAAACACAATACTCTATAAAACAAACACAGAAATTAAGGTCTCAAAGATTAGAAAATGGGATAACTCAATTGCACTACTTGAATACAAACATATTTACATATCATCTTTTTCTCAGATTTTTTTTCACCTTGTTTTTTCAAACCAATATTTTAAGGGGGAAAAAAGGCAGGCTAATTTTTAATCCCTCTTTGTCCCATCAACTGCAATTTCTGTAAACTGAGTTTGAAATAACCTGTTCAAAGGATTAAGTGTATCTGGTGTTTATCTTTGTATCTCTGCTACCTGGCAAAGTGACTTCAACAGAGTAGGCCCTCAATGAGTATTTGATGAGCAGAACTGAAATAAGGCTTAATACTTGATAGGAGAATAAATTGGTAAATTAAAGGAGAGATTGCTGTTCACCAATGGCTGCAGTGAAGACTACAGAGTTGAATGAGGCAGGTAGTCAGTGCTCACAACTTTATCCCACTTTTCAATCACTCAGTCTTCTCTCTGATAGTCTTTACTCTCTTAGGCCACTTATTCAAAGATTCCAGCAGCTCACTGAGGGTTAGGGTTAGGGTTTTGCTTAGAGGTTCAAAGACTCAAACTGCCAGAGCTGTAATAAGTTTTTGATCCATAAATAAATGATGAACCAATCTAACACTGGGCTAAAAGAAAACCCTAAATATAAAACTTATTTAATGATCTTGCTTTTCTTTCATTCCTGTCTACCTATAACACTCAGATTTTAAGACACATTGAATTAAATCTTCACATACTCTCAATACAACTTGGACTCCTGGCATATCAGAAGTGCAAGTAACACTACGTACCTTGCAGAGCAGTGGTATTCAAATGAACTCCTTCAGAGGCTTCTGTGGCAGGGTTTAAGTTTTCCATCCTACTTCCCCACACTTTACCCAAAGAAGATCTGTTGTTTAGTCATTCAGTTGTGTCCAAGTCTTTTGCAACCCCATGGACTGTACCCACCAGGCTCCTTAGTCCATGAGATTTTCCAGGCAAGAATATGGAGTTCGCTGTGGTCAAGTTTGCATTACATTGGAGCATTCAACTGGAAAATACTAAAAACAAAGAGACAGTCTTCACACTTGTCACCAGTTAAGCGTTACAAGATTTGTGGGGTTTTATAGAAGTCTCACATATTCAAGATCTGTTTTTATCCCTAAGTTATTTCACCTGACTTTCACCTTTTTTATTAGTCCTTCTATCACCAATCTTCTTCATTCCCTTTGAATTCTCCATCTGATAAAATTATTTTATCCTCAAGGTTTGGCAATTCATTTACTTGCCAACATAGTCCCATATTCAGTAAAATTTGATAATAAACATGACAGTTGTATCAATCATTTGATGTATATATGTCTTATTCCTATTTCTGCTTATTTTTAGTTGTGCTTTTGTTTACTGTTTCATTACTCTCAGGATCATAACCTTCACACATTAATTATATATTTTTAAAAGCTATAAGTTGTAAAAATTTGTAAAAATTGCAATATTCCATAAAACTCGGGATAAAGCACATAGGCTGGAGCACCCAGTTTAGCTGCACTGAAAAGTGAAAGTGAAGTTGCTCAGTCGTGTCCGACTCTTTTTTTCTTTTTTTTTTGCTGACTTTAAATGAAACGATTTTTCTTATCACTAAATTGTATTTGGCAATTCCTGCAAGTTACCTGCAGATAGGGCCATGATACTGTGTCTGACTCTGCGACCCGTGGACTGTAGCCCACCAGGCTCCTCCATCCATGGGATTCTCCAGGCAAGACTACTGGAGTGAGTTGCCATTTTTCTCCAGGGGATCTTCCCGACCCACGGGTCAAACTCAGGTCTCCCGCCTTCCAGGCAGACGCTTTAACCTCTGAGCCACCAGGGAAAAGAGTTATCATCAATTCCACAGTGAGGAATTTATCTACTGTAATAATCATGTATAACTATTGTAGTACAATTTGAGCAATTCTCATTATAGAATGAAGATTTCATTATTCTCAGTGTATACATTTGTCACATTTATAAAGCTTAAAAATAAAGAACATGCCTCAGTTATTGTTAAAGATGGCTACCTAGACTTCACCTGATTTCCTTGCTGAGAAGACAATTTGAGAGAAAGGTATAAAATAGCATGTTTGTAAAGGAGATGTTGAATAGTCTAGTAATAACGTAGCAGATGATGAATGGTGAGTAAGCAGGAAAAATTCATCTATTGGTTTAAATCCTAAGAGACTACATTATCAGACTCTCTCTTAATTTTCAATTTGATCAGTTATCTGTTCTTTAGATCTTTTCCCATACCAGGAAAATATTTTCATTTCATCAAATCATTTCTTTTGCACACTCTTTTCCAAATTAAAGCCGCATACATTTACATTATTTTTTATCCTAAACCTTTTCAACTTTTTGTCTTAACACTACATAAGCCTACAAAACAAATCAATCAGTAGTGCCTTCTAGGGAAAATTCCTAAGTAAAACTAAAGCATAATTATCATCAGTTTCAAAATCATACTTATTATATGCAAAGCTCCAATAATTTTCTTTTGTTATTTCTCATAGCTTATTGAAATGGAGGAAGAAATTCCAGAAATATTAAGGAAGACATAATAATTGATTAGTTGTGGAGTCTGAAGAAGGAATTGTTAAGGATCCTTCTCAAATGTCTGCCTTGAATAATTGGATGAATGTAATTTCTGTCATGAATAAAGATCAATGACATTCTGATTAGATTTTCATTCTGGAAAAGTCAAAGCTGTAGGGACACAGACAGATCAGTGGTTGCTTGAGGTTAAGGGTAGGGGAGAGGTTTAATACAAAGAGCAACATGAAGGAATTTTTAGGAATGATGAGACAGTCCTGTATATTGATTGCTGTGGGGTCTGCATGTTTCTATGTACTGGTCAAAACACATACAACTGTATATCAAAAACAAACCTTTTAGGTAAAATAAGTGTAAATAAAAATAACTGGTGCTTGATGATGAATTTTAAATGAGAGTGTATCATAAGAAATAGAAAAAAATTGTTAAAACAATCATGGGAAAAATAAATTAAAATTAATAGAACATTAAACTAGAAATTAGACTAGAGCAAGGAAAATAAGATTGTAGCAGACTAGAAACAAGAACAAAGAAACAATATTAAATTAAAACACTAATGGAATGTAAAAATGATAAGACCTAGAACTTGCCCACAAGTCTTATGTTTGAAAATTACTTCTGCATTTCTCCTTCTAAACTCCATCAAACAATAATTCTCTAGAAAGTGGGTGATCTCTGTTGCTTTTGCTCTACTTATCTGGTTAGAAGAATTTTTACTATTGAATATAGAAAAAGGTGGAAGAAATAAGACAGCTCAAATTTGATGGTTACAGTTTAATTTTGAAAGTGATAACATTGACCACATTCAGGTCATTCAGAATGACCATTCAGCTTTACTAAATGAATGAGCTTTGTTGGATTCATTTTGTCAAAACACCTGGACTCAAGACAATCAGAAGGAGAGGGAAACTATGGTGTTAGAATAAATCCCCTCTGCAAACCACCATCAGCAATATTAAGAATTATCCAAGCGCCCTTGTTTCTCCTCTACAGGACTTAAAGATTTTATCAGCAAGAGTCAGTGGAGTGACCCCAATACTTCTCCTCCCCACTACTTTATCAGAATTCATTTATCCTACCAATTTTCACTGCTGCTTAGTCCCCTTATGTACTTTCTTTGTTATTAATATTTGAAAGTGAAAGTGAGAGTCAATTAGCTGTGTCCAGCTCTTTGTGACCCCATGGACTCTATAGTCCATGGAATTCTCCAGACCAGAATACTGGAGTGGGTAGCCTTTCCCTTCTCCAAGGGATCTTCCCAACCCAGGCATCAAACCCAGGTCTCTCACATTGAAGGTGAATTCTTTACCAGCTGAGCCACTGGGGAAGCCCAAGAATATTGGAGTGGGTAGCTTATCCCTTCTCCAGCAGATCTTCCTGACCCAGGAATTGAACTGAGGTCTCCTGCATTGCAGGCAGATTCTTTACCAACTGAGCTATGAGGGAAGCCCTAATATCTAGCTTCAATTTCGGCTTCCCTGGTAGCTCAGCTGGTAAAGAATTCACCTGCAATGAAGGAGACTCCAGTTCGATTCTTCCCAGCCCAAGGAGAAAGGATAGGTTACCTACTTCAGTATTCATGGGCATCCCTGGTGGATCAGACAGTAAAGAATCCGCCTGCAATGTGGGAGACCTGGGTTCAATCCCTGGCTTGGAAAGATCCCCTGGAGGAGGGCATAGCAACCTACTCCAGTATTCTTGCCTGGAGAAACCCCATGGACAGAGGAGCCCAGTGGGCCACAGTCAATTGGTCACAAGGAGTTGGACACAACTGAGCAACTAAGCATAGACCAGCTTCAATTTATGGTAAATTATTATATAAACTTTTTTCTTAATTCCTTCCACTTGCGTGGCCAAAAAAAAAAATAACCTCTGGTTAAATGTAACTTTCCACTATCTATATCCCAGGAACTGTGAGGCTAACCTTGACTGGAAAAAAATGCATAATAGTACTGATTGGTGTCACGTGATGACAAAATTTAAGAGCCTTTAAACCTTATTGTGAATGATGTTAAATTTGTTGGTGTTAGTGGTTTAGTTGCTAAGTCATGTCTCAACTTTTGCAACCTCAAGGACTGCAACCCACCAGGCTCCTCTGTTCATGGGATTTTTCCAAGCATGAAAACTGGAATGGGTTGTAATTTCCTTTTCTAGATGTTATATTTACCTAATCTACTTTCCCATCTATTACCTTAGATAATTGTTCTCCTCTTACCCCCAAAACTTCCAGTTTCTTCACACCTAGCTCATGACTTTGCCTTCTATTTCAGTGAGAATTTAGAATCAACAAAACCAGAACTTTCATAAACTGTCTTTACTGTAGCTCAAAATTCTCCAAACCAGGCTTCAACAGTACATGAGTAATGAACTTTCAGATGTTCAAACTGGATTTAGAAAAGGTAGAGGAACCAGAGATCAAATTGCCAACATCCACTGGATCCTCGAAAAAGCAAGAGAATACCAGAAAAATATCTACTTTTGCTTTATTGACTACGCCAAAGCCTTTGACTGTGTGGATCACAAGTAATTGTGGAAAATTCTTAAAGAGATGGGAACACAAGACCACCTGACCTCCTTCCTGAGAAATCTGCATGCAGCTCAAGAAGCAATAGCTAGAACTGGACTGGTTCTAGAAACAACAGACTGGTTCCAAATTGGGAAAGGAGTACATCAAGGCTGTATATTGTCACCCTGCTTATTTAACTTATATGCACAGTACATCATAGGAAACGCCAAGCTGAATGAAGCACAAGCTGGAATCAAGATTGCAAGGAGAAATATAAATAACCTCAGGTACGCAGATAAATACCACATTTATGGCAGAAAGCAAAGAAGAACTAAAGGGTCTCTTGATGAAAGTGAAATAGGAGAGTGAAAAAGATGCCTTAAAACTCAACGTTCAGAAAACTAAGACCATGGCATCTGGTCCCATCACTTCATGGCAAATAGATGGGGAAACAATGGAAACAGTGAGAGACTATCTTTGGGGGCTCCAAAATCACTGCAAACAGTTATTTCATTAATTTTAATGAAATTAAAAGACTCTTGCTCCTTGGAAGAAAATTTATGACCAACCTAGACATTATATTAAAAAGCAGAGACATTACTTTGCCAACAAAGGTCCATCTAGTGATAGTTATAGTTTTTCCAGTAGTCATGTATGGATATAAGAGTTGGACTATAAAGAAAGCTGAGCATGGAAAAATTGATGCTTTGGAACTGTGGTGTTGGAGAAGACTCTCGAGAATCCCTTGGACAGCAAGGAGATCCAACCAGTCCATCCTAAAGGAAATCAGTCCTGAATATTCATTGGAAGGACTGATGTTGAAGCTGAAACTCCAATCCTTGGCCACCTGATTTGAAGAACTGACTCATTTAAAAAGACCCTGATGCTAAGAATGATTGAAGGCAGGAGGAGAAGGGGATGACAGAGGATGAGATGGTTGGATGGCATCACCGACACGATGGACATGGCTTTGAGTAGGTCTGGGAGTTGGTGATGGATAGAGAAACCTGGCATGCTGCAGTCCCTGGGGTCACAAGGACAGAAAAGACTGAGCGACTGAACTGAACTGAACTCCCTGCCTGCATCTGTACTAATAGCACTCCTTATTCTCTACTACTACTGTGGATGAACTCAATGGTCATAAGTAAGGCAAAACAACCATTTACACAGTAAATGAATCTAGCAACTTTCTATTCCTTATGTTGCATTCTCAACTTTTCCCTTTTCATTGGATCATTCCATTAGAATGCAACAAGATACTTTTTTAACCTTTTTTTTTTGAAAAATAAAACTGCCTAGACTCAGTTCCTCTGTCTAGATCACCTATAACTTAGCTTCAGTTTAATAACAAAACTCTTTGAAAGTATCTATGCATAGTGGTCTCCCTTCCCATCTTCTGTTGAACCCAGGAAATTAGGTTCCATTTTATTACTGTGAAGAAATCCTTACCAACTTCAGCAGTGGCCTTCACTTTACTAAATCCAACAGTCATCCCTCAGGCTTCATCCTATTTCACCAGTCAGCACTATTTGACAGAGTTAAATATTCTCTCCTTAAGATTTTCTTTCTTCTCTTTTTTTAACATACCTTTCAAAACACAACTTTCATGTGAATTTTCTCCTACCTTTTTGGTTATTCCCCCTCAAAGTCTATTGCTTTTGTTTTTTATCTCTGACTCAGTTGTTGGAATGTTCTGGACTCTGTTCTTAAAGCTATTCTCTTTTCAATCATTATAGTGATGGTACCATCCACTTTATGGCTTGGGATACCATATATTTATGCTGACAACTTCCAAATTTATATTTTTCACCTGGACTTCCCTATGAATGATAGGCCCATATTTTCAAGAACCTTAACCTCTCCACTTAGTAATTTAATTTACACCTCAAACTTAACACATCCCAAACTACTCTATGATATTCCCCTAAGACTGCTCCTTCTCTATCTTTCCCAACTTACTTAAAGGCAACTTCATTCTTCCAATAATTCAAGTAAATACTCACAGTGTCATTTTGACTTAATTTTTTCTCAACCCTATATCTAATCTGGTATTAAATCCCATGATCTCAAATACCAAAATATATTCAGAATTTTATTACTTTTCCACTCCATCATGGTTACCAACTTGGCTGAAGACACCAGCATCTTTCATCTGGATTATTTCAATAAGCCATCTATAGATTTTCTTATCTCAGTACTATCATTTGTCTCTTCTCAACACAGTACTAGAGTGATCCCATCAAGACCTAGTTCATATTGTGTCATCAAAATCCTCCAAAGACCCTACATCTCAGATGAAAGCCGAAGTCCTTACCATGATTTTCAAAACCCTAAATGAACTGGGTTCCTATTATTTCTCTGAATGTGCTAACTCTTTCCCCCCAACATCTTACTCTCATTCCCAGTGCTCCTTGCAGTTTCTCGTATAGACTGGAAATACTTCCACATTCACACAGGCTCCTTTCCCTACGTGGGAATTTTTACCTCATTTGTACACAAGGCTAGTTCCCCCACTTCCTGTAGGCCTTTATTCAAAAACCACTTCCTCATTAAAGTCTTCTTTGGCCACTCATTCTAAGATTTAAACCAACAACCTTGTCTCATCATCGTTCTCTGCTTTATTTTTTTCCCCTTAGTTTGTATATTTAACTTAGAACTCCCAAAGTCAAAGCAATCTTGAAAAGAACAAAGATAGAGACATCATGCTTATTGACTTCAAATTATATGGCAAAGCTATTGCCATAAAAACAGACATATAAATGCAATCAAATAAACAGTTCTGAAATCAATTCACTTAAAGTCAATTAATCTATGATAAAGGAAGCAAAAGTATACAATGGGAAAAGACAGCACTTATAATAAGTGGTGTTGGGAAAACTGGACATGTAAAAAAGGAAACTAGAATATTTTCTCACAGCATACACAAAAATAATTCAAAATGGATTCAGTTCAGTTCAGTCGCTCAGTCATTTCCAACTCTTTGTGACCCCATGAACCTCAGTGTGCCAGGCCTCCCTGTCCATCACCAACTCATGGAGTTTACCCAAACTCATGTCCATTGAGTCAGTGATGTCTTCTAACCATCTCATCCTCTGCCATCCACTTCTCCTCCTGCCTTCAATCTTTCCCAATATCAGGGTCTGTTCAAATGAGTCAGCTCTTAGCATCAGGTGGCCAAGGATTAGAGTTTCAGCTTCAACATCAGTCCTTCCAATGAACACCCACGACTGATCTTCTTTAGGATGGAATGGTTGGATCTCCTTGCAGTTCAAGGGACTCTCAAGAGTCTTCTCCAACACCACAGTTCAAAAGCATCAATTCTTCAGTGCTCAGCTTTCTTTATAGTCCAACTCTCACATCCATATATGACTACTGGAAAAATCATAGCCTTGACTAGACAGACCTTTGTTGGCAAAGTAATGTCTCTGCTTTTGAATATGCTGTCTAGGTTGGTCATAACTTTCCTTCCAAGGAGCAAGTGTCTTTTAATTTCATGGCTGCAATCACCATCTGCACTGATTTTGGAGCCCCAAAAAAGGTCAGCCGTTGTTTCCCCATCTATTTGCCATGAAGTGATGGAACCAGATGCCATCATCTTAGTTTTCTTAATGTTGAGCTTTAAGTCAACTTTTTCACTCTCCTCTTTAACTTTCATCAAGAGGCTCTTTAGTTCTTCTTCACTTTCTGCCATAAGGGTGGTATCATCTGCATATCTGAGGTTATTGATATTTCTCCTGGCAATCTTGATTCCAGCTTGTGCTTCTTCCAACCCAGAGTTTCTCATGATATACTCTGCATATGAGTTAAATAAGCAGGGTGACAATATACAGCCTTGACGTACTCCTTTTCCTATTGGAACCAGTCTGTTGTTTCATGCCTAGTTCTAAATGTTACTTCCTGATTGCATACAGGTTTCTCAAGAGGCAGGTCAGGTGGTCTGGTATTCCCATCTCTTTCAGAATTTTCCACAATTTTTTATGATCCAAGCAATCAAAGACTTTAGCATAGTCAATAAAGCAGAAATAGATGTTTTTCTGGAACTCACTTGCTTACTTGATGATCCAGTGAATGTTGGCAATTTGATCTCTAGTTCCTCTGTCTTTTCTAAAACCAGCTTGAACATCTGGAAGTTCACAGTTCACATATCGCTGAAGCCTGGCTTGGAGAGTTTTAAGAATTACTTTACTAGCATGTGAGATGAGTGCAATTGTGTGGTAGTTTGAACATTCTTTGGCATTGCCTTTCTTTGGAATTGGAATGAAAACAGACCTTTTCCAGTCCTGTAGCTACTGCTGTGTTTTCCAGATTTGCTGACATATTGAGTGCAGCACTTTCACGGCATCTTTTAACATGTGAAATAGCTCAACTGGAATTCCAACACCTCCACTAACTTTGTTTATAGTGATGCTTACTAAGGCCCACTTGACTTCACATTCCAGGATGTCTGGGTCTAGGTGAGTAATCACACCATCATGATTATGCGTCATGAAGATCTTTTTTGTAAAGTTCTTCTGTGTATTCTTGCCTCCTCTTCTTAATATCTTCTGCTTCTGTTAGGTCCATACCATTTCTGTCCTTTATCAAGCCCATCTTTGCATGAAATGTTCCCTTGGTATCTCTAATTTTCTTGAAGAGATCTCTAGTCTTTCCTATTCTATTGCTTTCCTCTATTTCTTTGCATTGATTGCTGAAGAAGGATTTCTTATCTCGTCTTGCTGTTCTTTGGAACTCTTCATCCAAATGGATATATTTTTCCTTTTCTTCTTTGCTTTTCGCTTCTCTTCTTTTCACAGCTATGAAGACCTACAAGACCTTTTAGAACTAACACCCCAAAAAGGTGTCCTTTTCATTATAGGGAACTGGAATGCAAAAGTAGAAAGTAAAGAAACACCTGGAGTAACAGGCAAATTTGGCCTGGAGTATAGAGTGAAGCAGAGCAAAGGCTAATAGAGTTCTGCCAAGAGAATGCACTTGTCATAGCAAACACTCTCTTCCAACAACACAAGAGAAGACTCTACACATGGACATCACCAGATGGTCAACACCGAAATCAGATTGGTTATATTCTTTGCAGCCAAAGATGAAGAAGCTCTATACAGTCAGCAAAAACAAGATCAGGAGCTGACTGTGGCTCAGATCATGAACTCCTTATTGCCAAATTCAGACTTAAATTGAAGAAAGTGGGAAAACCACTAGACCATTTAGGTATGACCTAAATCAAACCCCTTATGATTATACAGTGGAAGTGAGAAATAGATTTAAGGGCCTAGATCTGATAGACAGAGTATCTGATGAACTATGGACAGAGGTTCATGACATTGTATAGGAGACAGGGATCAAGACCATCCCCAAGAAAAAGAAAATGGATTAAAGATCTAAATATAAGACCTGAAATCATATAATTCCTAAAAGATAATATAGACAGTTACTTGACATCAGTTTCTACAATATTTTTTAGCATATCTCTTTAAGCAAGGGAAGCAAAAACAAAAATGAAACACTGAAAAGTCTTGCACAGCAAAGAAAACTATCAACAAAATAAAAAGCAGCCTATCAAATGGGAGAATATAGTTGTAAACATTGTGTCCAATGAATTAATATACAAAATGTGCAAAGAACTCATAAAATCAAACATCAAAAGTCAACATCAAAAGTCAAAAAGCCCAATTAAAAAATGGGCACAAGATCTGCATAGACCTTTTCCAAAGAACACATACAGTCTTCCAACAGTCACATAAAAAGGTAATCAACAACAGTAGTTATCATGGAAATGCAAATCAAAACCACAGTGATGAATCAACTCACACCTATCAGAATAGCTATTATCAAAAACTATGCTAAAGTGCTGGTGATGATGGAGCAAAAAGGGAACCCTCATGCACCATTGATAGAAATGTAAATGGGTGCAGTCACTGTGGAAAACAGCTTAGAAGTTCCTCAAAAAATTAAGAATAGAACTACCATATGATCCCGCAATTCTATTTCTGGGTATTTTTTCTAAAGAAAACAGAAACACTAATTCAAGAAGATATGCACATTCATATATTCATTGCAGCTTTACTCACAATAGCCAAGAGATGGAAGCAACCTAAATACACATCAATAGATGAAAGGATAAAGAAGATGTGGCATAAATATATATCTACACAATCATAAGAAGAATAAAATCTTGCTATTTGTGACAACATGGATGAATATAGAGGGTAATGAATGACTAAGGGGCATAGGACAAATACCAATATGATTTCACTTATATCTGAAATCTAAAAAACAAGGCAAATGAATAAGAATAACAAAAAAAAAAAAAATAAGCAAACATAACAAAAGAGAGAGTCTTAGAACAAACAGGTGGTTGCTAAAGGGAAAGTCCAGTCACGTGGATGAGTGAAATATATTAGGAAAAGTTAGTACAAATTTCTTGTTACAATAAAATAAATGAGTTATGGGGATAAAATGTACATTGTGGAAAATATAGTCAATAATATTGTAATTTTTATAGTAATAAAGGTCAAATGTACAAGCTTACAGTTATGAGATAAACGTAACATACAATGTGATTAATATTAACACCTGCGAGGGTTATCTATGAAAGTTAAGGGAATAAATCCTAAGATTTCTCATCATAGGGAAAAATATTTTTTCTTTCATTTTGTATCTGTATGAGATGATGGATATTCACTAAATTTGTTGAGGTAATAATTTCAAAACATAAGCCAAATCATTATGCTGTACATCTTGAACTTATACAGTATTGTATGTCAATTATATTTCAATAATACTGGAAGAAAAAATATTGAAAAAATTTAAAGAATGATTGCTTCATTCTAATAGTTACTGTAAGCAAAATTTCCAAGAATGATTTATTATTATTATATTTGCCCTTTAAGCAGTGACTATGTGTTAGATAAGAAACTGAAAATTTAGCAGGATAGCCAGGCTATCTATAGCCTGGCAAGCTCCTCTGTCTGTCAGTTCTCCAGGCAAGAATACTTGATTGGGCTGCCACACCCTCCTCCAGGGATCTTCCCAATCCAGGGATCAAACCCACATCTCTTCTGTCTCCTGCATTGGCAGGCGAGTTCTTTACCACTAACGCCACCTGGGAAGCCCCAGAAAGATAGCTAGAAAGTAGGAATATAGAAGCATATGAGGACTCCCACAAAGAGAAACCCACAAATTTCAATAGTTTAACACGATGGTGATTTAGTCCCTAAGTCGTGTCCAATTCTTGGGACCCCATGGACTGTAGCTTGCCAGGCTCCTCTGTGCATGGGATTCTCCAGGCAAGAATACTGGAGTGGGTTGCCATCTCCTTCTCCAGGGGATCTTCCCAACCCAGGGTCCTAATCTGGGTCTCCTGCACTGCAGGCAGATTCTTTACCTACTGAGCTACGAGAGAAGCCCAGCTTAATACATTAGCAATTTATTTCTTACTCAAGCAAACCCCATGTGGATTGATGGAGTTTCTCCCATTTCAGTGGCTCAAGAATCCAGGTCCCTTTTGTTCTGCAATGGCAATCATCTTAACATGAGACTTTAATGGCTTTTAGACCTGGGAAAAAATAACACAGAGTTCCTTAGCCAGTCCCTACATCCCTTAAATAGGTAAGTGACAGATAAGACTGCCATTCAGGGAATTGTTAGCAAGAGATGGTCAGAGTCCTTGCCTTGCAGCAATGATAGAAAAAGTTCACTGATCACAATATGCTCATGAATAAAATAGGGTTTCCCTGGGGGCTCAGGCAGTAAAGAAGCCTCCTGCAATGCAGGAAACCCAGGTTCAATCCTCTTGAGAAAGGAATAGCAACCCTACCCAGTATTCTTGTCTGGAGAATTCCATGCACAGACGAGTCTGCAGGGGTACAGTCCATGGGTTCGCAAAGAATCAGACATGACTGAGTGACTAACACTTTCACATTCGTGAGTAGAATAATGTGTAAATTTCAAATGGTACATGTTCAGTAAATATAAATAATTTACATAAAATTGCAAACTGTACCAGGAAATCAGAAAAAAATTGAAAAGGCATAATTACTGACGAAAATCAATGAGAAGTGGAATTTTACACTGAAACTTTAAGCTGAAAATGACTCCTCCAAGTGAAAAGAAAGTTAAAAGTTATTCCAAATGGAATTACTTTAAAATTTTACTTTATTTTCCTTGTGTGATAGCCAAGTTACATTTTAATATTTCTGACAAGTGGTTAGAGACACTAAGCATGACCAAAAGTACAATAATCTTATTTGCATATCCCCCTGGATTAACATATTTACTGTTAATAGTTCATGAGCTTTGGTATTAAACATATGGCTGTAGCTTTACAATTCTTAAAACACATTATCCTGGACCATTATAGTTCACCTAATGTGCAGATAGATCCAAGTTTCTTTAATTTTTGTACTCCTGTTCCTATTTGGAACCAGTCTGTTGTTCCATGTCCAGTTCTAACTGTTGATTCTTTACCTGCATACAAGTTTCTCAGGAGGCAGGTCAGGTGGTATGGTATTCCCAGTTCTTCCAGAATTTTCCACCATTTGTTGTGATCCACACAGTCTGGAGCTCTCTCGCTTTTTTGATGAACCAATGGATGTTGGCAGTTTGATCTCTGGTTCAGCTTGAACATCTGGAATTTCATGGTTCACGTAGTGCTGAAGCCTGATTTGGAGAATTTTGAGCATTATAAAATCATTAAAATTATTCAAATTTGATTGAATTGGTAAATCTGAAGCTAACTTCTTCATTGTTTATTCAAAGCTAGATTATTAATTTTTTATTCTATAATGAATGAGGATCTATCAGATCACATCCAGAGAACCCACTGCCAGTCTCACTTCTAACATGATTCTATGGCAAACAAAAGTAATTTTAGATTTATACAAAGTATTCTATATAGCTGAAAAAGACAGAGAAAAACATATAGCCATCTCATTTTATTTTTAACTTTGTTTCTCATAGACATTGAAGTTTTTTCCAAGTATTTTTAAAGTTTTTGCCTTCTTGATTGTATATTATAAACTAAAATTTCTGATATAAACAGTACATGAGGAGTATTTATTTTCTACTTCATACATTCACACAATAGGGGTAAATTTTGCTTTACCTCCAGGAAAATAATGTTATTATGGGAATAATTCCAGTTCTTCTTTCTTGCTCATCAATTTATTCTACCAATAGTTAGGGTAGAGTTGAAATCAACATTAAGGGTTAGATATCTGTCAGGCTTCCATTTCTAAAGTTTTGTATTGTTGATTAATCACTAAGTTGTGTCTGACTCTTTTGCAACCCCATGGCCAGTAGTTCCTCTGTCCATGGGATTTCTCAGGGAAGAATACTGGAGCGGGTTGACATTTCCTTCCTAGCGGATCTTCCCAACCAAGGAATAGAAGCCACTTCTTCATTGCAGGCAGATTCTTTACCACTGAGCCACCAGTGAAGCCCATAAAGAAATGAGACAATTATAAAAATTCAAAAGAATAAGTCAAAGGCCACCAAAGAAGAGTTTTTGAATAGTTTCTAAATATTGATAATAAACTGGCTTTAAATCTTAATCATTTACAAATATTTAGGCTAGCAGTTTATATATATGTCATCAATATAAAGCTATACTATTACCAGTATCATTGATTACTAATATGTGAATAAAACAAAGTGTTTCATTTTGTAGTGGGGATAGATATGAAATGTGTTTTAACACTTTAAATTTTGTTTTCATTAGTTTACCTAGTCCCATAAACAGATTATATATTTTTAATTGATTTTTTCTTCCAGAGAACTTTCATATTTATTGAAATATTATTTTCCTGTCTATGAAACCTTAGTGTATACTACATAAAACATAGGTTAGACCATGTTCTATCCTATTTAATTAACAAGTCACAATAACTCTGAATATAATGTTTAAACAGTTGGATTCCAGAGAAAATGTGAATACTAACTTAGAACACTAACTTTCAACTTACTAATTCATACTTCATATTTTCAAACTGATTGTGAAGTATTGGCCAATTTGAAAATTTATATATATATATATATTCAATATAATAGATACTCTTCCAGTAAACTGTACTTTAAAATGAAAATGAAATAATATTATTTGCTTTGGTAGCTCAAGATTAAACCTGCCTCTGTTTTTTCCAATAACATCATATAATCATTCTCCAAATTAGATTTAAAACCCCAGAGTATTAGAATCAAGGATTCATGTAATTTATCTTCTACTGCTATCTCTTCTCAAATGAAATTAGTAACAAAATTCTCTTGCTTCCCCTTTAGTAATGTCTCTTTGATTTAGCCCTTCTTTTTATTTTCTGGTTTAGATACCAGTCTTTTCTTACTTGCAACACTCTTTAACCAGCCAAATGGATCTCAGGTACTCTAGGTGTGATAATCTTACTAAACGTCAGTTACATCCTGTTACTGCTCTGTTCAAAAGCCTTTTAACTTTCTCTTTGCCTTCATTTCTGAAAGTCAGAAGTCCTCTCAGTTTTTGAGATTTGCCTTTTTTTGAATCTCTCATGAGCCTCTGAAGAGCTAAGAAGACATATGGAGAGTTTTTAAAAGAAGATATTTGACTATTTAGAGCTCAGTCTAAGCTCCAAACTCTAGATTTAAGAAGCAAAGAAAAACTTTCATTTTCTGTGTTACACAATTTAACTTGTCTAGGACAAAAGTAGATAGACTTTAGGGAAAACTTTTGTGTCTGAAGGCAAAAATCCCAATATTTGACTTTGATACCTCTAGGCATAATACTTGGACTTTTAAGGAAAGAAAGCCCCCAAATCTTTCAAATCCTGCATTCTATAGTACAGTAATTTTGTGAATGACACTTTCTTATATTTTAAATAGTTAGATCTCAAAATTCTGCATTTCAAATGATACCTAGGTGTGGGAAAAGAATATAGAAACATCATAAATTGACCATTCTCAGGAAGCTTTCATTCTTTTCTGATATAAATGCCACAATGAATAAATAATTTAGAAATAATCTTGTTCTAGAACTTTGTCGAAGACTACCTTTAGAGCAAGGAGTGAATGATCTCATATGTAATGGTACAGAAGGCCTCAGGGAAGAAATATAACCTAACTTGACCCTTGAAGGGCACCTGGGCTACAGAATTTTGGAGGAAGAAGATCTGGGGTTGTGGCAGTTGGAAAAGATAGACAACAATAAAGGTACAATGTCGACGTGGTCTTTAGAAGACCAGACTAATCAGAGAGGAGTAGCTATGATTCAGCACATTAAGTAGTCAATTTGAGTAGAGAAATAGAGCTAAGCTTGATAAGTGCATCTGTGTTCAGCTGCTCAGGAGTGTCCTCCTCTTTGTGACCCCACAGACTATAGGCCGCCAGGCTCCTCTGTTCATGGGACTATCCCAGTGAGAATACTGGAGTTGGCTGCCATTTCCTCCTGTGGGTGACCTTCCTGACTCAGGAATCAAACCCGCATCTCCTGTGGCCCCTGCATTGGCTGGCAGATTCTTTATCATTGAGCCACCTGGGAAGCACTCAAGACTAATAATAAAGATAAGAATTATATGAGGAGTGTATCATTTTTTTTTCTTATGATACACTCTTGCTGAGATCTATTGAAAGTCAGCACACAAGGGTTTGTAAAAAGAAAAAGAGAGAAGAATAAAAAAACAAAAAGTGATATACAAAGAAACTTATTTACAAAACAGAAATAGACTCATAGACATAGAAAATAAAGTTATGGTTACTAAAGGGGAAAAGGAGGGAAGATAAACTGGAGATTAATGTATATCTATATTCTGTGTATATTATCTATATAAGGAATAGATAAACAGCAAGGACCTGCTGTATAGCACAGGGAACTATATTCAACATCTCGTAACAATCTATAATAGAAAAGAATCAAAAAGAATAAGTAAATAAATATATACACACACACATTAAAAAAAAAAGAATTATATGAGGATACAAATGATAGAATGGGAAAGTTTACTCATAGGAAACTTTCAAAGAAAAATCAAAAAGACTTAGAAGCATGTTGATGGTGGCAGCAATCTTATTAAAAGTGAAGTGCTACAGCAGTAGAATTAATCATCTGAAAAGATGTGCTCAGTAGAGGGGGTTGAACCGTGTGATGGGTCACATCTTTTCCATATCTATAGTGTTTTCAACATACACAGGTAATTAATTTCTGTGTTATACAATTTATTCTGGTCAATGCTTGTTTTAGATTGTGAACCTAAAGAATAAGGCTTATCATATTTAACATGTACTTATAAACCAAGTACACAGAAAATTTTCATGCAATGATGTGCAAATTCTGAAATATGATGAAATTTTGGAATCATTTAGGAAATTTTCACAATGTCAAAGAGCATATATGTATTTCTATACTTCAAGAAAGGTTATCAGATATGATTTCCTCATAATCAAAATTTCACTATGAGAGTTGAAATAAAAGTTGGAAAGTAGTCAAATGGTGAGGCTCTAGAAGTATAGTCTGACTGTGAATCAGGATTCTGGTTCTGGGTGATTGAATGGGGGTCAAACAATATTATCTGTAAAGTTATCAGAAGCCAATTAAAATATTTTAAATGATTTGATCTAGTCTTCCACATCATCATAATGTCATGAGAAAAAATTAATAAATGCCTTGTCAAAGAATAGAGTAAATGAATACCAATCAGATTTTAAGAGTACTACTAGAATATTTGGAAGATATTTCTCCTAGAGTTTCTCTACCTGTGTTTCCAATATCACTTAAAGCTACCCAACAGGTATAAGGGTTAAGGAATAGTCTTCACATCTCAAAGTCACAACAGCTCTTGTATTTAATCTTCAGATGAATACACATTTATTTATACCTTGGGCATTCTAGAGAGTATATTATGCAGTCACTCTATAACTAACTTCAGAGTATATATCTTATCAAATGGTATAAACATGACTTTATATATAATTGCTATATTTATCATTTTAAAGTGGATGCTTAAGTTAGGAATTACATAGTATATAGAAAGTGTAATGGCAAAATTTTCAGTATAATAGTATTTTTCATATAAAAGAGAACAAGCTATGAATCTGCTTATGCAACAAATCATGTATTAAAATACCTCTCTTCCATTTAACCAACAAACATTCTATTGTAAATATTCAGCAATAAACAAACTCTTTGAAGTCAGGTTCTTTATATCCAAATTTTCTAGTTTTATTTATTAAATGTGTGTACAATGGCCATTTCTGGAGCAAAGCATGACAACCCAGTGTTCTTGCCTGGAGAATCCCTTGGAGAGAGGAGACTGGCAGGCTACTCTCTGTGTCCATAGGGTCACAAGGAGTCAGGCATGACTGAGCTTAGCAAACAGTGGCCATTATGCGCCAGGACTTAACAAAAATGAAGTAAGCCTTTTTTTATTGTGCCTGTTCAACATATAACTTTTCCTTTTTTCTGGTAACAATAGTGGAAATGTCTTTAGGAATCACCTCTCTCTTATTTTTAATTATTTTTGATAACTTTGCTTTCTCAAACTTTCTCTCTTAAAATTTTAGCTATTAATTTGCATAACTTTGATCCCATAGTTTACCTCTATATTTTCCTTATACTATCATGATGAAAAATTGTTGTTGTTCATCTATCTGGAAATAAAGGAGCTCAAATATGTCAGTGGCTTTTAATAATCAAAGAGATTCAGAACATTCTATTAATCTAAATCTTAATAATGGAAGAGAGCACCTTGACCTGGTCATATAAAGAATGAAACAAACAAAATGTACTCCTTAGAAAGAAAAAAAAAAAGAAACAAAAGAAAGGGGGACCTAGATGCTGCCTGTTTGGTTGAGTGAAACCAAAATTAATTCACTATTTCTGATTAAACTCATGAGGGTTTAAATGTTTTCAATAATGTTTGGAATGAAAGGAAGTGGAAGATTTGGAGAAGTGGAAGAAAAACTGCCAAGTATCATTCAAGCTACAAATAGTTGTCTTCCTATCTTCCACTCTCTTCAAGAAACATTTTGAAAAGATCAAACTGCTCAAAAATCATTCTATCCTCCTTGGAAATGATCAAGTAAAGGTCAATTTGCCAAGACCATGTAAAAACCTACAGGAAGTTTGGAAGCTGTCTTTGAGAGCAGTTAAAAGGATTCAGGGAGAGTGCTAGAATAGGATAGCAACAATTCAAGGCACACATAATGGAGAGAGAAATGTTTCTGAAATTTTTAAAATGTTATTACAGTTCCCTACGTTTAGTTTTTTTGTGATCACTAACTTCTGCTCTACCCAACATACCTTTCTTGAAGCCCTACAGATGAGCAATCTGTCAAATGATAGAAGCAAAAACAACAGATAGAGGTAACCTATCCTAATAGAGCCTACAATAGAAAAAAGTAGTGTGTTGGCGGTGGGGGCGAGATGATGTCCATCCTGTGTATTCATTTATTCATTGATCAGAAATGAGTGAAAATCGATTGTTATGTTCTGTCTGGTGGGAACAGTATGATCCATTAAGGTGTCCATTTAGTTAAGCAAATATGAAAGCACAGAGATGTATAGACAGCAGCAATGAAGCTCTGCCAGACTATGCCAATTAACTATCTTAAAGCATTTTATTGTATGGATCACAATCAACTGTGGAACATTCTTAAAGAAAGGGGAATACTGACAACCTTACCTGTCTCCTGAGAAATCTGTATGCAGGTCAAGAAGCAACAGTCAAAACTGAACATGGAACAACAGACTGGTTGAAAATTGGGAAAGGAGTACATCAAGGCTGTATATTGTCACCCTGTTTATTTAATTTATATGCAGAGTACATCATATGAAATGCTGGGAGAAGACTCTCGTGAGTCCCTTGGACAGCAAGAAACTCCAACCAGTCAAACGTAAAGGAAATCAACCCTGAATATTCATTGGAAAGACTGATGCTGGAGCTGAAGTTCCAATACTTTGGCTACATGATGCAAACAGCCAACTCAATGGAAAAGACTCATGCTGGGAAAGATTGAAGGCAGGAAGAGAAGAGGGCGATGGAGGATGAGGTGGTTGGATGGTATCATCGACTCACTGGACATGAGTTTGAGCAAACTACAGGAGATTGTGAAAGACAGGGAAGTCTGTTGTGCTGCAGTCCATGGGGTCGCAAAGAGTTGGACAGGACTGAGCGACTGAACAACAGCAACAATCCTAAAACTGGAATCAGGGTAAAAATATAGATATTACTCAATAGCACCTATTTTGGGGACTATATATATACATATACATACACATACATATATATATTTACTGGCTTGCTGTGCAGCTTATGGGGTTTTAGTTCCATGACCAGGAATCACACCTGGTTTGATTCCAAACCAAATCAAATCAAATCTCAAATTCCAATCAAATATCAGTAGTGAGAGAATAAAGTCCTAGCCCCTGGATCACCAGAGAATTCTGAAAAAAAAAAAAAAAAACAGTTTCATTATAAATTTTCAAATCTATAACTGTCACAAAATTCTCATTTTACTGTTAGGGAACATTTTTAAAAATAAGTTTCTAGAGTAGATAAGCATATGTTTACTTACACATCCTCCAAAAAACCCAATGAAAGAAATGAATGCAAATGGATCATAGAAAATAAATGGAGACAAATTCTCAACACATTACCAAGAGCTTAAATAAGAAAACTTATTGAAAGAACTATTTAGACTTGTGACAGAAGTGTTAAGGAGACAGTACGGGACTGGTGACCACGGAAAGTCACTTCTAGCCCTAGGCTGAAGGGTGAGAGGGAGCAATGGTGTTTCCAAAGCTTGGAAGGAACTGGGGATGTGAAGGAGCCTCTGGAGAGCAGTTGTGACCATCATGGAATTCAGTCCCAGCAGGAATCACAGCCAGACATGGAAAGAGTGCGAAATATCTACTCCACCCTTTCTCATCATCTGCCCATTCCTCAGGCCAAACCCCCAATCAGAAGCCAGAATGCAAGGGAGCCTGTGTGACGCAGCTGATAGAGATTAGCCTCCTGTTTTGTAGAGAAAGGTGAACATCAATATGAGGATGAGGAGGATGATGGAAATTAACAAGCACTGAAGGGATAAGACTTCAGCTTCAGTTTTCCTTAATCCATTTTGGTTAATCTGTCAACTTGGCCTGGCTGGACTACTTTTCCCAGAGCTCCACATCCCTACTTTTTTTTGCTATGTTTCTAATTTGGGTGGGTTGGTCATAAGAGATTGTTGTGGGAGATGTGCAGAGCAGAAGTGAAGTGACAACCACTTTGTAGCTCACACATTTTGTCACTTATTTTTTGACTGACCTCATGGCTCAAGTAATGGCCAGGCCTGCAGCTGGTCTACATTCCTCTGGATTCTCCTTCACTTTCTCTGATTCCTGAGCCAGTCTTTTGTGATTGTGTGTGTGTTCAGTCGCTCATTTGGGTCCAATTCTTTGTGACCCCATGGACTATAGCCCACCAGGAATTTCCCAGGCAAGAATACTGGAGTAGGTTGCCATTTCCTACTCCAGGGAATCTTCCTGACCCAAGGATTGAAGGATCCTGAAATCTATGGGACACACACTACTAAGATAAGGGATAAAAGGACCTGACAAGGTGTCGGTCTGTCCATGTGAGTCTGAGCTCATGTCTGTCACTTCCAACTTGTTCTCACTGTCCCCTGCTTTGCAGCCATCTTTCCTCCCTGATTGCCTTAACTATGGACCTCAAATTTCAATGTCAGAGTCACAGACAAGAACCATGAAGACGCAACTTTATAAGTTCACACAACTGTGTAAGATCAAATTCCTGTAACAACTTTTAACATATATAATATATATAATCTATATATAATATTATATATTATGTAATATTATATATCATATAATAGTAAATATTATATATAATGTATAATTTATATTATATAATTTATATATAATATATATGTGTGTGTTTAACATATATAATCATACCATTGTTCTACCTCTCTGATTGAACTCTGCGTTTCCAGGAGAGTAAGAGATAACAAACTGTGAGCCAGTTATGTCACAGGACATCAAAAAGAACTCATGTGTCAGAGGCACCAGACACCTCTGAAGATAGATGTACACACTGGTTTCGTTGAAAACAGGAAGATTATTTAAGCAAGTTCAAGTCTCTGTAGCAATACAAAAACCCATTCTTCAAACATCAAAAATAAACAAAAAGTACTAACTGGAAAAATTCATTGAGAGGTTTTGGACTGGGGAGTATGCTCATCTGAGGAGAGAGAGAGGACATAACTAAAATTAGGAAGATGATGTGAAATAATATATACAGAAGAGTGAACAACCCTGTCCTCAGCCCCATTATTTGGACACACTCCAAAACTACTGGCTGCCTAGTGTTTAATTTATACTCCACTACTAAGCTGGGAAGAAGATTCAGTTCTCCTTTTTGACTGAAGTGACCTAATTGATCAAAAGTTCTGCTCTTTACATTTGATCACCCCAAAGGAGGAGCTAACACTTAATTTTTTAGTGTTTCACCCTAGAATATGAATGAATATTCAAAGATCATCAGAGTCTGAAGAAACAGTTATGCATAACAGGTGTATTTTAATGACAACAAAAGTCTAGCTGAAGGTGACAGAGACTAAAAGTTAACAGTGATTTACATAGGAGAGAAGTGCTTACTCTCTTAAATAAAAGCCAGTACTGATACAACTTGTTCAGAAACAGTGATGAGGACTGAGGTTTTTCTTGTATCTAGTACTTTCTTTCCACAGGATGTTGTCATCATTCACTTTGTATATGATGGCCTCTGATCTCATCTACAACAAACCAGTGAAAAGCAGGGAGAAGAAGAAGAAACAAAGCTGATACATCTTCCTTTTAAGAGCATATGCCAGAAAGTGCATGCATCAAAGTTGGTTACATGGCCAAACATAGCTGCACAGGAAGATGGTGAATTAATTGTTTATTCTAGTGGCTTTGGGCCTTGTTAACCTTGAGAATCATAAAACTAACAAAGGAGAAAAGGCATATTTGACAGATCACTGGAAACCTGCCAGTGTTCTCTTTTGGGTACTCACTATCTGTGCAAACTCCCTTCTCAAGGAAAGTAGCTCCTAAATTCAATCCTGACAATGCACTCAGAACAAAGTTCAGGATTCCTGTATCATATGCAACCCTGTCCTTTAGATCTAGATATGGCTCTTCACAAACCAATGGTCCCAAAATAAAAGATAAATCACCAGTCTGTGTAAAGTAGAAATAAAATCTTCCATTTGAAAAATGGAAAAATAGGATATTAATAGACTTCACTTTCACTTTTCACTTTCACATGTTGGAAAAGGAAATGGCAACCCACTCCAGTGTTCTTGCCTGGAGAATCCCAGGGATGGGGGAGCCTGGTGGGCTGCCGTCTATGGGGTCGCACAGAGTTGGACATGACTGAAGTGACTTAGCAGCAGCAGCAGCAGCATTTTCAAGAGTCAGACACAACTGAGCAACTAACAAATGCACTAACAGGAATCACCAAAGCACCGTTCTTTGTCAGTGGAGGAAGTTTCTCAATCAACTGACCAGCAACTTGACTAGGGTTGGCATTGCCCTGTGTCCCTTAGAGGTTACATTACAACTGTAGAACTTTTTCTGATGTGGAATTTGGAAGTCTGGAGGTTATCTTAGAGGTGATCTGATGCCAGCTTCTGTAAATCAAGCTTGTGGCATTTCAGGCAGTCTAAATGCCTCTAGGACTTAGTGGAAATTAAATCACTTTCAGTTCAGTTCAGTCACTCAGTCATGTCTGACTCTTTGTGACACCATGGACTGCAGTATGCCAGGCCTCCCTGTCCATCACCAACTCCCAGAGTTTATTCAAACTCATGTCCATTGAGTCAGTAATGCCATCCAACCATCTCATCCTCTGTCGTGCCCTTCTCCTCCCTCCTTCAATCTTTCCCATCATCAGAGTCTTTTCAAATGTGTCAGTTCTTTGTATCATGTGGCCAAAGTATTAAATTAAATTAAATCAAATCACTTTGCTTGTGGTCAATTCTGTTTTGGATAAACACAAACCATATTCTTTCTTCTTCTTGTTCAGTCACTAAGCTGCGTCTGACTCTTTGTGATCCCATGAACTGCAACGTGCCAAGCTTCCCTGTCCTTTACTATCTCCCAGAGTTTGCTCAAATTCATATTGGTCATACTGTCTAACCATCTCAAACTCTGTCACCCCCTTCTCTTCTTGCCCTCAATCTTTCCCAGCATCAGGGTCTTTTCCAATGAGTCAGTTCTTCACATCAGGTAGCCAAAGTATTAGAGCTTCAGCTTCAATATCAGTCCTTCCAATGAATATTCAGAGTTTATTTCCTTTAGAATTGACTGGTTTGATCTCCTTGCTGTTCAAGGGACTCTCAAGAGTCTTCTCCAGCACCACATTTGAAAGCATCAATTCTTCAGCGCTCAGCCTTCTTTATGATCTAACTCTCACATCCATACATGACTACTGGAAAAATCATGTTAAATTAGGTCTGACTACATGAACCTTTGTCTGCAAAGTGATGCCTCTGCTTTTTAATATGTTGTCTAATTTTGTCGTATTTTCTATAAATAT
Organism: Oryx dammah; assembly: GCF_014754425.2. Classification (NCBI taxonomy): domain Eukaryota; kingdom Metazoa; phylum Chordata; class Mammalia; order Artiodactyla; family Bovidae; genus Oryx; species Oryx dammah. The sequence goes on along the minus strand of NW_024070203.1, from coordinate 52,279,442 downwards.
AGCTTATAGATTTAATAACTCTGATCTTTTATTTACTGGCCTCTGAATTCTACCCATCACCCACTCTTGTGAAACAATAGGTTTGAGTGTGAGGTCAGTCTTACTCATACAGTCTTTGAGCACATATTACTGGCTGAGCAATACAGGCTGAGCAATACACTTGTTTCAGTTAGAGAAACAGAATTCATCTGCTGTTGTTGCTTTTTTTACATTTGAGATCCCAGTATATCCAACTCTTGCTCAGCTAACTTTGTGAGCTACACATAGAGAAAACTTACAAATAGACTTACTTATATTTCACCTTCTCTATATAAAAATGTTTAAAAGATCACATGCAACATTATCGATATTTTCTAGATCTTATGTAATCCATTGTTTATCTATCTTTCAGTATATCACAGGCCACAATTCTACTAAGTATTTTACCTGGTATAACAAGGATTCCAGCTTTCCAGACTCTAACAGATGTGCTCTCACTGCTTCATTATTTCCAAGAAACAAAAGCTGTATCTTTTGGTTTAATTGCATGCAGCATCCCTCTTCTGATTTTGAAAATATAAAGGGAAATATCAAAATAAACAGCTACAAGAGTTCAACTTTTTGGAATTGGGACTCAAGGATAGAAACATATATTTAATATTTTTTTATTTCTAATAAAATATTATATAAAAGAATACACTTCTGCATCTAACCTTAACCACAGCAATAGAAGCAATCTGGCCTCAAGATTAAATTGAAGTATATCCCAAATATGAGTTTTGCCCAAACATGGAAGATTAAATTTAGAGATAGTAGAAGGTGGCAGGGGACTTCCCTGGTGGCTCAGTGGTGAAGAATCCACCTGGATAAGCGGCCTGCACATTGGTGCTTCATAAGCTGGCATACTTCTCTTTGAGACTCAGCTGCCTTGTGCTAAAAATCTTAGCCACTTGGAGGACAAAAGAGGCTCTCCAGGTCCAGCCAATAGCAGTGTGAAGAAGTCATCTCAGTCAGGGCAGCCCCAACCACCATCTGACTGTGACTGCACAAAATGCTCCAGCCAAAACCAGCAGCACTGCCCATCAGAAGTACAGCAGAAAGGAGTGGAGAGGCTTGCACTGACTCCAAGACCCAGAGAACCATCCCTAGGGGTTATCAAATGGTGAGAACTCAAACAAAGGAAATCACTGGGATAAAAGACCCTGCATGACCCAACCACCAGTAGCACCCTATGCAGGACACCTCATTTAAACAACAAACAAAACAAAAGTACAGACCCATTCATCAGCAGACAGGATTACCACCTCACTCAGTCTTACCTATCAGAGCAAAAACAAGCAAGCAAACAAACAAACAGAAACTCAGTACGAAACTCACCCTATACAAAGCTTACACAAACCACTGGACAAACCTTAGGAGGACAGAAACCAAAAGAAAAAAAGAATTCAACCTTGAAGTCTTGGAAAAGGAGACCTAAAACACAATAAGTTAAAAAGAAAAATAATGAAAAGGCAGAGAAATACTATGCTAATAAAGGAACAAAGTAGAAACACAGAAGTCCAAATAAACAAAGAGGAAATAAGCAAGCTACTTGAAAAAGAATTCAGAATAATGATAGTAAAGATTATAAAAAATCTTGAAAACAAAACGGAGAAAAGGCAAGAATCAATTAACAAAGACCTAGAAGAATTAAAGAATAAACATGCAGAGACAAAGAACACAATTACTGAAATTAAAAATACTCTAGAAGGAAGGAATATCAAAGTATCTGAAGCAGAAGAACGCATCAGTGAGCTGGAAGATAAAATGATAGAAATAACTTCTGAAGAGCAGGATAAAGTAAAAAGAATGAAAAGAACTGAGGATAGTCTCAGAGACCTCTGGGACAATATCAAATGCACCAACATTCAAATTATAGGGGTCCCAGAAGAAGAAGAGAAAGAGAAATGGTATGAGAAAATTTTTGAAGAGATTATAGTTGAAAATTTCCCCAATACAGAAAAGGAAATAATCAAGTCCAAGAGGCACAAAGAGTCCTATATAGGATAAACCCAAGGAGAAACACTCCAAGACACATACTAATCAAACTAACAAAGACTAAACACAAAGAAAGAATATTAAAAGCAGCAAGGGAGAAGCAACAAGTAACATACAAGGGAAACCCCATACGCTTAACAGCTGATCTTTCAGCAGAAACTCTGCAGCCCAGAAGGGAATGGCAGGATATATTTAAAGTACTGAAAGGGAAAAATCTACAACCAAGATTACTGTATCTGGCAAGGATTTCATTCAAAACAGATGGAGAAATAAAAAGCATTTCAGACAAGAGAATACAGTACCACCAAACTAGCTTTACAACAAATGTTAAACGGACTTATATAGTCATACAAGATACTTATATAGTCATAGAAAGTGAAAGTGAAGTCATGTCCGGCTCCTTGTGACCCCATGGACTGTAGCCTACCAGGCTCCTCCGTCTGTGGGATTCCCCAGGCAAGGGTACTGGAGTGAGTTGCCATTTTCCTTCTCCAGGGGATCCTCCCAACCCAGGGCTTGAACCCAGGTCTCCCGCATTCCAGGCAGATGCTTTAACCTCTGAGCCCCCAGAGAAGCCCTATATAATCATAAGATACTTATATAAGTCATAGTTATATATTCATAAGAAATATAAGGGAAGAAAAAGCATCTACAAAAAAAAAAAAAACAATTACTAAAATGGCAATAGGAACATGTATATCAATAATTACTTTAAATGTAAATGGATTAAATATTCTAATCAAAAGACACAGACTGGCTGAATGCATACAAAAGCAAGACCCATGTACATGCTGTCTACAAGAAACCCACTTCAGACCTAAAGACACATATAGACTGAAAGTGAGAAGATGGAAAAATATATTCCATGCAAATGAGAAGCAAAAGAAAACTGGAGTAATAATCCTTATATCAGACCAAAAAAAAAAAAAAAGACCTTAAAATAAAGAACATTACAAGAGATAAGGAAGGACACTACCTAATGTTCAAGGGATCATTCCAAGAGGAAGATAACAATTGTGAATATCTATGCATCCAACATAGGAGCACCTCAATACATAAGACAAACTCTAACAGACATAAAAAGAGAAAATGACAGTAACACAATAATAGTAGGACTCTTTAACACCCCACTCACACCAATGGACAGATCATCAAAACAGAAAATTAATAAGGAAACACAAGTCTTAAATGATACATTAGATGAGATGGATCTCATGGATATCTGCAGGCCATTCCATCCAAATGCAGAATACACCTTCTCAAGTGCACATGGAACATTCTCCAGGATAGACCACATCTTGTATCACAAATCAAATCTCAGTAAATTTAAGAAAATTGAAATCATATCAAGCTTCTTCTCTGAACACATGCTATGAGACTAGATATCAATTACAAGAAAAAAATGTAAGAAACACAAACACATGGAGATTAAACAACACATTTCTAAATAATCAATGGGTTACTGGAGAAATCAAAAGGGAAATCAAAAAAATTCTAGAAAAAAACAACAATGAAAACACGACAACTCAAAACCTACGAGATGCAGCAAAAGCAGTTCTAAGAGGGAAGTTTATAGTAATACAATCCTACCTCAAGAAACAAGAAAAACATCAAATAGACAACTTAACTTTATAACTAAAACAACTGAAAAAAGAACAAAAAAATTAGAGGGAAAGAAATCATAAAGATCTAAGCAGAAAAAAAAAATGAAAAAGAAATAAAAAAGAAACAAAAGTAAAGAAAAATAAAAGTTGGTTCTTTGAGAAGATAAACAAAATTGACAAACCTTTAGCCAGATTCATCAATAAAAAGAGAGAAAAATCAAATCAACAAAATTAGAAATGAAAAAGGAGAGGTTACAACAGACAATGCAGAAATACAAAGGATTATAGGAGACTATTATTAACAAATATGGCAATAAAATGGATAACCTGGAAGAAATGGACAGATTCCTAGAAAAGTTCAATCTTCCAAGATCAAATCAGGAAGAAGTAGAAATCATGAACAACCCAATTATAAGCAGTGAAATTGAAGCTGTGATCAAAAATCTCCCCAAAAACAAAAGCCCAGGACCAGATGGCTTCACAGAAAAAGTCTATCAAACATTTAGAGAAGAGTTAATGCCTGTTCTTCTAAAATTCTTTCAAAAAATTGCAGAAGAAGGAACACTTCCAAACTCATTCTATGAGGCCACAATGACCCTGATACCAGACAAAGACAACACAAAAAAAGAAAACTACGGGCCAATATCATTGATGAACATAGATACAAAAATATTCAACAAAATTTTAACAAACAGAATTCAGCAATACGTCAAAAAGCTCATATACCATGATCAAGTGGGTTTATTCCAGGAATGCAAGGATTCTTCAATATATGCAAATCAATGTGATACACCATAATAACAAACTGAAAGATAAAAACAATATGATCATTTCAATAGATGTAGAAAAAGCCTTTGACAAAATTCAGCACCTATTTATGATTAAAACTCTTTGGAAAATGGGCAAAGAAGGAACCTACTTCAACATAGTAAAGGTCATATATGATAAGCCTACAAAAAACATTATTCTCAATGGTGAAAAACTGAAAGCATTCCCCCTAAGATCAGGAACAAGACAAGGATGTCCACTATCACCACTATTATTCAACATAGCTTTGGAAGTCCTAGCTACAGCAACCAGAGAAGTAAAAGAAAGAAAAGGAATTCAGATCAGCAAAGAAGAAGTAAAGCTCTCACTGTTTTCAGATGACATGATACTATACATAGAAAACCCTAAAGATAGTATCTTGGGCTTCCCTGGTGGCTCAGAGGTTAAAGCGTCTGCCTGCAATGTGGGAGACCTGGGTTTGATCCCTGGGTCAGGAAGATCCCCTGGAGAAGGAAATGGCAACCCACTTCAGAATTCTTGCCTGGAGGTTCCCATGGACAGAGGAGCCTGGTGGGCTACAGTCCATGGGGTCGAGAAGAGTTGGACACAACTGAACAACTTCACTTTCACTTTCAAAGATAGTATCAGAAAATTACTAGAGCTAATCAGTGAATTTAGCAAAGTTACAGGATACAAAATCAATACAGAGAAATCACTTACATTTCTATATACTAAAAATGAAAAATCAGAAAGAGAAATTAAGGAATCAATCCCATTCACCATTGCAACAAAAAGAATTGAATATCTAGGAAAAAACTTGGCTCAGAGGTTAAAGCGTCTGCCTGCAATGCAGGAGACTTGGGTTCGATCCCTGGTTAGGGAAGATCCCCTGGAGAAGGAAATGGCAACCCACTCCAGTATTCTTGCCTGGAGACCAACATAGACAGAGGAGCCTGGGGGGCTACAGTCCACGGAATCACAGAGTTGGACACGACTGAAGACTTTCACTTTCACTTTCACTTTTAAGGAGACAAAAGAACTGTACACAAAAAATTATAAGACACTGATGAAAGAAAAGTCAAGTGGGCCTTAGAAAGCATCACTACGAACAAAGCTAGTGGAGATGATGGAATTCCAGTTGAGCTATTTCAAACCCTGAAAGATGATGCTGTGAAAGTGCTGCACTCAATATGCCAACAAATGTGGAAAACTCAGCAGTGGCCACAGGACTGGAAAAGGTAAGTTTTTATTCCAATTCCAAAGAAAGGCAATGCAAAAGAATGCTCAAACTACTGCACAATTGCACTCATCTCACATGCTAGTAAAGTAATGCTCAAAATTCTCCAAGCCAGGCTTCAATAGTATGTGAACCGTGAACTTCCAGATGTTCAAGCTGGTTTTAGAAAAGGCAGAGGAACCAGAGATCAAATTGCCAACATCCGCTGGATCATGGAAAAAGCAAGAGAGTTCCAGAAAAACATCTATTTCTGCTTTATTGACTATTCCAAAGCCTTTGACTGTGTGGATCACAAGAAACTGTGGAAAATTTTGAAAGAGATGGGAATACCAGACCACCTAACCTGCCTCTTGAGAAACCTATATGCAGACCAGGAAGCAACAGTTAGAACTGGACATGGAACAAGAGACTGGTTCCAAATAGGAAAAGGAGTACGTCAAGGCTGTATATTGTCACCCTGCTTATTTAACTTATATGCAGAGTACATCATGAGAAACGTTGGGCTAGAAGAAGCACAAGCTGGAATCAAGATTGCCAGGAGAAATATCAGTAACCTCAGATATGCAGATGACACCACCCTTATGTTAGAAAGTGAAGAGGAACTAAAAAGCCTCTTGATGAAAGTGAAAGTGGAGAGTGAAAAATTTGGCTTAAAGCTCAACATTCAGAAAATGAAGATCATGGCATCTGGTCCCATCACTTCATGGGAAAGAGATGGGGAAACAGTGTCAGACTTTATTTTGGGGGGCTCCAAAATCACTGCAGATGGTGATCGTAGCCATGAAACTAAAAAACACTTACTCCTTGGAAGGAAAGTTATGAGCAACCTAGATAGTATATTCAAAAGCAGAGACATTACTTTGCCAACAAAGGTCCGTCTAGTCAAGGCTATGATTTTTCCAGTAGTCATGTGTGGATGTAAGAGTTGGTCTGTGAAGAAAGCTGAGCGCCAAAGAATTGATACTTTTGAACTGTGGTGTTGGAGAAGACTCTTGGACTGCAAGGAGATCCAACCAGTCCATTCTAAAGGAGATCAGTCCTGGGATTTCTTTGGAAGGAATGATGCTAAAGCTGAAACTCCAATACTTTGGCCACCTCATGCAAAGAGTTAACTCATTGGAAAAGACCCTGATGCTGGGAGGGATTGGGGGCAGGAGGAGAAGGGGACGACCGAGGATGAGATGGCTGGATGGCATCACCAACTCAATGGACATGAGTCTGAGTGAACTCCAGGAGATGGTGATGGACAGGGAGGCCTGGTGTGTTGCAATTCATGGGGTTGCAAAGAGTCAGACACGACTGAGCAACTGAACTGAACTGAACTGATCAAAGAAATGAAAGACAACATAAATACATGGAGAGGTAGTCCATGTTCCTGGGTAGGAAGGATCAATATTGTGAAAATCACTATACCACCAAATGCAATCTACAGATTCAATGCCATCCCTATCAAATTACCAATGACATTTTTCACAAAACTAGAACAAAAAAATTTCAGAATCCATATGGAAATATAAAAGACACTGAATAGTCAAAGCAGTCTTGTGAAAGAAGAATGGAGCTGGAGGAATCCACCTTCCTGACTTCATATTTTACTACAAATCTACAGTCATCAAGACAGTGTAGTACTGGCACAAAAACAGAAATATAGAGCAATGGAACAAGATAGAAAGCCCAGAAACAAACCTATGCACCTACGCGTACCTTATTTTTGACAAAGGAGACAAGAATATGCATGACAAAGACAGCCTCTTCAGTAAATGGTTCTGGGAAGACTGGACAACTACATGTAAAAGAATGAAATTAGAATGCTTCCTAACACCATACTAAAAGAAAAGCTCAAAATGGATTAAAGACCTAAATGTAAGGCCAGAAACTATAAAACTCTTAAAGGAAAACAAAGGCAGAGCACTCAATGACATAAATCAAAGCAAGATCCTCTGTACCCACCTCCTAGAGTAACAGAAATAAAAACAAAAGTAAAAAAGTAGGACCTGACTAAACTTAAAATCCTTTGCACAGCAAAGAAAACTATAAGCAAGGTGAAAAGACAACCCTCAGAATAGGAGAAAATAATAGCAAATGAAACAACTGACAAAGGTTTAATTTCCAAAATATGCAAGCAGCTCATACAACTCAATGCCAGAAAAACAAACAACCCAATCAAAAAGTGGGGAAAGACCTAAACAAACATTTCTCCAAATAAGACATACAGATGGCTAACAAACACATGAATAGATGCTCAATATTGCTTATTAGAGAAATGTGAATCAAAATCACAATGAGATATCACTTCACATCAGTCAAAATGGCCACCATCAAAAAGTCTACAAACAATAAATGCTGGAGAGGGTGTGGGGAAAAGGGAATGCTCTTGCACTGTTAGTGGGAATGTAAATTGATACAGCCACTATGGAAGACGGTATGGCGCTTCCTTAAAACTTAGAATAAAACCACCCATGACCCACCCATCTGACTCCTAGGCATATACCGTGCGGAAACAAAAATTGAAAAAGACACATGTATCCCATTGTTCATTGCAGCACTATTCACAATAGCCAAAACATGAAAGCTACCGAGATGTCCATCGACAGATGAATGGATAAAGAAGTTGTGGTACATACACACAATGAAATATTACTCAGCCATAAAAAGGAATGCATTTGAGTCAGTTCTGATGAGGTAGATGAACCTAGAACCTACTATACAGAGTGAAGTGAGTCAGAAAGAGAAAGATCAGTATCGTACTCTAATACAACATATATGGAATCTAGAAAAATGATACTGAAGAATTTATTTACAGGGCAGCAATGGAGAAACAGACATAGAGAATAGATTTGTGGACATGGGGAGACGGAAGGATGGATACCTAGAAGGGTGGGATGGAGAGGGAGATGGGAGGGAGGTTCAAAAGAGAGGGGATATATGTATACCTATGGCTGATTCATGTTGAGGTTTGACAGAAAACAACAAAATTCTGTAAAGCATTTATCCTTCAGTAAAAAAAAAGAAAAAAGAATAATAAAAATAAATAAAACATTTTTTAAAAGTGCATGACAACAATAACACAAAGAACAGGACACAAAAAGTGGAAACATTCTGTGGCAAGGTTCTTATGAAGTCTGGTACATTATTATTTGAAGGTGGACTAAATTAAGATAAAAAAATACATATTGTAAAATCTTAAGTGAGCATGTAAAAAATAAAGCAAATTCATAAACAAACAAACAAAAAAAGAATCTGCCTACCAAGCAGGAGATGCAGCTTTAATCCCTGGATCGGAAAGGTCCCCTGGAGGAGGAAATGGCAACCCACTCCAGTATTCTCCCATTGGAAATCCCGTGGACAGTGGATCTTAGTGGGCTACAATCCATGGGGTTGTAAAGAGTCAAACACAACTTAACAACTGGACAACAACAACAACAGATGATGGTAGTACTGTTTAGGACTATGATTCTCAATTGGACCTAATGTTGCCTCCTCTCCCCTTCCAGATGTCACTGGATAATGCCCGAAAATACTTTGCTGGTCATGATTGGGAGTGAGGTGTTACTAGCTTCTAGTGAGTGAAAATCAGAGACTCTGATAAATATCCTACTAAACACAGCACATTCCCTTTCCCCAAACCCAATACTTGCAACCAAGTATTATCCAGTCTGAAATGGCAAGGGTACTGAGGTTGAGAAACTCTGGTCTAAGTCATTGGATAGAAGATACTAAATCTATAGGTAGGAGCTGCAAAACAATAAACATGGTGCCCCTAATCTTTACATTGACCAAACAGATGACTGACAACTTAGGATAGCATAGTATACAAATAGAAGGTGCAGTTCTGGCAATAGAGTTCTTATTGTATGAGTACTGAGAAGCACTCCAAAATCAGATTGATTATATTCCTTGCAGCCAAAGATGGAGAAGCTCTATACAGTCAACAAAAACAGAACCAGGAGCTGACTGTGGCTCAGATCATGAATTCCTTATTGCCAAATTCAGAATTAAATTGAAGAAAGTAGGGAAAACTGCTAGACCATTCAGGTATGACCTAAGTCAAATCCGTTATGATTATACAGTGGAAGTGAGAAATAGATTTAAGGGTCTAGATCTGATGGATAGACTGCCTGATGAACTATGGAATGAGGTTCGTGACATTGTACAGGAGACAGGGATCAAGACCATCCCCATGGAAAAGAAATGCAAAAAAGCAAAATGGCTGTCTGGGGAGGCCTTACAAATAGCTATGAAAAGAAGAGAGGCAAAAAGCAAAGGAGAAAAGGAAAGATATAAGCATCTGAATGCAGAGTTCAAGAGAATAGCAAGAAGAGATAAGAAAAGCCTTCTTCAGTGATCAATGTAAAGACATCGAGGAAAAGAACAGAATGGGAAAGACTAGAGATCTCTTCAAGAAAATTAGAGATACCAAGGGAACATTTCATGCAAAGATGGGCTTGATAAAGGACAGAAATGGTCTGGACCTAACAGAAGAAGAAGATATTAAGAAGAGGTGGCAAGAATACATGGAAGAACTGTACAAAAAACATCTTCACAACCCAGATAATCATGACGATGTGATTACTAATCTAGAGCCAGACATCTTGGAATGTGAAGTCAAGTGGGCCTTAGAGAGCATCACTACGAACAAAGCTAGTGGAGGTGATGAGATTCCAATTGAGCTGTTTCAAATCCTGAAAGATGATGCTGTGAAAGTGCTGCACTCAATATGCCAGCAAATTTGGAAAACTCAGCAGTGGCCACAGGACTGGAAAAGGTCAGTTTTCATTCCAATTCCAAAGAAAGGCAATGCAAAAGAATGCTCAAACTACCGCACAATTGCACTCATCTCACATGCTGGTAAAGTAATGCTCAAAATTCTCCAAGCCAGGCTTCAGCAATACGTGAACCATGAACTCCCTGATGTTCAAGCTGGTTTTAGAAAAGGCAGAGGAACCAGAGATCAAATTGCCAACATCCACTGGTTCATGGAAAAGGCAAGAGAGTTCCAGAAAAACACCTATTTCTGCTTTATTGACTATGCCAAAGCCTTTGACTGTGTGGATCACAAGAAACTGTGGAAAATTCTGAAAGAGATGGGAATACCAGACCACCTAACCTGCCTCTTGAGAAATCTGTATGCAGGCCAGGAAGCAACAATTAGAACTGGACATGGAACAATAGACTGGTTCCAAATAGGAAAAGGAGTACGTCAAGGCTGTATATTGTCACCCTCCTTATTTAACTTATATGCAGAGGACATCATGAGAAATGCTGGGCTGGAAGAAACACAAGCTGGAATCAAGATTGCCAGGAGAAATATTAATAACCTCAGATATGCAGATGACACCATGTTTATGGCAGAAAGTGAAGAGGAGCTAAAAAGCCTCTTGATGAAAGTGAAAGAGGAGAGTGAAAAAGTTGGCTTCAGGCTCAACATTCAGAAAATGAAGATCATGGCATCCGGTCCCATCACTTCATGGGAAATAGATGGGGAAACAGTGGAAACAGTGTCAGACTTTATTTTTTGGAGCTCCAAAATCACTGCAGATGGTGACTGCAGCCATGAAATTAAAAGACGCTGACTCCTTGGAAGAAAAGTTATGACCAACCTAGATAGTATATTCAAAACCAGAGACGTTACTTTGCCGACAAAGGTCCACCTAGTCAAGGCTACGGTTTTTCCTGTGGTCATGTATGGATGTGAGAGTTGGACTGTGAAGAAGGCTGAGTGCCCAAGAATTGATGTTTTTGAACTGCGGTGTTGGAGAAGACTCTTGAGAGTCCCTAGGACTGCAAGGGGATACAACCAGTCCATTCTGAAAGAGATCAGCCCTGGGATTTCTTTGGAAGGAATGATGCTAAAGCTGAAACTCCAGTACTTTGGCCACCTCATGCGAAGAATTGACTCATTGGAAAAGACTGTGATGCTGGGAGGGATTGGGGGCAGAAGGAGAAGGGGACGACTGAGGATGAGATGGCTGAATGGCATCACCAACTCAATGGACATGAGTCTGAGTGAACTCCGGGAGATGGTGATGGACAGGGAGGCCTGGTGTGCTGCGATTCATGGGGTCGCAAAGAGTTGGACACGACTGAGAGACTGAACTGAACTGAAATGAGAAGTAAAGACCCTGCTGTGGTGTTTGGAAGGATTCACTTTGCTAACTACCCAAACATACCATCAGCTGGACATGCCAACTGATACTGGTTCTGGAATTTTCCAAATTTTCTCTCCACATCAATATCTTAATTGGACAGATTAGATGTGAGGTACTAAATTATCATAAAATTGCATCATTTCATTGTAGAAAAAAATAAAAAATACTTCAAGTATACACTTCACTGATGTCAGTTACTTACTAAAGACTGATTAGTAAAGTAATAAAGAGAAAGAAAAATAATTATTTTGATGGATAGATGGACTCCAGAGTGTATATACTAATTTAGTTATTTAATTTTCATTGCACTTATGAAAAAGTAGAATTTAATACTGTGCATATTTCTTTGGGGAGTTTCATTTTTAATTAGATATGACTTGAGCTGACTCTTTTCCCACTGCAGAAATAATGTACAAATTCAGTAAGTGTGTTTATCACATACAGGCGGTCTCTGCAACTGTATAAATAATTTCTATTACTTCATACATACACCCAGATGGGTCTTCAGTGAAACACAATGAAATAAGACAAAACAAAAGGCCAGGAGAAATTATTAAAGGGAATTTAATCTGTTAAATTAATCATTTCCTCCTTCACTTCTAGAGTTGGGTTTCAATTTTGCTATCAATGATCTTAAATCTTCTTTCACATGAAAAATACACTTCAAGTTAAATTTTAAGAAACAATGTACAAGTGATTGTCCTAGATATATTCTATTGTGTCCTAAAGTACTTCTTCAGAGATGAACGGGAGTCATTTAAATGAGCAAAAATTATTTTAGTAGAATCTTATAGTGATGGTAAAGTGGTTAATTAGAGTTTATTATAATGATATTAAGCATTTTTAGACCTAAATGTGAGTTTAAAAAGGTCTAAAAATAAGTAAATAAAATCAAAGTCAAAGAGAAATAGGATATTATCAGTAAATCTGAAAAACATAATTGGATTTAATAAAGCAATTCAAGGTTTTATATAATCAGATATAATTTATATAATTTTTAAAAAACAAAGCAATACTGCATGTGTCCTTGGTTACATACAAACACATGTACACACACACATTTAAAGGACTGAAAAGATGAAAACCAAATTCATTATAAAGGATGTATGCAAATGGGAAAGAAAGAAGCAAGGAGGGGGGGATTAGACTGACATGTGACTGGGAAAAATAGAATGCCATCTTTGTGAGTTTTATTTCATTTATTAAACAATATTTTAACAGTGTGATTGAATTTTCACAATAGCTGATTTGGCATAAAGAAAACAAACACTGTATTGTTTTTTAATTTGCTGTGCTTTAAAAAATTTTTCAAAATAAAAATTATACTTAAGAATGAACCGGGAAAAGTGTATCTGATATGTATTTGTAAATATTCAGAGATGAAAGGAAAAAGATCATAGCACATGTGAGCATTCATAAGTAATGGGCCTTGTGTAGCTATCTTGGGGAGAATATTGTGAGATGAACAAAGAAAAGGAGATGGGGAGCTTGTGTTTAAAAAAAAAAAAAATGTAGATACATCCCAAAGAGGATGGTAAGCTGTTGGAAACTAATGGCATAAACAAGTAACATGATCCAGCATGTACTTGGAAAGACTGACCTAATATAAGCAGAGGCACATTTTTCAGTATAACTTTTTTCATACAGCCTTTATTTAAAATATAATTATGAAAAAGATTACATATATAAAAATCAAAAAAGGAAAACTCAAATATACATTCTTGGTGTCTCTAACTGGGAAGCCCCCACATAAGGAAACACAGTTTAATATGTACATTTAATTATATAACAGAATAAAAATGTTCTGACATTTAAAAAAATTTGAATCTGCACTGAGAAGTGGAAAAAATCCAGGAAAAATTGGTATAGAATACTGTCATCAAGGCATCAGTTCAGTTCAGTTCAGTCGCTCAGTCATATCCAACTCTGCAACTCCATGAATCGCAGCACACCAGGCCTCCCTCTCCATCACCATCTCCCGGAGTTCACTCAGACTCACGTCCATCCAGTCCGTGATGCCATCCAGCCATCTCGTCCTCGGTCGTCCCCTTCTCCTCCTGCCCCCAATCCCTCCCAGCATCACAGCCTTTTCCAAAGAGTCGACTCTTCTCATGAGGTGGCCAAAGTACTGGAGTTTCAGCTTTAGCATCATTCCTTCCAAAGAAATCCCAGGGCTGATCTCCTTCAGAATGGACTGGTTGGATCTCCTTGCAGTCCAAGGGACTCTCAAGGGTCTTCTCCAACACCACAGTTCAAAAGCATCAATTCTTGGGCACTCAGCCTTCTTCTCAGTCCAACTCTCACATCCATACATGACTACTGGAAAAATCATAGCCTTGACTAGACGGACCTTTGTTGGCAAAGTAATGTCTCTGCTTTTGAATATACTATCTAGGTTGGTCATAACTTTTCTTCCAAGGAGTAAGCGTCTTTTAATTTCATGACTGCAATCACCGTCTGCAGTGATTCTCAAATAGAAGAGAACCTAGAGATTAGTGAATAGCACACAGATAAATACAAATTTAAAAATTAATGCTACTGGATCATAAATATTTTTTCACCAGAGGGAAATGAAAACTTTCAAAATTCTAAAACTGATTAAATCGTAGTAAAAAGAGACTATATAATAAACATGAAATCCAATTAAATAGATATCTAAGTCTAAATAATTGCAGAATTATGTTCAGATAGTTTATAAACCCTGACCTTAAAACAATTACTCAAATCTTTTTCAAAGAATGAACTTTTTGGCAGGTATTGAATGCCTGCTTTCAAAAAATGGGAAAAATCAGCAAAAATAAACTTTCTTTTTACCTCTTTGTGCTTTATCCTCCCTCTTAATTATCTCATCTTACATTTTGGGGACCTTGGAGTGTCTACTTGCATGCGCACCACACATGCATAGACACAAACACCTACACACACCCTCCAAAATACACCGTGATTTTGAGAGATAATATAGACCAAATCTACATTCATGTAAAGGGACATAGTTCTACACACATTGTCATCTGTTGAAATTCCCTTTCCCCAAGCACAGGTAGTGCTTTACGTTGTTCTGAAGAGTGGTTGCAGTTATCCCTGCTGGTAGTCACCTACTGACATGTGACTAATAAGTTCCAAAACAATTTTTCTGAGTAACAGAATCATTTGTCTCAAAGGCTTCCTTTACTTACACAGAAGAAAAACTAAGTGAACCTTGCAGGTTAAAATTCTTTTTACAGTTTGTACTATGTTACCCTCCACTCACTGCTCCCTATAATCTGAAAAGAGGAATGTGTTTTCTTCTTTTTACAATAAAATCAAAGTAGAGCCTTGTATTTCCAACTATATATATCATGGTATTTAATACTCTTGTTGTAAATTATTTTAAAGTATTCATTTTTGACATGTACCACTCCACAGGCTATGAAATGTAATTTCCCTTGACTGTATTCTGTAAATAATCCAGAAATTTGATCAAACTCATTAACCATTTGTATCCCTTCTACCTCAGATGCAATAAATTGCAATTGGAAATTCGAATTAACATGTAAGATGTGAGCTTAATTAGCTTTGTTGCATTCTGAGTAAAAGGTCATATCTTCAAAGAAAATTAGAAAGAAATCTTTTTTAAGCCAAAATTAAGAATTAAAACATTTGCAACCTCAAAATGAATCTTAGAGATTTCCAAGTACAGACTTTTTTTTTTTTTCAAAGGAAGACTTAGACCACATGATTTATTTTTTCTAAAGTTACTCGGTACCCATATTCTATCCATGTGACATAGTATGAGCTGCTTAATATCTATTTCTTTGTGTGCAAAACCAAATAAGTTGTTGCCAAATTTATAGTGATTAATTATGTCTTTACCTGTATTATTTATTTGTAAATGTTTTTATGATTATTATGTTAGTCTCCTTTGTCCAGTTTGACACTGTTTATATGTGTAGCCTCAAAGAGACATATTCAGAAGGGAATTGTTTGAATAACACCAAAAATATTCCCCTTAACATTGAAAAAGTATATATACATATATGTGATAGACTAACCAATTAAGAACAGAGAAGGCAATGGCACCCCACTCCAGTACTCTTGGCTGGAAAACCCCATGGACGGAGGAGCCTGGTAGGTGGCAGTCCATGGGGTCACTAAGAGTCAGGCACAACTGAGCAACTTCACTTTCACTTTTCACTTTCATGTATTGGAGAAGGAAATGGCAACCCACTCCAGTGTTATTGCCTGAAGAATCCCAGAGACAGAGGAGCCTAGTGGGCTGCCGTCTATGGGGTCGCACAGAGTCTGACATGACTGAAGTGACTTAGCAGCAGCAGCACCAGCAGCAACAAATTAAGAAAGCCAAATATGAAAGTGAAGTTTTAAGAAGAATGGACTTGTACCTATGTTTTGTGGCATAACCAGCATTCTTACTAAGCATGTTTCCCTTTAAAAAAAAATCTTGATTTTTTAATGTATGCTCAATTCAATTACAGCAATAAAATATATATTTATATTTTTATATTTTCTATGAAAATTTAATTCCCAATATGTTGAGAATACAAGCTCAATTATTATTATATCAACTGTTTCTAATGTGAAGAGTAACATTTTGCAATCCAGACATTTAATTGCCAATTCCCTTTTCAGCCCTACCCTACTCTACCCTTGAAACTTACATACAAGCATACATGGACATCTCTTGCCTGCATTTTATGGAAGAATAAACTATTCCCAGAATTGAGTATATGAAAAGGAAGGAAGGATATAAAAAAACAGGAAATTTCCTAGTTCCTCTTGAACAGGGAAATTTCATTACATCGTTCAAACTGAATTTCCTAAACTCAGTCCCCTAGTTCTTGATCTGTATCAATTGTTCCAACACTCAAATTTCATAGTGCAATAAGTCATTAAAATAATGTCAGAATCATGCATATCCAATATTTAAGTTTGTCAGGTAAGAATAATTTTAAAAGTCATCATTTTATTTAATATGGGATATTTTAACTCCAAAAATGTAGGAGGAATATAATCACAGATTAAAATAAACAATTTATAATTTTACACCAAAATGTAGATCGCACGATAATCAGTTTTACTTATTTTCTTCTAGGTGCTTGAAAGTTCTTTACAGGTGAAATCTGGCCATGGGTGGTATTAAGATTCATTGTTTGATTCCATATCATTTACTCCATACTGCCTTACGTGAGTATTTTTTAATCTATTTTATTTAGCATCTTTATTCATTTATGTATTCATCTGATACCTTGTCAGATGATTCACTCAAAGTGTGCAGTCAATATAAGTTTGTAGTATGAATGGATAAAGCAATGACATTTCATTCATTCATTTATAAACACCAGATTCAAATGACTAGTGGATTATATCAATTAGATTTGTACATACTCTGCTCTCTTTTAAGATGGATAACTAATACTTATTCCTAAACAAGGTAATACAAAATAATTTAAAAATTTTAGTATGTTATTTACAAAATAAAAGATTTTGATATAAAGAAAGTATACCATATGCCAATAAAGCCAGAACATAAATCTAAAAAATGTTTTTACCAGTTCAATTGTTATTGAAGTTCTCCAACCATGTCTTATATAGGAATGTGCTGACATAAGTTACTTTAATTATATGCTATGTGACTGTTGAACTTCTCTTTCAGTTACTGCATAAAAGAAGCAACTAATGACTAACCCTAAACTTACTGTTCAGCTCATTTTATTTTCCTACCTTCTGTATTTCAAATATCAACACCTGAAAGTTGCCAGTTTCTTATGAAATAAACTCTTAAAAATAAATGTATTCCATTTTTGATATCTTATTTCACATCTAATTGTCTTGTGTTTCCGTTAATTGATTGTTGTAGATAAAACTGGTTTTTATTACTTTTGCCTTTTAACCTTACTAGCTTTGTGTGTGAATAATTTCCTATCTTCACTGTATGTTTGCTTTTACTGGTGAGCCTTTTCCTTTTGCAATTTCCTTGTTTCTAGTTGTGACCTTTTCTTCTTTGTCTAAAGAATTTCCTTTAACATTTGTTGTAAAGCTGGTTTCAGTTCAGTTCAGTTCAGTTCAGTCGCTCAGTCATGTCCGACTCTTTGCGACCCAATGAATCGCAGCACTCCCGGCCTCCCTGTCCATCACCATCTCCCCGAGTTCACTTAGACTCACGTCCATCGAGTCAGTGATGCCATCCAGCCATCTCATTCTCTGTCCCCTTCTCCTCCTGCCCCCAATCCCTCCCAGCATCACAGTCTTTTTCAATGAGTCAACTCTTCGCATGAGGTGGCCAAAGTACTGGAGCTTCAGCTTTAGCATCATTCCTTCCAAAGAAATCCCAGGGTTGATCTCCTTCAGAATGGACTGGTTGGATCTCCTTGCAGTCCAAGGGACTCTCAAGAGTCTTCTCCAACATCACAGCTCAAAAGCATCAATTCTTGGGCGCTCAGCCTTCTTCACAGTCCAACTCTCACATTCCATACATGACCACAGGAAAAAACATAGCCTTGACTAGACGGACCTTAGTCGGCAAAGTAATGTCTCTGCTTTTGAATATACTATCTAGGTTGGTCATAACTTTTCTTCCAAGGAGTAAGCGTCTTTTAATTTCATGGCTGCAGTCACCATCTGCAGTGATTTCGGAGCCCAAAAAAATAAAGTCTGACACTGTTTCCACTGTTTCCCCATCTATTTCCCATGAAGTGATGGGACCAGATGCCATGATCTTCGTTTTCTGAATGTTGAGCCTGAAGCCAACTTTTTCACTCTCCTCTTTCACTTTCATCAAGAGGCTTTTTAGCTCCTCTTCACCTTCTGCCATAAGGGTGGTGTCATTTTCATATCTGAGGTTATTGATATTTCCCCCGGCATCCTTGATTCCAGCTTGTGTTTCTTCCAGTCCAGCGTTTCTCATGATGTACTCTGCATAGAAGTTAAATAAGCAGGGTGACAATATACAGCCTTGACGTACTCTTTTTCCTATTTGGAACCAGTCTGTTGTTCCATGTCCAGTTCTAACTGTTGCTTCCTGGCCTGCATACAGATTTCTCAAGAGGCAGGTTAGGTGGTCTGATATTCCCATCTCTTTCAGAATTTTCCACAGTTTCTTGTGATCCACACAGTCAAAGGCTTTGGCATAGTCAAGAAAGCAGAAATAGATGTTTTTCTGGAACTCTCTTGCTTTTTCCATGATTCAGCAGATGTTGGCAATTTGATCTCTGGTTCCTCTGTTTTTTCTAAAACCAGCTTGAACATCAGGGAGTTCATGGTTCACGTATTGCTGAAGCCTGGCTTGGAGAATGTTGAGCATTACTTTACCAGCATGTGAGATGAGTGCAATTGTGTGGTAGTTTGAGCATTCTTTGGCATTGCCTTTCTTTGGAATTGGAGTGAAAACTGACCTTTTCCAGTCCTGTGGCCACTGCTGAGTTTTCCAAATTTGCTAGCATATTGAGTGCAGCACTTTCACAGCATCGTCTTTCAGGATTTGAAACAGCTCAATTGGAATCTCATCACCTCCACTAGCTTTGTTTGTAGTGATGCTTTCTAAGGCCCACTTGACTTCACATTCCAAGATGTCTGGCTCTAGATTGGTGATCACATCATCATGATTATCCGGGTCATGAAGATGTTTTTTGTACAGTTCTTCCGTGTATTCTTGCCACCTCTTCTTAATACCTTCTGCTTCTGTTAGGTTAGAGATACCAAGGGAACATTTCATGCAAAGCTGGTTTAGTAATGTTAAACTCTTATCTTTTGCTTATCTGTAAAGCTTTTTATATCTCTATCAAATCTGAAGGAAAATCTTGTTGGGTAGAGTATTTGTGGTTGTAGGATTTTCCTTTTAATCACTTTAAATATATGGTGCCACTCCCTTCTGACCTATAGTTGAAAGTTGAAAGTTGAAAGTTAAGTCGCTCAGTTGTGTCCGACTCTTTGCAACCCCGTGGACTGTAGCCCACCAGGCTTCTCCATCTATGGGATTTTCCAGGCAAGAATACTGGAGTGGGTTGCCATTTCCTTCTCCAGGGGATCTTCCTGACTCAGGGATCGAACCCAGGTCTCCCACATTGCAGGCAGATGCTTTAACCTCTGAGCCACCAGGGAAGCCAGGTTGACCTACAGAGTCTGCTGAAAAGATCAGCTGATAGACTTATGGGAGTTCCCTTGTATGTTATTTGTTGCTTTCAATATGCTCTATCTTTAATTTTTGTCATTTTAATTACAATATATCTTCATGTGTTGCTCTTTGCGTTCATCTTGTATGGGATTCTGTATTTCCTTTTCCAAGTTAGGGATGTTTTCAGCTATTATATTTTCAAAGGTGTTCTCAGCCCTTTTCTCTCTCTTCTTCTGGGACCATTGTAACATAAATATTAGTGCACTTGATGTTGTTCCAGAGGTCTCTTAAACTGTCCTCATTTCTTTTCATACTTTTTTTTTTCTTTTCTCTGTTCAGCAGCATTGATTTTCACTACTCTGTCTTCCAGT
Organism: Oryx dammah; assembly: GCF_014754425.2. Lineage (NCBI taxonomy): Eukaryota > Metazoa > Chordata > Mammalia > Artiodactyla > Bovidae > Oryx > Oryx dammah. The sequence goes on along the minus strand of NW_024070203.1, from coordinate 52,259,190 downwards.
TTACTGATCTGTTCCTCTGTATCATTTAGTCTTCTACTGATTCATTCTAGTGTATTTTCCATTTCAGTTATTGTATTCCTCATCTCTGGTTGTCCTTTATATTTCCTAACCCTTTGTTAAAAAAAAAAAAAAAAAACCTCATTCTACAAATTCATTCTGCTCTTGAGTTCTTTCATCAGCTTTACAATCATTAATCTGAACTCTTTTTTGGGTAGATTTCACCTAGTTCATCTTCTGGGTTTTATCTTCCTCTTCTCTCTGGAAGTTATTAGTCTACTGCCTCATTTTGTCTGTTTGTATTTGTATTTTTACTTCACCTTGGAAAAGTGACCCTTTGTAAAAGAAATCCTATGCACCCTAGAAGTGTACTCCTCTCTCATCCCCCAAGCGATATGCTCTAAGGGTTCCCCCAAGGAGGGTTGCAGGGGTACTTTTCTTGTGATGGGCTGACTGTTTAGTTGGCTCTTCGCCCTGCTGTTTGCCAGGCCCTGCCTTATGTGGATCCTTTTGACTGCTGGTTAGCAGGGCCTGGTCATTAGGTGGCTGACTGTTGAAACTTATGGGGGCTCTGGGGCTAGAGCTAACTGGCCGGTGGGCAGAGTCAGGGTCCAAAAGACTCTGAAACTGTTGCCACCCCACTGGGTGGGTAAAGCCAGGTCCTAGAGTTCATGCCAGACTACTGGCTGCTGCTGGTGCTGCTAAGTCATTTCAGTCGTGTCCAACTCTGTGCGACCCCATAGATGGCAGCCCACCAGGCTTCCCCGCCCCTGGGACTCTCCAGCCAAGAACACTGGAGTGGGTTGCCATTTCTTTCTCCGATGCATGAAAGTGAAAAGTTAAAGTGAAAAGTGAAAGTGAAGTCGCTCAGTCGTGTCCGACTCTTTGCGACCCCATGGACTGCAGCCCACCAGGCTCCTTCACCCATGGGATTTTCCAGGCAAGACTACTGGCAGGCAGAGCCAAATCCTCGAGTCTGGCTGCAGGACTCAGGGATCCAAGATCTGGTATCAGGTTGCAGGTTGGAGGCGGACCAGTTCCTGACACCATTGCATACGGGATCCGGATTGTCCCAAAGCTTGTGACGGCTGCTAGTGGGCAGTGCTGGGGACCAGCTGGTCCCAGAGTAGGGTCTGGCCTGCTCTGTGCAAGTTGGATCCACAGACTGCAGTATTCTTTTTCTTGCATCTGGTGTCTGTCCCCTAGTGGGTGAGGCTGATCTACAGGCTACTGCAGGCTTCCTGGAGAGAAAGGCTGATCCTTGTCCACTGGTGTGTCTTGGCCCTCTGGTGGGAAGGCCATGTATAGAGGTATGTCTAGAGTAGCTGTGGGCTAGAAAGTGGGTGGCGCTAGTGGTAAAGAATTCACCTGCCAGTAAAGAGACACAGGTTCAATCCCTGAGTTGGGAAGATCCCCTGGAGGAGGAAATGGCAACCCACTGCAGTATTTTTGCTTGGAGAATCCCAAGGACAGAGGAGTCCAGCGGGCTACAGTACATAGTGTCACAAAGAGTTGGACATGACTGAAGTGACTTAGTGCTCACTCAGGAAATCCTTATAGATAGCTGGTCAGCTGATGGGTGGGATGTGTCCCACCCAATTACTTGTTTGGCCTGAGGCATCCTAGCAACAATTCTTGAAGCTAATGAACTAATGAGGAAAGGTCCCATATGGTACTCACCAGAACTGGCTTCCACACCATAGAATGAGCTCCCAGATATGACTGCTGCCAGGGTCTATGTCTCAGGGTGAGCCACAGCTGCTGCTTGCCTCTCCAGGACACTCTGCAAGGACAGCAGTTAGGTCAGGCCCAGACTCCTATCAGATTACTTCTTTTGCCATGGTCCGCATGCACACGAAATTTTGTGTGCACCCTTTATGAGTGATGTCTCTATTTCTCACAGTCCTTTCCGACACCCCAAATTAAGTCTTACTGGTCTTCAAAGCTAAATCTGGGGTCTCATTTGGTATCAGACCCTTGTGCTGGGGAGGCTGACTTAGACTCAGAATCTTGCCAAAATCATGGCTCTCTGTGCACCAATGCCAAACAGAAATACGGAGACAGAGTTATGGAGGAGAAAGAAAGAGTGGCTTTATTGTTTCACCAAGGCAAAGGGGGAACACAGCAGGATAGCGCCTCAAGCACTGTGCTTCCCTCCCTGCTGAGTAGCGAAAGATATGTCAGTCAGGAGTATATAATACGGATCAAGGCAGTTGTTGTTGTTCAGTCTATCAATCATGTTCTACTCTTGTGACAGCATGGACTGCAGCACTCCAGGTTTGCCTGTCCTTCACCATCTATCAGAGCTTGTTCAAATTCACATCCATTAAGTTGGTGATGCCATCCAACCATCTCATCCTCTGCCATCCCCTTCTCCTCCTGCCCTCTATCCTTCCTAGCATCTGAGTCTTTTCTAAAGAGTTGGCTCTTCACATCAGGTAGCCAGAGTATTGGAGCTTCAGCTTCAGCATCAGTCCTTCCAATGAATATTCAGGACTGATTTCCCTTAGGATTCACTGGTTTGATCTCCTTGCAGTCCAAGGGACTCTCAAGAGTCTTCTCCAACACCACAGTTCAAAAAAATCAATTCTTTGATGCTCAGCTTACATAATTGTCCAAATCTCACATCCATACACGACTACTGGAAAAACCAAAGCTTTGACTATATGGAACTTTATGTCTCTGCTTTTTAATATGTAATGTCTCTGCTTTTTAATATGCTGTCCAGGTTTGTCATAGCTTTTCTTCCAAGGAGCAAACATCTTTTAATTTCATGGCTGCAGTCACCATCCTCAATGATTTTGGAGCCCAAGAAAATAAAGTCTGTCACTGTTTACATTGTTTCCCCATCTATTTGACATGAAGTGGTGGGACCGGAAGTCATGATCTTGGTTTTTTTAATATTGAGTTTTAAGCCAGTTTTTTTTTTTTTTTTTTACTTTCCTCTTGTACCTTCAGCAAGAGGCTCTTTTATTTCTCTTCACTTTCAGACATAAGAGTGAGGCCACCTGAATATCTGAGGTTATTGACATTTCTCCCAACAACCTTGATTTCAGCTTTTGTTTCATCCATCCTTGCATTTTTAAGATGTCCTTTGCATATAAGTTAAATAAGCAGGATGACAATATACAGCCTTGACATACTCATTTCCCAATTTGGAACCAGTCTGTTGTCCCATGTCCTGTTCTAACCGTTGCTTCTTGACCTACATACAGGTTTCTCAAGAGACAGGTAAGTGGCCTGGTATTCCCATCTCTTTAAGAATTATCCACAGTTTGTTGCGATCCACACAAAGGCTTCAGTACAGTCAATGAGGCAGAAGTAGAGGTTTTTCTGGAATTCTCTTGCTTTTTCTATGATCCAATGGATGTTGGAAATTTGATCTCTAGTTCCTCTGCCTTTTCTAAATTCAGCTTGTGCATCTGGAAGTTCTTGGTTCATTTACTGTTGAAGCCTAATTTGGAGAATTTTGAGCATGACCTTGCTATCATGTGAAATGAGTGAATTGTGTGGTAGTTTGAGTATTCTTTGGCATTGTACTTCTTTGGGATTGAAATGAAAACTGGCTTTTTCCAGTCGTGTGCCACTGCTGAGTTTTCCAAATTTGCTGGCATATTGAGTGCAGCACTTTCACTCATCTTTTAGGATTTGAAATATCTCAGCTAGAATTCCATTACCTCAACTAGCTTTGTACATAATGATGCTTCCTAAGGCCCACTTGACTTCACACTCCAGGATGTCTGGTTCTAGGTGAGTGATCACACCATTGTGGTTATCTCGGTCATTAAGATCTCTTCTGTGTATTCTTGCCACCTCTTCTTAAATCTTCTGCTTCTGTTAGGTCCATACTGATCAAGGCAACAATAGTGTTGTATTCTTCCTTCAGCAAAGTTTCAAATGGGTGGAGTTGCTGGTAAAATTAAGGTGTGTCCAGGGTCCCTGGTGGCTCAGCTGGTAAAGAATATGCCTGCAATGCAGAAGACCCGAGTTTGATCCCTGGGTTGGAAAGATCCCCTGGAGAAGGGAATGGCAACCCACTCCAGTATTCTGGCCTAGAGAATCCCATGGACAGAGGATACTGGCAGGCTACAGTCCAAGGTGTTGCAAAGAGTGGGACAAAACTGAGCGACCAACACTTTTAAAACTTCCCTGGTGGCTCAGACAATAAAGCGTCTGTCTACAATGCGCAGGACCCTGGTTCATTCCCTGGGTGGGGAAGATCTCCTGGAGAAGGAAATGGCAACCCACTCCAGTATTCTTGCCCGGAAAATCCCATGGATGGAGGACCCTGGTAGGTTACAGTCCATGGGGTTGCAAAGAGTCAGACACGACTGAGCTTTCACTTTCACTTTTCACAAGGTCTTAGGTGATCCATCTACTAATCTTGATGATCTCTGGTCCTTCAGTCTTGCCACAAAATTTCCTTGCCATTCCTCCTTTAATTATCAACTGTCTGCCATTTGGAACTGAGAGAAGGTCATAAGGCTGGAGTCTTGCCTATAAGAAATGGGGAACAAAAAGGCCTCCATGCTCAGGAGTTCCACAGGGCCCTGCTCAGTGTCAAGAACGCTCACTCCTGTGGGGAACCCCTGAAATATAAGTATTCTCTAGTTTGTTGGTCTCCCCCCTCTGGCTATGGAATTTGAATATATTGTAAGTCCACCCCTTCTACATTTCATTTTGGTTCCTTCTTTATGTCTCTGGGCTTCACTGATGCCTCAGCTGGTAAAGAATCCACCTGCAATGTGAGAAACCTGGATTAGATCCTTGGGTTGGGAAGATTCCCTGGAGAAGGAAACAGATACCTACTCCAGTATTCTGGCCTGGAAAATTCCATGAATTTTATAGTCCACGGGTCGCAAAGATTTGGACATGACTAAGCAACTTCCCTAGTGGCTCAGACGGTAAAGCGTCTTCCTACAATGTGGGAGACTGGGATTTGATCCCTGGGTTGGGAAGATCCCCTGGAGAAGGAAATGGCAACCCACTCCAGTATTCTTGCCTGGAAAATCCCTTGGACAGAGGAGCCTGGTTGGCTACTGTCCATGGGGCCGCAAAGAGTCGGACACTACTGAAGGACTTCACTTAAGCGACTTTGAGAGGAGGTGAGCTCAAGGCACTTTCTACTCTGCCGTTTTGGCTGAACTCTCATTCCATTTTCTAAAGCAAATATATATAAAGCTGTAACTTTAATCATAATGCTAATGCAATTTGATTATTTTTGTTTCTCATGCTTTTCATTTGCCCTGGTACAACATAAAATATTAAATATGCTATTCCTAAATATTTTATATATTTACATTTCAATTTTTTTATATAATTCAGAACATTTCCACAGAGTTCACAGAATCTTTTTTCTAAATCCATTGGAAATAAATATCAAAAGTTCAGTTGTATTTTCATAGTATCTTCTTCAGGGTAGTTGTCATTTGGTCTTCCATAGAGATTAGTTTCCTAAACCAAAATTCAGTAAATCCTGTGAGTTTTGAGTTTACTATAGGCATTTATTTAACTTGTTTTATCAAAGAATTTTTTAAAAAGTTCTTAAAATTGCAGAAAATTCAGCACTTAGTTGAATGTTCTTGAAATCTTGCTATTCTCCTAAATATCTTACTCATTAAAGTTTTCCCACATTCTCATATCATCATGTACAAATTATGCAGCTCTTTATTCAACATGATTAATAATTGTATTTTTAAATAACTGCACTTATCTATCATACATATTTACACATAAATTATTTCTTTATCATTTCACCTTTATGTATCCAATTTTGTCAGTACTCTGTTACAGATTGTGGAAGAATATTTAAATTTAACTTCTTTAATTTTCAATTTTTCCTATATGTTTTTATAGGAATTATCATCTTTGCATCCATGAATTCAAAGAAGTTGCCCTTTAATTAATCCGAAACAAAGATGTTATTTTCCTCCTGTGCTTCGTTTAGAGATAGGCACACAATATAATTCTGGACAATAAGATTTGAGGTGATGTAGGCAGAGTCTTCTCAGAGAAGGCAATGGCAACCCACTCCAGTACTCTTGCCTGGAAAATCCCATGGACTGAGGACCCTGGTAGGCTGCGGTCCATGGGGTCGGTAAGGGTAGGACACGACTGAGCGACTTCACTTTCACTTTTCACTTTCACGCACTGGAGAAGGAAATGGCAACCCACTCCAGTGTTCTTGCCTGGAGAATCCCAGGGACGGGGCAGCCTGGTGGGCTGCCATCTATGGAGTCACAGAGTTGGACACGACTGAAGCGACTTAGCAGCAGCAGCAGCAGCAGCAGCAGGCAGAATCTTCTAGAAAAGATTCTTTGTGCTTATAAAAAGTCACAACAGGTACAGATATGTTCCCTTTGGACATTGCTGTGCAAAGAAATCATGCTGCTATAACCACCTGGCAACTAGGAGCTGGGGATCCTGAGTCCAAAACTCTCAGAGATTCAATGAAAGCCCAAAAGATTTAATATTTTAATGGCATTCTTGGATTTTTTAAGCAACTGTGAGACTTTTCCAGACTTCTTTTTCTCTGAGGTTAAGCAGCCCCTATGTTTGAACTATCTTGGCTATGTTTCTATTCCTTGTGACCTGTAGCGGTCTATATGGCATCTCCATAACATGAATAAGAAAACCAAACTCAAGAGAAATTATGTGGCCGAGTAAGTGGTAGAGGCATAGCTAGAATATAAATTCCTAGTTGAGTTCTCTTTCTAGTACATCATAAAGTTTCTTCCTTAAGAACTGGTTAGTTGCACAAACCATCTATTAGCACATTTATTTGTGTGTAAAAGGTAGAGTGTATTCAGTAAAGAATTTTATGTGATAATGAGCGCTTGTTATTGTTTAGTCACTAAGTCGTGTCCAATTCTTTTGCAACTCCATGGACGGTAGCCTGCCAGGCTCCTCTGTCTATGGGATTTCCCAGGCAAGAATTCTGGAATGGGTTGCCATTTTCTTTTCCAGGGGATCTTCCCAACCCAGGGATTAAACCAGAGTCTCCTGCATTGGCAGGTGGATTCTTTACCACCGAGCCATTAGTGAAGCCCTGATAATGAGCACAGATTGCCTGTTATGTCAGACCATGTGAAACTACCATTCTTTGAACCAAAAATATTTCAAATGTTAGGAATCCCATGTGGTTCAACCTAATAGTTTTATGGAATTCCCACTGCTAATGTAGAACCCATATTTCTAATTAGTGCATATTAAATGCTCTTTACTTATGATTCTTAAGCTTGCTAGCTAAAGTTTATGTAGAATTTCCTTCATTTTTCTGTAAATAAACTTTATCAGATTTCTTTGAAGGGTAAATTCTAGTTTTTTTAAACTAGGTTGAAACGTTTATAGCGTATCCTTCCAGAAGAATATTCTAAAGCTTTAAGTTTCTAAAAAACATGCCTACTTTTTAAAATGAATACATACAAGGCTCAAGCAGAAATTGTAGCTTGCTCCAGATGATAAAGTTGCATGCATATAGTAGTATGATGTAAATAAGCCATTAAAATATGATGATGTAGCAAAAGTGACAAGAAATATACCTTCCTTTAAAGAAGGTTACATCATTATGAGCAGTGACCTTTTTGTGATATTATAATTTGTTATCATTTAAAGTGATATCTTATGGCTTACTTATGTCAGCTGTTTGGCAGTTTATTAAATCCTTTCTTCCCAATGTGACTTCCACTGATTTGGGGAAAGTTACATACAGGAATTAAGAGTTTCAATGCTATTTTAAATTGTATGAGAATACAGTATTGAAAAGAGGAACTCAACTGTTGTGCTAAGTTTGTTCACAAGTACATTCTGTTTACTTCCAAAAGTACATTTTCAACAAATTGTACATTAACAGGTCTTACAAAAACTAAGATTATTTACTTTCAAAAGTTTAAAAACTGCTTTAAATGCATGGAGTTCTCCACAGAAATGAGATTAGTAGCTTCAGTGTTGCAGTATAGCAATATTATAAAATTATTACAGAAATCAATAATGCTTTCATTTCCACACTACTCTGATGGTAAGATCTTGTTTATATAGATATTAAACAAATGCATTATTCACATTTTGAAATGATTTTCTAGAGAAAAAAAGACATTTTTTAATTGTCATAGGGAAGTGATGTAATAAATGAGTATAATTTTTATTAACAGAAAGTTAATTTACATAAAACAAATGCTCATTGAATTATTGAATATGATAATATCTACATGCCTATTCTTGTTTGTCTTATTTTGTGCCTTTTGGCGACATAGAATTATAACACTCTGATTTATGTGTTAAATTTAATGCATAATATGACAACATACAGATATGTATGCCTTATAATGGATAATTTAAACAAGATTGCTATATATTTCACCCATTCTTTCATGGCTTTACCGATTTTCTCATGCAGCCAGAAATCACGATTAAAATGCAGGTTGCCAGATATGAATGTCTGTTTGAATTAATGAATATTTTCATAAAAATACTCCAAATATGAATGTTTTAAAAACCTTGTCATAACATTCACCAAACTTGCACATGACAGCAAGCATGTGTTCCTGCATTTTCATCTTAAATATTTGATGATTGCCTCTTTGTATCTAAGATTCATAACCCAAAGGCTTTCATTTTCTTACACCATGTGTAATTCAAGAGACATTTATTAGTACAGTCTTCTTTTCATGCATCAACAAAACATATCTGAAAAAAAAGCAATATATGAACTTCCCAGAATTGGGGGCATATTTTAAAGTGTTAATTATACATAACAATATTTTGTAATATGTATACACTATTTATACTCTTTCTTGCTCTCCTTTCCAATGGAGTAGACATAGGGTTTACAATCAAGACGAGTCTAGTTAAACATTAAAAACTACAATACAACTGGATTCTCTTTCAAGTTACATTTAAGATGTGCAAACATTTGTAACCTACTCATATTTTCAGGAAAAGATTACAGTACACAATTGCATTTGACAAAGCCTTAAAAAATGCCAATGTTCTTCTAATAATAATCTTAACAATATCAGTTTGTAGATTGCAAATTCGGATTTAACATAGGTAAATAATGGTAACAGGTCCAGTACTGTCATCTTTATTATCTAAGAAGGAAACCAACTCACAGTTGTAAGAGCAATTGCATACTGGGTTACAACTGAAGGTTGCCGAGTGATGGGTCACTCTCACTTGACCTTGGGTGTGCGGAAAGGTAGCTCACCATGGTAACCTTGGTCTTCATGCTTTCCATACAGTAAATCATTTCAGTCTCTTCATGTAATTCTTTTATTGGCTGTGCAATTGAAATGTCATGCTTCACAAACAGAGAAGCTGGTAATTTCTTATGGGTGATTAAACCACCTTTCTAATGTATAAGCACGGATAAAGTTGTATGAAACTACTGTAACACACACTTAGTTCAGTATATCCTTCTTCTGCATTTTTAAAATATTCTAGGAAACATATTTTAACATATTTTCATAATCTTTAAATGCTTACACTCTATTAATATGCTATCAAATATCTGGTATCACTTGATAAGTTATATGATGGTGTTTCTACCTACAATTTCTACATTTCTTTCCACAGGAAAAAAAGGTGTGTCTGTGTGTGTATATATGCATATGTATATATGCACCACTATGGCATATAGCAAAAAACAAAGCTCTTGAAATAATACTGAAATTTCCAAAAGCAGGCAAGTTTTGAAAGGACATTATAGGCCCTAAGCCAAAACTGACATTCTACTTTTAATTATGTGAAAATCAAAAGAATATATTTTAAAGACAAATTATGTGAAAACCATGAAAAACATACTTTCTTTAAAAAGAGAATACAAAATTGCTTTTCCTTCATGAACTGTTCATATCAATATCTCTGGACAATCATTCCCTTTTGCTGTATAATAAAACTCTGTTGTTTTGAGGCTCATTCTCTTTTACTATACTGTACTCACAATCACATCTGTCAAGACCCTATTCACCACTCCTATCTCTTCTCCACACACCACCACCCAGCCATCACACTTGTTGAAATCTTGGCACTTAACCTACAGTTTCTTTATTCATAACAATTTCTGCCATCACTCTAGGAGATCTGAAAAGCCACATGAACAACTCATCCCAAAATGTGGCATCTCAATTCCTTCAAATCTTCATCATCAATAACTTTCAACTCCTCTAACTTTGGCAAGTTCTCTTCCTAGAACACTGTTCCCACTCCTAAACAGATGAACTCTTATAACAGTTAAGATCAGAGATTCTCAGCCTCTGGGATCTAAGGCCTGATGACCTGAGGTAGAGCTGATGCAAAAATAATAGAAATAAAGTGAACAATAAATGTAATGTGCTTAAATCATCCCAAACCATCCCCTACCCCAGTCAATGGAAAACTGTCTTTCATGAAACCAGTCCCTGATGCCTAAAAAGTTGGGGACTGCTGCTTTAGATCTCAGTTCAAATGTTTATTTTTCACTGAAGATTTAGCATTGCCTCTAAATAAATCAAATTTCCCTATTTTTCAGTCTTATTTTCATCAACTGTATTTCTTACTTTCCTGCATTTTTATTTGACATGTTTATCACAAATTGAAATTCTATTTACTTGGTTATTGAATTACTATCGGCCCCCCCAATACTGTTAACATTACAAAGTCACCACTACGGCATATAGTAAGAGCTCAATAAATCTTTGATAATGAATGAATACAACAGAAGAAAACACTTACATAGTGTTACTATGTACCAAGCACTATATTTATAAACTCATTTAACACAGCAACCCAATCTTCATTTTATAGATGAAAAACCTTGGCTCCAGAGTTTGTGACACAACAACTATACTCAACTGTTCTTGAATGGATAAGGTGAAATGATCAGGGTATGCCAACCCCAAAAGGCAAAAATATTAGAGTATAACTGTGATGAGATTTAGTCCATATTTTTATGATATACAGTATAGCTATGAAGTAGCAAAGCTGAAGTACATTAAAAGTTAAGGACTTTTTCTATCTTTGACATTTAAAACTAAAGTGTGAAAAGGGCAATGCACTTTTATATTCATCTTGGGTACTTTAATTTCATTCTGAATTTTTTAGTAGCTAGACAACATTCGAAGACCAAGTTAATATGCAGTTCAGTTCAATCGCTCAGGCACGTCCGACTCTTTGAAACTCCATGGACTGCAGCCTGCCAGGCTTCGCCGTCCATCACTAACTCCCAGAGCTTGCTCAAACTTATGTCCATTGAGTTGATTATGGCATCCAACTATCTCATCCTCTGTCATCCCCTTCTCTTCCTGCCTTCAATCTTTCCCAATATCAGGGTTTTTTCCAATGAGTCAGCTCTTCACATCAGGTAGCCAAAGTATTGGAGCTTCAGCTTCAGCATCAGTCCTTCCAATGAATATTCAGGGCTGATTTCCTTTAGGATTCACTGATTTGATCTCTTTGCTGCCCAAGGGACTTTCAAGAGTCTTCTCTGACACCACAGTTCAAAAGCATCAGCTTTCTTTATGGTGCAACTCTCACATCCATACATGATTATTGGAAAAACCATAGCTTTGACTAGATGGATCATGTTTGGTAAAGTAATATCTCTGTTTTAAATATGCTCTCTAGGTTGGTAATAGCTTTTCTTCCAAGGAGCAAGTGTCTTTCATTTCATGGCTGCAGTCACCATCCTCAGTGATTTTGAAGCCCAAGAAAATAAAATCTGTCACTGTTTCCATTGTTTCCCCACCTGTCTGCCAGTAAGTGATGGGACTGGAAGTCATCATCTTGGTTTTCTGAATGTTGAATTTTAAGCCTGTTATTTCACTCTCCTCTTTCACTTTCATCAAGAGGCTCTTTAGTTCCTCTTCACTTTCTGCCATAAGGGTGATGTCATCTGCTTATCTGAAGTTATAGATATTTCTCCATGCAATCTTGATTCCAATTTCTGCTTCATCCAGTCCAGCATTTCACATGATGTGATCTGCATATAAGTTAAATAAGCAAGATGATAATATTCAGCTTTCATGTACTCCTTTCCCAATTTGGAACTAGTGTGCTGTTCCATGTCCAGTTCTAACTGTTGTTTCTTTACCTGCATACAAGTTACTCAGGAGGCAGGTCTGGTGGTCTGGGATTCCCACCTCTTTCAGAATTTTCCACAGTTTATTGTCATCCACACAGTCAAAGGCCTTAGCGTAGTCAATCAAGCAGAGTAGATGTTCTTCTGGAACGCTCTTGCTTTTTCTATGATTCAGCGAATGTTGGCACTTTAATCTCTGGTTCCTCTGCCTTTTCTAATTCCAGTTTGAACTCCTGGAAGTTCTCAGGTCATGTACTCTTGAAGCCTAGCTTTGAACATTACTTCACTAACATGTGAGATGAGTGGAATTGTGTGATAGTTTGAGCATTCTTTGGCATTATCTTTCTTAGGGACTGGAATGAAAACTGACCTTTTCCAGTCCGTGGCCACTGCTAAGTTTTCCAAATTTGCTGGCATATTGAGTGCAGCACTTTCACAGCATCATCTTTCAGAGTTTAAAATAGCTCAACTGGAATTCCATCACCTCCACTAGTTTTGTTCATAGTGATGCTTCTTAAGGCCCACTTGACTTTGCACTCCAGAATGTCTGGCTCTATGTGAGTGTTCACACCATCATGGTTATCTGGTCATTACGATCTTTTTTGTATAGTTCTTCTATGTATTCTTACTACCTCTTCTTAATATACTTTGCCTTTTAGGTGCATAACTTTTCTGTCCTTCATTGTGCCCATCTTTGTATGAAATGTTCCCTTGGTATCTCTAATTTTCTTGAAGAGATCTCTAGCCTTTTCTATTCTATTGTTTTCCTCTATTTCTTTGTGCTGATCACTTAGGAAAGCTTTCTTATCTCTTCATGCTGAGTTAATATTAATGGTGAATAAAGAAGGATGAAAATTAAAATCTAGAATATAAAACATTGTTTGACAGAATTATAGCAAATTACCTTCAGTGTACATGAGTCCTTTTGGTTGGAGCAAATGGTTATATTCAAAAGAGATATGGGGGTGCTGAAGACTGAGTCTGGCTATTGACACATAAAGAAAATTCTGTAAAGGAAGAGTATCATAATGGTAGGGGAGGAACATGGAGGAAGCACTGCAGAGAGAGGGGAAATTCAGTTAAATAACATCCCTCTTCCAATCCTGGCTTCATCCCACTAAATTCTTTAGAGCTGAATCTATGTAGCCTTCAAAATAAAATAAAGAATCCCACTCATTATATTTCATTTTTTACCAACATTCTATAAAGCATTGAAGACATGAATATAATATCTGATTCAATAATCAAGAGAAGAGGAAGTAATTTTCAACAAAGCCATCCTCCATGGGAAAAGAAACACACTTGAGAGAATATAAGAAGGCTTTCAACTCAGTGGGAAGGAATGTGAAAGCCCTCCATTGAAGCTCATTGTAGCTTGTGCACAGTTTGCCTGCCAAGAAATGCTCATTGAATATAGGGAAATAAATTCCCATTCACTAATAAACATCATCAAATGCAAAGTTCCTTTACAAAGTCAAAGTCTATAAATAGCTCATAAGTGGTTTATGCTTAATGTAGTTTCTCCAAATTATATTTTATCACAAGGCTTTTGTAATTATTCTATCCTTTACTTTGACTTCAATTGTTCATAGCAAAATCATTACAGTTTTTCATATTTCCTTGGGAGAAACTCATAATTATCCATCCACAGGGATCATGCAGTGTGGGGATATATTTAATTTTGCAGATTTTGTACTTATGGATAAACAAGAAGCAAGATCAATTACCAGTAGTGTTAACCATCAGCATCCAATCCCCCTGTCAGCCAAGGCTCAAGTGTCATCTCTTGACCTAAACATTGACCCAGAAGTCAGGAAAATAGCCCTGGGGTTGTATTTTCCAATAATGTACTGGAGACCTATGACAAGCTCGCAGCCAAGTAGTAAAACACTTCTTAACTCACAGGACCATCAAATAGGATTAAGTGCTTTGAAATCCTTGGATAACAGGTGCTCCAAGGACTGAAGAGCTCACCAGGTCGCCTCTTTCCCTCTGGGTCACTCATCTCCTTCCTCCTCACGTTAGGAGAATATTGATGAGAGGAAAGAGACAAGATGCCCATGGCAGCAAAAAGTGATGTCGGGGAAGCCTGTCAGTTTCTCATATACAGATGTTATACTGTGATGCTAAAAATTCTATAATCATCTTTAAAAACATTGATTCATTTTATCATTTGTTACAATTTTCAAAGTCCTTAGAAAATTCTCATTAAATGATAAAGCTGGGCTTTACAGACACTTATTTGCTTTCACATTAAAATTGCTCCTTATAGCAAGTTACAATTAATAGCAAATTTTAGGAGGTTCTTTTTGAAAAAAAAAAAAAAAAGTTTGATGAAATATAATCATACCATAAGATAACAGTACTTCCAAATAAGGGTTTAATATTACAGAAGATGATCTAAACGTAACAACTCAATGAAAAAAATCAATCTGGAACTTAGGAAACGGTGCATTAGTTAATAGAAGTTCACCAATTTACACAACTCAATTACTTGAAAATCCATAGAAACTTATCTTGAAATAATCTAATTTTTTTAATTTTAAAAAAGACTATCAAAAACTTTGAAATGAAACATAGTAGTAAAATATTATTTGATTTGGAAAAGTTACTTCAATAATTTTAGAAATCCATGCTTATTTGTTATTTTAAAACAGAGTATGCCTACACTATGGCATATTCATCTGCCCAAGGGTAGGTGTACTATCTACTAAATCACAGACCTTCAAAATGCATTTCTTAAACCTTAGAATTATTTCTCAGTGAATTAAGATGCCCTCCCCATTTTCCCATGACAATTTGAAGATGCTCTAAGGCTATATTTCAAAACCTTTGAGTTATAGGATGACTTTGCTGGGCTGTCCACCTCTCCAACCAACTTGAGTTTTGGTGAAATAAAACTCACTTTGTGTGCATGTTCAGTTGCTCAGTTGTGTTTGACTCATTGCATTCCCATGGATTGTAGCCCACCAGGCTCCTCTGTCCATGAAATTTTCCAGGCAAGAATACAGGAGCAGGTTGCCATTTCCTACTCTAGGGATCTTCCCAACCCAGGGATTGAACCCACATCTCTCATGTCTCGTATATTGGCAAGTGGATTCTTTACCACTATGCTACATGGCTTTCATTAAATACTCATTTTCCTCATAAACATCATAACAAAGAAGACAAAAAAGAAAAGACTGTGATACAGTAAAACAGTTTTTGCACTGCTAGCCTATCTTTTCTTAAACAAAATATCTAAATAATATGGTATAATAAAATAAACATTGCTGTGTTTTTTTTTAACACTTCAAAAGGCATAGCAAACCTTTGCAAAAAAGAAACAATATATTGACCTTTCCATCTTGTTACAAAATTAACTTGTATTATTTGTGGGAGGGAAAATATGAGGGCAGAAATTACCTTTGAAAAATACTTAAATGTGGAAGTAAATGTCTTTAAATGTTATTCAAACTAATTTACATATCTTTCTTTAAATTCAGCTGAAGGGAAAAGTACATAATTTCAACTTGGCCTTGAAGCACACATATTATGCACAATGGGCAGCAAAAGTAACTGAGAAATTCTGACCCAAAAGGAATAGGAAGGTGGTACAACACAGCCAGAGAGATGGAGAATGCTGTGGCAAACTTCCCAGAGCTGATAACACAAATCTGTGTCCTACTGACATTGCTTCTCTCCAGATAACACGTGGGTTCTAGAGAGACCCCAGCCTGGGTCATCAAGTCATTAATCCAGTCCTAAGGCTGTAAAAAAGAAAGATGAAAGACCGGATTTATTCTGTATCCCCACCAAATCCATGATTACAGTAATAACAATTGAAAACTTTTGGAAATAAATAGAGTTTATGAAACAATCTCTTCAGTTGCATCAAATGACAGTTAGATAAAAGGAGTGACAAAATTTGTGAGAGATGAAATTCAAACTCAAATATCCTGGATGAGGAGAATACACTAAACTGACTACCATTTCCTGCTCTGCTTTATATTACATGGCCACATCCAAACACATCAGGCACGAGATAAGCGTTCCTTCACTATCTGAATTTAAGAAATGCAGTCATGTTAACTCTTTGCATTAGTTTCATGTGGCCTCTGGAACAAATTACCACAAACTTGGTGTCTTAGAAGAAAAAAATAAAAAATTCTCTCCTAGTTCTGGAGGATGGAAATCCAAAATCATTACCACTGGTCTGAAACCAAGATGACATCAAGGCCATATTCAAGGAGAATATGCCCCTTGCCTCTTCTGGCTTCTAGTGGCTTCCAGCGTTTTTTAGGCTCATAGCTGTACCACGCTAATCTTCAAGGTAGACTCTTCAAATCTCCTTCTGCTCCATCTTCACGTCACCTTCTCCTCTGTCTGTGTCAAGGCTCCCTGTGACTGTATCTTGTAAGTGCTTTTGTGATTGCATTCAGGATACAGTCAGTAATCCAGAACAATCTCAAATCTTCCTAATAAGATAACAGTTACAAGTTTCAGGGACTAAGACTTGGTATCTTTGGGACTGATCTCAGGTGGCCTCAGCTTGCAGTGGCTTGAAGCAGGGCTCCAGCTTCTGGCCAGAGATGGAAGCCGGGTCACAGGGATAAGAGCACCGAACTCTAGCAGCTAGACCAGTGGTCAGTGACAAGGCCCTGGCTCTTTGGCTTTACAGAAAAGAATTTCCACAAAGCTAGAAAGCAGTGAAACAAGTAAAGTGTTTATTAGGAGAGAAAAAGGTCCAGTACATGTGGAAGGACACATGGGCAGACTCAGAGAGAGTTGATGAGTTGAGCACTAATGGCAATTTGAATTACTTTTATGGGACATTACTTCTGGGTTTCCCTTGGCCATTTTCATTTGCCTGGTTCTGAGTCCATATTTGGTATATCAGGAACTGCCCATCTGTGCGTACTCATCTCTTAGCCAAGATGGATTTTAGTGAAGAGGCTTATGGGTAGTTGACATCATTTACTATGAGACAACACCCTGTGCCTTTTTGACCTCCAAGAAGCCTTTCTGTGCATGCGTAGTCCATTGGGAGGTCACCTTGACTTCAAGAATAAGGACTATATCATCTTTTATCTGCACAGGGCCTGCTGCTGCTGCTAAGCCACTTCAGTCGTGTCCAACTCTGTGCGACCCCATAGATGGCAGGCCACCAGGCTCCCCCATCCCTGGGATTCTCTAGGCAAGAATACTGGAGTGGGTTGCCATTTTCTTCTCCCTAGCCCCTGCATTTATGGAGTTTCTGCTATTATCAAGTTTCTGTCCACAGGGAACAAACTCTGGCTTCTTAGCCTGGAGCCCATCCATCTTCTGCCTCAGGACAATTATCAGACTAGTATACTACCCAATTATAAATGCAATGTCACCTGTATGAGCAGCAATACATATGGCTGAAAGATAAAGTATAAAGGAGTTTTGTCAAGTAAGAAAGCTTAAGGATCTCTTATAAAGTCAATGCCCCTTCAGCAGTTTGTACTATGGCTTTCAAATTTGTGTTTGTACCTCCAATAATTAGACATGTAGCAAATTATCATACCTGATGCTCATTTGGATGACCAGATAAGCTAACAATAGATGTTGTTTTCATAACACTATGTAAGTAAAGAGTGAGACCTCCAGGTAAAATTGTGACATAAAAACCAGTTCATTTACTGCCATTTGTGACAACATGGATGAAACTTGAGGGCTTTATGCTAAGTGAAATAAGTCAGGCAGAGAGGCAGAGAATGACAAATATTATATGATTCACTTATATGTGAAATATAAGGGAAAAAAGCTCTTAGATACACAGAACAGAAGAGATTGATGATTGCTAGAGGCTGGGAGTCCAAGGTGAGCTAAACTGGTGAAGGTACAAACTTCCTGTTATAAAAATAAATAAGTCCTGGGCCTTCCCAGGTGGCTCAGTGGTGAAGAATCTTCCTGCCAACATAGGAGGTACAAGAGATGCCAGTTTGATCCATGGGTTGGGAAGATCCCCTAGAGGAGGAAATGACAACCCATTCTTGCCTGGAGAATCCCATGGACAGAGGAGCCTGGTAGGCTGCAGTCCAGAGGGTCACAGTCAACAACACTGTATTACATAGTTAAAAGTTGCTAAGAGAGTAGATCTTAAAAATTCTCATTACTAGAAACAGAATTATGTAACTACATATGATAATGGATATTAATTAGACTTATAGTGGTGATAATTTCACAATATATACAAACATTGAATCATTGGGCTGAAGCATTTTTGTATGTCAATTATATTTCAATTCTTTAAAATTATAATAAAAAGATCAACAATAAACACATCAACATATCTGGCTAAAAAAGTTTCTAAAAGCTCATTTAGTATATGACTTCTTACTCTGTCCACAGGTTACAGGGACACTTGTTAGTATAATAATGTTGGCATTTAAATATAGTGGCCACATGGTAAAAGGAAAAAAAAAGAAACTTAAGATCTTGGCAGATAGGGAATTGGGATATATTAAGTTTAGACTCTGAGTATAACTCATCCTTGGTGAAGCAGTAATCTAGAAAAGAATTGACCAATAGCACAGCAGTATCATGAAGAAACTAGATCTTAATAATTCTAACCAGAAGCATATACCTTAAATGATCTTGGGATTTAAATTTATATAAATAGTGTAGAATGGGAATTCCCATACACGTTACTCAGCCCTCTGGGATATATGAGAAAAACAAAACAAGCTTATGCCATAGAAATACATCCTCTGGATGACCACACATATACACAAAACCCAACTGAAAATAAGCAAGGTAAAATAGAAAAGCAATAGGAAACTCTCAACAATGAATAATAGTTATCAGATGCAATGGACAGTAGAATTAGACTCTAGGAATTTATAGAAAATAGAACAGTATGATGTATATTGTATAAAGTAAAAAATCTTTAAAGTGGTTAAAGCATAAATATCTCAAGCTTTATATAAAAGAACAAACATATTTGAAAGAAACTGTTCTGTTTATCAAAATTAAAATATGAAGTTATGTTAATAAAAAATTTTGGTTAATGGATTAAACAGTCTATTAGAAGGAACTAAAGTAAAAGTTAGTTAACTGGAAAATAAATCTGAAAAAATTATCTGGAATGAACAAAGACAGCAAAAGAAATTTTAAGAAAGAGAACAATGAAGTTAATCATCATAGCAAATAGAGGAAGCTCAATTATTATTTAGATGGAAATGTACAAGCTTAAATAATAGTATTGGAAAAGAAATACATAAAGGAAAAAAGGCTGAACATTAATGACTTGTGTTCACAGCTTGAAAGTTTTTTAAAAATATAAATCAAAGAAAATTAAGGAAATAAAAAACTATAAAATATAAACAAACATTAAAGAAATATTTTTTTAAAAAATAGAGAAACTAAACAAACCCAATGGCTAGTTCTCTGAGGGAAAATCTGTATTGTCAACTACAAATTGGCAATTGCTAAGATGGTTGCTGATGACTAAAAACAAGGGCATTTGCCATCTGCCTCTGTGGACACTAAACCGTGCACTGACCTTGCTATTGACCTTCAACCCCTCCTGAGGGAGTTCAGCATGGAATAAGGCACTCTGTGCTCCAGGCAATCTGGTGGGACAGGTCTTTAGATAGATGCTTTAGGAACAGATTATATGATCCCAATCCTTCAGTTCAGTTCAGCTCAGTCGCTCAGTCGTGTCCAACTCTTTGCGACCCCATGAATTGCAGCACGCCAGGCCTCCCTGTCCATCACCAACTCCCGGAGTTCACTCAGACTCATCTCCTCATATCTAGAAAAGCACTAAATCCCTTCATGGTGACATCAGGTCCTGGTGACTAGCAACAAACTTTTTGTAAAATGAATGTTTAATGGTATTAAATTCCACCTTCACCAAAACCTTATATATTGACTTTCCCCACTGCAGCTTTGGAGCAGTCTCTCAGAGCTATCTGAAGTGCTTCCTCCTGGACTGCAGTCCTCATTTTGCCCCCAAATAAAACTTAATTCACAGCTCTCAAGTTGTACATCTTTTTTTTAGTCGACAGTATCTACATGGACCAAGGAATTTGCAATCCATACCAATAAAAATAAATTAGAATTTGAAATAGATGAGAAAATCAAATCAATGAGAAAATGAAGAAAGCATATTTACAGACAATCAATAATAAAAAAAAGAGTTCTACAGCAGCCAAATAAAGTATACACTTGACTTTAAGAAAGGGAAAAAGAAAATTTGTTTGAGCTTTTTTTAATTTAAAAAGAGAGACTCAAATGCTGAGATCAGTCAGAGATACAGAAATAAAAGGTTAGAGGAGTCACAGCTGGATCTAAGAATCTAGAAATCAAGGGTGACCTTTGTCAGAATATCACTGAAAGTAAAATCAGTTTGCAAACCATGGAGAAACAAATGTGAAGAGGAGAAATGGTGACTGGTGATGGAGTAGTGACGTTTTTTAAATATAAATTTATTTATTTTAATTGGAGGCTAATTACTTTACAATATTGTATTGGTTAATATCACAGATGATCCAGTGAGAAGAGAGATGAAGTTGGATGCCTGTTCAGAGTAGGTTGCTTTATTAATTTCTTCACTTGATTGTTTCATTGTGGCTGAACTGTGAGCTTGTTATTATGCTGAGAAGTAGCCACATGAGAGAGAAAAGTTCTTCTTCTTCTTCGAGAGAAAATAAACAATAGAGCAATACTCGGAAGAAAAAAATCAACTGCCCCAATGTAAAGTTTAGCTTTGAGCAAAAGAGGAATGCCTTTTTAACTTAATGTGTATAGGAGGAAGTTGGCGTGCATTAAGTTGAGGTTATTCCATAATATAAAAGAGCAAAGCAAGAGGTAGGGACTCTAATATTAGGTTGAAGAACCTAAGCCACCCCATTTTGTTAAAGAAGACTCCATTTTAGAGTTCTGAGGAAAGAGTCTTTGGAAATCCCCTGACCTCACCCCACCACCTGCGAGCCAATTAGATCCCAGATCAGGATCTCCTGGCTTTACGTTCAGGACTTATAACCTGCCCAGGAAATTCGAATTAAGCCTGGGAAATGGGAACTAATCAGAACCCGTGGCCAGCCCGGGAAGTGAAAACCAATCAGAACCCAACACCTAACCCTTCCACAGAAGATAACCAATTAGACGTCTCCCAACCCGGAAACCCATTTTTCGGGCGAGAATACCTTATATAAGCAATGTAACCCAGAGTTTGGGGTTCCTCTCCTTAGCCGCTGCATCGGTAATGGTGGGAGCCCCAGCTCGAGCTTGGTAATAAAAACTCTCTTGCTTTTGCATCAGATATCGGCTCCCTGGTGGTCATTGGGAGATTTCGTGACTTGGGCATAACAAGGTGAAAGAGAAATGATTTAGATATAACACTGTGGATGTCTAAGTGAATGTCAGCCCACAACCATATTTTATTCATGCAAAAACTATATTATACAAAGCTAAATTAAACATGGGCCATTGTGCCCTTAAGGAGCTCACCCTCTACCAGGAAATGTGAGACCTGTTTATGCATAACGAAGATAACTAATATGCTATCCATCCCTCTTTTCTCAATATATACATATTAGTTTGTTCTTTCTCCTTTAATTTTATAAGATTATGTAGCATTTCTAGTCCTCTTTGTCCCCAGATCTCTAAAGGAATAGCATGAAACAACATGAAAAATCTGAAGGAAAAAAAAGGGATATTTACCAAAGTACCAAAATTAAACTCAGGCTCCCTTCCACAGCTCAGCAATGTGGTTTCTATAGCAGCTTATCAAATGCTGTAAAAGAATTTGGCCTAAATGAATGAAAGAGACTAGGAAAAGGATAAATCATTAAAAGCATTTTATTTCTTCCCCTCCCATACCAAACACATTTCGTCTTCAGCAAAAGTATTGCCCCCAGTCCCTAATGTGAAACTGACTTTTGTCACACAGCCAAAATATTTTAAAGATGGACGTAATCAATCTATGGACCAGTTCTCAAAATCCTGTCTTTCAAAATATAATCCTAGAAGTTGTGTTCTAGGAAGGTGAAAGTTTCAAGTGTGTATTCTTCAATTTCTTTGAAAGCCATTTTAAAAATGATTTCACCTTTTAGATTTATTTGAAAATATTCTACTAAACAAATGAAGATTGTCAACATTTATTTTAAATATAATTTAGATCAGCCTTTGGTTTTCAGCAATAAATGTAGAGACTAATGTACTTATTAATAGTCATGATGCAAATAATATGCATTTTTCCAAGACAGCAATGTCTTTCTAGGCATGCTGCTAAAGGAAGCAAATTTATCACATATTATATGTCTTTTATCTTAATTTCTAAAGATTAAAATCAATTTGCCCAAATTCCAAAGAAATTCTAACATATCGAAAGCTAATTACAACTTTCTTTTCTATATTTAATTATGTTTTCTCCTAAAGAATAAGCATCATTCATTAATTAACTTCATTTTATGGTTGGCACATTACATAGAATCACTGAAGCAGAGTGAAATGTTTAAAGGGGTGTTGGGGGAAACCCCAGAGCACACAGTTCTCAGCCATGCCAAGTCATTTGCTCTGTTCTACTTTTAAAAATCTCTTTAACATTTCATTAATATTCTTATTTTTAAGCACCATAAGAAATACAGAGTGCATGTCTGAAACACTATTTCTTGACTATGCAGTAACAAAGTGTATAAATTCATTTGGCTGCTCAGAGTGACAACTTGAATTTCCTTAATATATAGTTACTTTCTCTGAAATTAAACAATTAATAAGCCAGCAGCTATGTGAATCATAAATTATTCATACTTGCTCTACCAATGAACATTAATCAATTATAAAGAGATACAGAAATTAAGACCAAGAGAAAAAGTCAACCATGCCCTTTTAAAATTGAGACTCTGCTAACCTAGTCTCTTTAAACATATTTGATTTGTATAATAACATCAGTATGCACAGCTAGGCTTGCTACTCAAGTTTCCAACAAAATAACCAATTTATGAGTATACATATGCTGTCAACCAGTAACAAGAAATACTCATCACAATTCTGTAGTCTTTGACTAAAAGGGCTTATTAGAGTTCTTTCAAATAATTGTACCTCATCAAATATTTAGTATTAACTCTCCTGGCTTCACAAAGAACTTGAAGCACACTGAAAAATATCTTTAGATTTCTTTCAGTTTGCATACCAATAGCTTTTTACCAATAAATACAAAATTATAATGATCACAAAAGCAAAGCATCCACTTGGACAGTGGTCCCAACCAATCAGATACGATGCTCTGCGTCACTAATGAACCTAGCTTCAGCAACAAACTCACAACTTGCAATCATCTAATGAGAAGTTTCAACATGCTTATCCCCAGCACATACAATTTATAGATTTTGCAATTACCCATTTTGATTAATTTATTTAAAATCAGTCAAGGAAAGAGCTATAGTTCCTAGTCTGCATTTTTATCCAGAGTAAGGCAATAAAATAATAAGAGTATATGGATGGTAAATAGGGATTTAAATGGGGAGATGGAATTAATCAGAGTAAGAAAATTAGAATAGCCACTTGCTTATAGCTATCAATCAAATGTTAGTGTCAAGCACTACCGCGAAATAGACTTGAAACTGTTCCTCCACTGATGCTCTTCAGAAATAATGTGCTTGTGTCTCAAAAAGAACAGGGAAGTGCTACTGACAGGTATCACTGGATGCCTTATCTCACTGATCTTTAAAAGCTAGAAGAAATGGAGAAGCTGGGTTTATAATAGGGGAAGTTAAGAACATCTGAGTTTTAGGTACAAGTTTTTTTGTTTGTTTTTTAAATTTTCTGTGCCCTTGAGCATTAGTAGAGATGGCATCTTTTGCTGACCTAATGTGACAAGACATCCACAGAAGTATTGCAAAATTCCTCAGTAGTGATGTAGAACTTTTTGCTATTTTGTGCCAGGGAGAAGCAGAACCAGGACAGCATTACTGCCACTCAGAAAACACCACGTGTCAGATTCACGATCTCCGAAGATGTAGCTTTGGGACCAGGGACCCAAAGCTCTTGATCATTCAAGAGCTTTTGTGAGGCAGAGGTTTATTAAAGTGAAAAAGGACAGAGAACGCTTCTGACATAGACATCAGAAGGGGATGAAGAGTGCTCCCCTTGCTAGTCTAAGCAAGGGAGTTATATACTTTTTAAAATTAGTCATTACAATAAATCAAAAGAATGTCTCAAGGTTGTAAAGATTTTACTAGACCCACTCCCATAATTTACATTTTAAGATAACAGGATTAGCCAGAAGGTTTTCAGGAAGGAGAAACTGTCCTCAGGCAGGATACATTGTTGATATATAATCCTTAGTACAGAGTTTAAACTGAGTTGTTTGTTGTGTAATCATCAGTTCCTGGCTTAAAGAAAAAAAATGTTTTATGTGACTAAAGCTAAGGAACATAGGGGGAAAAAAAAGTTTGTCCTTTCCTCCTCCTTGAGAACCCCAGATCCCTTTCTCCTCCTCGGGGACCCCAGACTTCTTATCAACCAGCCTAGAAATTGACTCTCTTACCAGTGGTTCTCATTCAGGGTCAGGATACTGCAAAACTCTGAAAACCCAGATGCTAAGCTTGAAAAATGTGTTAGAACCATCTGGCAAATCAACCTACAGATATATACAGGGTTCATAATATACACCAGCACTATGTTAAGTACTGTGAGAAATATAGTAATACGTCAGGTGCAATTACTATAATGTAAAGGAGCACATGATCTAATGAATCAATTTCTATTAATACCAAATAATAGCATGCTACAAAAGTGAGGGGCTTCCCACTTGTCCCTACTGGTAAAAAGTTGGCCTGCCAATGCAAGAGATATAAGAGACACGGGTTCAATCCTTGGGTCATGAAGATCCCCTGGAGAAGGAAATGTGAGCCACTCCAGTATTCTTGCCTGGAAAATTCTATGGACAGAGGAGCCTAGCAGGCTACAGTCCATAGGTTACAAAGAGTTGGACATGACTGAGGTGACTTAGCACCATAAAAGTAGAAGTTATACAAAAATAAGAGATTCTGTAGATAAAGGGACTGCTAAAGCACAGATAAGATGAAACTCTTCAGTGACCACCAACATGGTTGCTTTGTTAGAAATTCAGAGACTCAGACTCTACTCCAAACCTATTGCACCAGAATCTACATTTTAGCAGATGCCCAGATCTTGTGATTTACATGCACATTGAAATTTGAGAAGCCCATCTTAGACATTTCGTAAGAATGATAGTACTTCAGTTTGTTGTAAACTAGTGAGTTGACCAAGCACCGAGAAGAAAAAACAGGCAAGGAGACTTCAGGCAAATGGTTAAAGGAGAAAAAAGTTAGCATGAGAGATCTGAGGCATGTTCCCAGAAGACTTTACCTAGCCAACTTAGCTCTACCTGACTGATGCCTACTGAGTCTCTCAGTTGTGTCTGACTCTTTGCGACCTCAGGAATTGTAGCATGAGGTTTTCCATGCTACAATGGAAAGCATGGTTTTCCATGCTTCTCTGGCCATGAGGTTTTCCAAGCAAGAATACTGGAGTGGGTTGCCATGCCCTCCTCTAAGGGATTTTCCAGCCTAGGCATTGAACTCAAGTCTCCTTTGTCTCCTGTTTTAGCAGGCAAATTCTTTACCACTGAGTCATTTGGGCCCCATTATTTAAGGTACTATGTTAAATATATTTCAGTCACTGTCCTAAGTGATATAAGAAAAATAAAAATACGGACACAGCCCTTACTCTCTAGTACCTCTACAGTATAGTTGGAGAGATTGACAAAACTGCCATTAATAAAACATTCACACAAATACATATAAAATAATAACTTCAGTAATTACAAATAAAAGGAAATGATATGAGGCATATAACAGAAGGATTCTATTTAGTTAAAGAAGCCAGGAAGTCTTCTGTAAGGAAGTGTGAAACTGAAATGTAAGGATGAGTTCAGTTCAGTTCAGTTCAGTCGCTCAGTCGTGTCCAACTCTTTGCAACCCCATGAATTGCAGCACACCAGGCCTCCCTGTCCATCACCAACTCCCGGAGTTCACTCAGACTCACATCCATTGAGTCAGTGATGCCATCCAGCCATCTCATCCTCTGTCCTCCCCTTCTCCTCCTGCCCCCAATCCCTCCCAGCATCAGAGTCTTTTCCAATGAGTCAACTCTTTGCATGAGGTGGTAGTCCATCCTAAAGGAAATCAACCCTGAATATTCATTCTGGAAGAACTGATGCTGAAGCTAAAGTTCCAATGCTTTGGCCACCTGATGGGAAGAGCTGATTCATTGGAAAAGACCCTGATGCTGGCAAAGACTGAGGGAAGGAGGAGAAGGGGATAACAGAGAATGAAACGGTTGGATATCATCACAGGCTCAAAGGACATGAGTTTGAGCAAACTGTTTGCTCAAAGAGTCAGACACAACTGAGTGACTGAACAAAAACAACAGCAAAACTTCAACTACTGAAAAGGGAAAGGATAAACCAATTTAGCTCAGGGAGGAGACTTTAGTCAGAGTGTCAGGGGATGAGTCTTGATGTAGGATGGGTTTATGTCAGAAGTGGCCCGAAAGTTAGGTTGAGGGAACCACTGAGAGTGTTTATGAAGACTGGTGCTTTTACAATAAACATGATTCTCTGTTCAAACTCCACCCTGCAGAACTGAAGACCTCATTCCCTCAACTGCCTTGAGCATCAGTTGCTGGTGCCTTAAAGTTGAGGACTTCCTTGAGAGCTGTCCTCAAGCAAAGAGAGCTGCTTTACTCATGTCTACACCCTCTTCTTGGAGGCAGTTCACATCCAGTATTGGCTGATACAGGGAACAAAGAACTAGCCTCATGACCTTAATCAGGAACATCTCTGAAGGGCTGGCCCAGTGTCAGAGTTCCCCATGGAGGGGGATGAGTTATCTGGCACAAATGCACCTCAAATTCATCTCTCCCCCTACTCTTTTCCTGCTCTTCTTTCCTCATTCCTTCATAAGTGTTGTTCCCAAGATAGCTGCCCCATAAATTTCCTACACATAATTCTCTATATCAATGTTTTTAAAAAAACGTGATCTAATATCACTTTCCTCAAAAATGGTCATCATTCCTCAAAAAAAAAAAAAAAAGGATAATTAGTTCATCTATGTAATTTGATTCTGTTATTGTCCTTTGGTTATTTTTTCATTATGCTTTAAGTTTCCAAAAGTATTTAAAATCTACTTGTTAATGACAGAAAACATATTTTATTCTTTACAAAACATGCACTAAGACTTGGGTGCATATTATTAATAAATATTTAACTCTCATTTTTATGAATTTAAAAATCTCTTTTTAAAGATTTTTTAATGTGGACCATTTTTAAGTCTTTAATGCATCTGTTACAATATTTGCTTCTCTTTTGTGTTTTGTTTTGGTTTTTTGGCCCTGAGACATGTGGGATTGGCAACCCACATTCTTGCTTGGAGAATCCCATGGGCAGAGGAGCCTGGCAGGCTACAGTCCATGGGGTTGCAAAGAGTTGGACATGACTGAAGCAACATAGCACACACACACAGCTCCATGATTAAGGATGGAACCCACAATCTCTGCTTTGGAAGGCAAAGTCTTAACCACTGGACTGCCAGGGATGTCTCTAAAAATCATTCATGTGAAGTTATTTTATGCTCAAATTTCTGTCATATGTATATGACAAGCAAATGAATTATTTTATTTTTTCTTTTTTTATTAAATTTATTTTTAATTGGAGGATAATTGCTTTACAATATTGTGCTGGTTTCTGTCATACATCAATATGAATCAGCCATGGACATACATATGTCCCTCCTCTTGAACCTCCCTCCCACGTTCTACCCCATCCCACCCGTCTAGGTTGAGACAGAGCACCAGGTTTGAGCTTCCTGTGTCATACAGCAAATTCCCACTGACTATCTATTTTACATATGGTGATGTATATGTTCCAATGCTACCCTCTCAATTTGTTCCACCCACTACTTCCCCCATTGTGTCTACGAATCTGTTCTCTGTGTCTGTGTCTCCATTGCTGCCCTGAAAATAGGTTCATCATCAGTACCATCTTTCTAGATTCCACATATACACATTAATAAGTGATATTTGTTTTTCTGACTTACTTCACTCTGTATAATAGGCTCTAGGTTCATCCACCTCGTTAGAACTGACTCAGATGTATTCCTTTCCATGGCTGAGTAACAGTCCATTGTATACACGTACCACAGCTTCTTTATCCAGTCGTCTGTCAATGGACATCTAGGTTGCTTCCATGTCATAGCTATTGTAAACAGTGCTGTCATTACATTGGGATTCATGTATCTTTCTCAATTATGGTTTCCTCAGGGTATATGCCCAGTAATGGGATTGTGGGATCATATGGCAGTTTTCCATGGGGATGGTCTTGATCCCTGTCTCCTGCACAATGTCATGAACCTCCGTCCATAGTTCATCAGGCACTCTATCTATCAGATCTAGGCCCTTAAATCTATTTCTCACTTCCACTGTATAATGATAAGGGATTTGATTTAGATGATACCTGAATTCGGTAATAAGGAGTTCATGATCTGAGCCACAGTCAGCTCCTGGTCTTGTTTTTGTTGACTGTATAGAGCTTCTCCATCTTTGGCTGCATAGAATATAATCAATCTGATTTCAGTGTTGACCATCTGGTGATGTCCATGTGTAGAGTCTTCTCTTGTGTTGTTGGAAGAGGGTGTTTGCTATGACCAGTGCATTTTCTTGGCAAAACTCTATTAGTCTTTGCCCTGCTTCATTCTGCATTCCAAGGCCAAATTTGCCTGTTACTCCAGGTGTTTCTTGACTTCCTACTTTTGCATTCCAGTCCCCTATATAGAAAAGGACATCTTTTTTGGGTGTTAGTTCTAAAAGGTCGTGTAGGTCTTCATAAAACTGTTCAACTTCAGCTTCTTCAGCATTACTGGTTGGGGCATAGACTTGGATTACTGTGATACTGAATGGTTTGCCTTGGACATGAACAGAGATCATTCTGTCGTTTTTGAGATTGCATCCAAGTACTGCATTTCGGACTCTTTTGTTGACCATGATGGCTACTCCATTTCTTCTGAGGGATTCCTGCCTGCAGTAGTAGATATAATGGTCATCTGAGGTAAATTCACCCATTCCATTTTAGTTTGCTGATTCCTAGAATGTCGACGTTCACCCTTGCCATCTCTTGTTTGACCACTTCCAATTTGCCTTGATTCATGGACCTGACATTCCAGGTTCCTATGCAATATTGCTCTTTACAGCATCGGATCTTGCTTCTATCACCAGTCACATCCACAGCTGGGTATTGTTTTTGCTTTGGCTCCATCCCTTCATTCTTTCTGGAGTTATTTCTCCTCTGATCTCCAGTAGCATATTGGGCACCTAATGACCTGGGGAGTTCCTCTTCTGGTATCCTATCATTTTGCCTTTTCATACTGTTCATGGGGTTCTCAAGGCAAGAATACTGAAGTGGCTTGCCATTCCCTTCTCCAGTGGACCACGTTCTGTCAGACCTCTCCACCATTTCCTGACCATCTTCGGTTGCCCCGTGGGCATGGCTTGGTTTCATTGAGTTAGACAAGGCTGTGGTCCTAGTGTGATTAGATTGACTAGTTTTCTGTGAGTATGGTTTCAGTGTGTCTGCCCTCTGATGCCCTCTTGCAACACCTACCATCTTATTTGGGTTTCTCTTACCTTGGACGTGGGGGTATGTCTTCACGGCTGCTCCAGCAAAGCACAGCCACTGCTCATTACCTTGGATGAGGGATATCTCCTTACCGTCACCTTTCCTGACCTTCAACGTGGAATAGCTCCTCTAGGCCCTCCTGTGCCTGCGCAGCCACTGCTCCTCAGGTTGCTCCTCCCAGCTGCGGACCCTGGCCTCGGGCGTGGATCGCTCCTTCCAGCTGCTGTCCCTAGCCTCGGGCTCGGGGTGGCTCCTCAGGGTCGCCGCCCCTGGCCTCGGGCGCAAGGTGGCTTCTCCCAGCCACCCCTGACCTCGGACACGGGGTGTCTCCTCTCGGCCGCCCCTGACCTCGGATGCGGGGTAGCTCCTCTCAGCCGTTCCTACGCCGTTGCAGCCTGTCACTGTAGGCCGCTGCCACTGACCTCGGACTTGGGTAACTCCTCTCGGCCACACTTAGTGAGCCATGGCTGTCTGGGGAGGCCTTACAGATAGCTGTGAAGAGAAGAGAGGCGAAAGCAAAGGAGAAAAGGCATCTATATGCATCTAAATGTAGAGTTCCAAAGAATAGCAAGAAGAGATAAGAAAGCCTTCTTCAGCGATCAATGTAAAGAAATAGAGGAAAACAACAGAATGGGAAAGACTAGAGATCTCTTCAAGAAAATTAGAGATACCAAGGGAACGTTTCATGCAAAGATGGGCTCGATAAAGGACAGAAATGGTATGGACCTAACAGAAGCAGAAGTTATTAAGAAGAGGTGGCAAGAATACATGGAAGAACTGTACAAAAATGATCTTCACCACCCAGATAGTCATGATGATGTGATCACTAATCTAGAGCCAGAAATCTTGGAATGTGAAGTCAAGTGGGCCTTAGAAAGCATCACTATGAACAAAGCTAGTGGAGGTGATGGAATTCCAGTTGATCTGTTTCAAATCCTGAAAGACGATGCTGTGAAAGTGCTGCACTCAATATGCCAGCAAATGTGGAAAACTCAGCAGTAGCCACAGGACTGGAAAAGGTCAGTTGTCACTCCAATCCCAAAGAAAGGCAATGCCAAAGAATGCTCAAACTACCACACAATTGCACTCATCTCACATGCTAGTAAAGTAATGCTCAACATTCTCCAAGCCAGGCTTCAGCAATACATGAACCGTGAATTCCCTGATGTTCAAGCTGGTTTTAGAAAAGGCAGAGGAACCAGAGATCAAATTGCCAACATCTGCTGGATCATGGAAAAAGCAAGAGAGTTCCAGAAAAACATCTACTTCTGCTTTATTGACTACGCCAAAGCCTTTGACTGTGTGAATCACAACAAACTGTGGAAAATTCTGAAAGAGATGGGAATACCAGACCACCTGACCTGCCTCTTGAGAAATCTGTATGCAGGTCAGGATGCAACAGTTAGAACTGGACATGGAACAACAGACTGGTTCCAAATAGGAAAAGGAGTATGTCAAGGCTGTATATTGTCACCCTGCTTATTTAACTTCTATGCAGAGGACATCATGAGAAACGCTGGACTGGAAGAAACACAAGCTGGAATCAAGATTGCCGGGAGAAATATCAATAACCTCAGATATGCAGATGACACCACTCTTATGGCAGAAAGTGAAGAGGAGCTAAAAAGCCTCTTGATGAAAGTGAAAGAGGAGAGCGAAAAAGTTGGCCTAAAGCTCAACATTCAGAAAACGAAGATCATGACATCTGGTCCCATCACTTCATGGGAAATAGATGGGGAAACAGTGGAAACGGTGTCAGACTTTATTTTTTGGGGCCCCAGAATCACTGCAGATGGTGACTGCAGCCATGAAATTAAAAGACGCTTACTCCTTGGAAGAAAAGTTATGACCAACCTGGATAGCATATTCAAAAGCAGAGACATTACTTTGCCAACTAAGGTCCGTCTAGTGAAGGCTATGTTTTTTCCTGTGGTCATGTATGGGATGTGAGAGTTGGAGTGTGAAGAAGGCTGAGCGCCAAAGAATTGATGCTTTTGAACTGTGGTGCTGGAGAAGACTCTTGAGAGTCCCTTGGACTGCAAGGAAATCCAACCAGTCCATTCTAAAGGAGATCAACCCTGGGATTTCTTTGGAAGGAATGATGCTAAAGCTGAAGCTCCAGTACTTTGGCCACCTCATGAGAAGAGTTGACTCATTGGAAAAAACTCTGATGCTCGGAGGGATTGGGGGCAGGAGGAGAAGGGGAGGACAGAGGATCAGATGGCTGGATGGCATCACGGACTCGATGGACATGAGTCTGAGTGAACTTCGGGAGATGGTAATGGACAGGGATGGCTGTTGTGCTGCGATTCATGGGGTTGCAAGGAGTTGGACACTACTGAGTGACTGAACTAAACTGAATGGCAGTTTTATTCCTTGTTTTTCAAGGAATTTCCATATGGTTCTCTATAGTGACTATATCAATTTACAGTTCCACCAAAAATGTAAGAGGGCTCCCTTTTCTGCATACCTTCTCCAGTATTTATTTCCAAGCTGATTTTAACCCTGTGTATTCCATCAACTCGCTCATACATCTCTGTTACAGGACATGGAACGTATGAGATAATCAGGAAATATGAGTTAACTTCATGAAAAAAGGAGGAGCAACATTTAAATAAGTGTTTTTATTTAATCCTCCAGGTAACTTCCAGGTAAGAGCCTCTATTACAACAGGAAGGTAAGCACCACAGAAGAATCTCTTTTAGAAAACACAGATTCCAAGGCTCATCCTAGATTTTCTGAATTATAATCTCTATGGGTTTTCATTGCTTCTCCAACTAAAATGTGTGTTGATTTGTAACAAGCTCCCGAGTGATGCTGACGGTCAGTGGCTCATGCTACTAGGAGGAAGGTTCAAGTCATACCAGGGACTGTTTTTATTACAAAGCTCAGGAGACTCTGAGGTCTGGTTCCTCAGATTCCTTTTTCAGGTTATGCTTGGGCTGTATTCCCAAAGATTATGCTTCAATTAGTCCAAGATGGAGTTTGGTACTGACTGACCTTTTCTCCTAAAATGCAGCCAAGATGAGGACCACAACTATAGCTTTTCCTCAAAACTCCATGAAGTGACAGAAGCAAGACTACATTTGGGTCTCAATCCAACATTCATGCATTTTCCAAAACCCTACCCTATGTGCCTGGATACTGAATAGAATTTCTGAATTTCATCCATTTACGCTGAGATCGAGTTAAACTCTAGTAAGTATCTGATTTACATAACAACCACCATTACATAGGTTTCTAAAAATTGCATAGTAAAGAATAGATATATTATCAGAAAATAAAAGTGGGTAAACAAGATTTAATTCCTCCCAGAATTCATTAATAATCATCTCCTTGAATCTTTAATATATTCATCCCCTAGAGATTCTGGAAGGTAGTTCTATGTATTCTCTGAGCAACCATTTCATCATCTGGAAATGAAACCTTTCCAACTTCCCTCTATGTTTGGAAAAAATACATGTCTCTATACTCCCCAATTCCCTTGCAAAATTCTAATAAGAGTATTAGCAAGCTAACTTTCTTTTTGCTTATATTTTCACCTTTTTTTTTTTTTTTTGCTGGCAATCCACAAATATTTTTCCGTAAAATTATAGTCACCCATCATGATGAGTGAAAAATACAGGCATAGTTAGGCACATGTGCAGACCATCAGTTTTCAACATAACACAGCAGGCGGTAAAGCGCAAATATTTCAGCAGAGGTCTCACCACTAGATGCCGCTGATGTGTCTGGAGGCCTAGGAAGTGGATTCTACAGAACTATAAAGGCTTGCATCTTGGAAAATAAAATGCTGTTACTATGGTGACCAGCTGAGATTATGGATAATGAGAGTACCATGTTTTCCACTCTCTAAGGAGCTATTGTTCTCCACATATTGCTCTATGCTGAACATTACTGACCTTCAAAATGTATCAAAATCATCAGTACTTTCCCTTTGTAGAAAAAAGAATATTTCATTCAGTACTTTTGTGTGAGTGAGAAACTGAGCACCTCAGTTATTCATACGCACACACAGACACACACATAGACAATATGGAAAGGAATCAATACGCCTTCTCTTACGAGGAGTGATCAATGGTCTTCACAGGACATGACACCATAGTTTCTACACTTTATGTGTTTCCAAATTCTTTAAAAATTTCCATCTACAAAGGTAGAGGAATTGAAGCAGTAGCTCTTCATCATTTGCAATAGCATTAAGTATCTAGAATAGAAATATCTAGCCAGAAATAATTGTAGACAGGAACATGTTATTGGTGCGCATAAGAAATTTCTAGTTAAGTTATAGAAAATCTTGAAATAGACAGTTTTCTTTTTCTTCTAAAACTAGCAGTGAATAGGGAAACAGTCACAGGGAAACAGAAATCTTGTCCATAAAACAGGATGAAACAGGTATTAAAAAATGTTGAAAGGATAAATGATATTTATTGCTTATTAACAGGCTGTTGATTACTGATGTTGTTGTTTAGTCACCAAATCATGTCCAATTCTTTTGCGACACCAGGGCTGGGGATCTTCCAGGCAAGACTACAGAGTGCATTGCCATCTCCTTTCTCCAGGGGATCTTCCTGACCAGGGATAGAACCTGCATCTCCTGTATTACAGGCAGATTCTTTACCAGTGAGCCACCAGGGAAGCCCAAATCTATACTATTTCTAACTCCAATAGAAAGTCTGTAAAAGTAAGTTTTATATTTATATGTCAGAAAATTAAACGTAAGGGAAATATTCAATAGATATTCTGATGGTCAATAGAAATATCTTACTAAAAAAAATTCCTAAAAAACAATTACTTGAAGTTGTATACCTCAAAGAAATAAAAATTAACAAGTATATCTCAAAATACAAGCAAGAATAGAATTAATGATTAAGTTTTTCATGTCAAAAGGCTTTATTTAATTACTAAAGAGTATGAAAAGTAACAAATATGTCACTTTTTCATAATACATGATGGGTTCCCATTATTTCAGAAAAATCCACACAGTTATTTCTTTCAAAAACTATCATCAAGCTGCTTAAACCAAAAGTAAATTTAATATACAATCTTCTTGGGCCTAGTCTCCAATGTATTAAATGATTCATAGAAATTATAACTTGGTATGTAGTTCTTACAGTAGTTTCACCTTTTGAAAACAAATAGAAGATGGAACTGATAAAACATACCTGGAAATAAATGTCGAGAGACATTGTTAGAATCTTAGTAAGGTATTTGATTCATATTTTCCCAAAATATAGGAAATTCTGAATGTACAAGTATGTGTCCACTCATATGCAGCTGTCACCTCTTTGAAAATGTAATAGAAACAGTTAAAGGACTAAAAACAAGGGTGTGATATATCCTACAATGTATTTAGCTCTTTGTATTAATTCCCCAAAGCTTTCCTAAAAAAGCACCACAAAGCAATTGACTTAAATATAAGTCAGAATAGAAATATCTTATCTCACAGTTTTAAGGACTAGGGGCCTCCCAGATGACTCAGTGGGCCCCACTCCAATGTATCCTGATTTTAACAGATTATGTCTGCAACAAAACTACTCCCACATAAGAGCACATTCTGAGGTACTGGTGGTGAGGACTGCAACATATCTTTTTGGGAGGAGGAGACACAATTCAACCCACAATACTCTCACAATAGAAAGTATTGGTATAACATAGCATTCAGTTCAGTTCAGTTCAGTCGCTCAGTCGCATCCAACTCTTTGGATCTTAAAAATTACTGCCATTTCCTTCTCTTGATTGGCAATCGCTTTTTACTTTTCCTTTAAAGCATATGTTTTTGTTTTTTTTTTAAGATTTTTTAATGTGGGTCATTTTTTAAAAGTCTTTACTGAATTTGTTATGATGTTGTTTCTCTGTTATGTCTTGGTTTTTTGCCCACAAGGTATGTAGAATCTTAGCCTCCTGGTCAGGGATCAAACTCATACTCTCTGCATTGGAAAGGGAAGTCTTAACCACTAGACAACCAGGGAAATCTCACAACTGCTTTTTAGATCATGAGACTTACTATTAGATTTATGATCCTACAGTCAAGCATTAAAAATGGATTCCAATGACCAAAAAGCAGGATGGACTAGAGACCCAAAGAATACAAAGGATTGACTACAGTCTCTTCTGACAATCTCCTGTAATCAGACAGAAATGCATTAAATCATATACTCTTTAAAAACATGTTGGCATGGTTTCCAGTTGTCATTGGCAAATAGCAATTACCCTATACAGATGGACATGAATGACATCAACAATTATCTTGAGGAAATTCCTAATTCTAATAGCAATAATTATAACTTCATATTTTACTAAGAAATACCATTTTCCCCCTATGTTTCAAATAGTTTTTAAGATTATTGCTTCATGAGTGTACAGATAGCCATAAACATCTTCTATAATTCAATCTGTCCAACCAAAGGCATTCTAGTTATATTTAAGCAATGTAACTTTTTCCTCAAAACTTTCATTGTGTATCCCCATCAGACTTTCTATAACACTATACCAAAAGAGGAAACACAAATAACCTCCAGCCTATCATAGAATAAAAAATGTGCTCATTGATCCATTGGTCCTTTCATTCTCATCCATGAGGATCTCCCAAATTTCAGGCATTGTGATAAGCCCTGAATGTAAACAGTCTCCAAACCTGGCAATAAAACTAGACTATGGTGGTACATATGCTAAATCCTAACTAGACCATCAAGCTTCCCATATATTTATTGAATATACAGTGAGTCCTTTGTATTAGAATTTAGAGAAGAATGCAAAGGACATTGCAAAATACATATTTTGCAAATTACATTTTGATTAGGTTTCCCAACAGTGATGGTAATGTAATTTTCTTTTGGATTTCAAGGGAAGCTTTGGATTGCTTTTGCAAGTGTTCATTTGAAGAAACAAATATGCAGTCATATTTCCAACAGCTTAATGGCAATCACCTGTATGTCCTGCCAATACCACAAATTAAACAACTGAATGCATCATCTTCATTCTGTGACTATACTTATATTTGCTGCTGATTTTTCTTGTTAACATCATCAATTTTCCATCACCCAGGCTCAAAAATCAATTTTTTCCTTTTTTATAAAAAAAGTTCCCTTTATGAGGCCTCTCATTCACTTTCTCATTTTAATGCCACAATATTTTTCTATCTACTCCCTCTTTATTTTCACAGACACCACACTCGTTACCTCTTTTGAAACAATAGCTTTCCAAATTATCTTTCAACTTGCTTTTCCAGCATATTTATCTCACTGAAGCACAAATTTGATCATGATGTTCACTTAAATACAAAATCTGTTATTTCTTCCATTGGTCCATAGAATAAAGGCCAAAAGCCTCTGTGAAACATTTGATGTTTTCCACAATTGGTCTCCTATTTCTTTCCTATTTCCTACCTCCCTATTGTTCTCGTACCCAGAACACTATTTTCAAGCCAAAATAATGGCTGTTAATCTGAACATTCTCAATTCAGGACATTATTAGTTGCTCGGGGAGAATGCCTTTATATCATACGCAATTTTTTAAATGCAATCATAACAAATACTCTATTTAACTATATAAACTGAGAGACTGAGCTTATTTACTGTAGTCAAATGGTACACATTCAAATCCTTCAAAACCTATTCAGTTCAGTTCAGTTCAGTCGCTCAGTTGTGTCCGACTCTGCAACCCCATGAACCGCAGCACTCCAGGCCTCCCTGTCCATTACCAACTCCCAGAGATTACCCAAACTCATGTCCATTGAGTCAATGATGCCATCTAACTATCTCATCCTCTCTCATCCCCTTCTCCTCCTGCCTTCAATCTTTCCCAACCTTTCCCCATCAAGGTCTTTTCAAATGAGTCAGCTCTTCTCATCAGGTGGCCAAAATATTGGAGTTTCAGCTTCAGTATCATTCTTTCCAAAGAACACCCAGGACTGATCTCCTTTAGGATGGACTAGTTGAACTTGTTTAAATACCTCCAAGACATCCCATAAATATAATATTTTTAAAAATCTGCAAATTGATGATTATATGCAAATTTTATTTCCACTATTAATAGGGAAAAAGCATAAATGTGGAATTCATTATTTAAAAACTAATATGTTCTTCTTTATATAATGTAAATTATTCAAATCTGTAATCACTTTATTCTGAAGTATTCCATAACAAAATTCTTCAAAAAAGTAAACCAAATTATTAACAATTTGGTTTCCAATTATTATTTTGCTCATATAACTCTGTTTACTAGTGGATATATATTCATATTTAGCATGTTTAATATGATCACAAGAGATATGAATACTTAGTGTGAAGTAAGAAGAAAAATTAAATATCCAGTTATATGCTGTAAAAAAAAGTTACAGATTAGCATTGCTGCAACTGGAATTATTACTATTCCAAAAAAAAGTTGTACAAATATGGAAATGAAAATAGTCAAATTCAAATTTAGTTCTATTTTAGTATAATTCTTTCAAATCAATAATTTTGTTTCTATTGTTTCATTTTTAATGATGTTAGAAACTTTATTGACATCTTTGTTAATTAAAGATGAGGATTTAGTAATAGTTTTGTTTGACTAAGTTATATTAATATAGAAAAAAGGTATGTTTTATATGTGACATTATAGAATGAGAAAAATAAGGATTTTTCACTGAAAAAAAAAACTTTGAGACATCTACTCAAAGTGGCAGATAATTGTACTTTAACATATGTCCCATGTCCCAAATACATAGTAATAATTGATAATTTTTAAAAACATTTGTTTGGCCTCAAAACCAAGATAACATTTCTATAAACCAGAATCTCAAGAGGAATCAGGACAGAAGCCCAAGGCGGCTGAACTCCTGGATGGAACAGACACAGTGACAGTTTCTGTTCAGGCTATTGGTTCAGGCAATAGTCCAGAAGCAAATGGGAAGCCCAGAAACAGAGCCAGGCATATAGAGAAATAGGATACATGATATGATGACCACACTTGTCATTTGGTTCAGAAAGAATGTCCCAGCTTACAGTTGTCCTGGTGTTTCATCTGGCTTAGGAAAAATCTTGTTTATTTGCTTTTTTCGTGTCTTAATAATTCCCAATATTTGCAGCAAATTAAGTAAGGATGTGATATCTGTTTTCCTTTCAGAATCTTCCACAGTCAGTCTAGTGTTGTGTGAGATGCATGTGAAATGAACTGAGTTAAGTAGCTTTACCTAATTCTTCCCAGATACCATGTAACTGATAACACATATTAGGAAAATATATGTGAAAACACACAGGGGATTTACTAATAAGTGTGCTTTGAGAACAGTAGCTAAAGGCTCTTCACAACCTCTAGAGATGATAAGAGAATTATTTGCTGCTGGGTGCTTTTGCAAGCCGTGTATATACCAGCCTACTTTGTCATATCTTATGATTTGCCCTAGAAGATAGATGACACTATCAGACTGCCAGTTGGTGAACTGTGCTTTGGCCTGAAAGATGAGCATTGTTGCCAGTTGATGTGGTCCCTGTGTGTTTTGGGAAACTATAGCATGTATTTGCAAGATATAGAGATATACAGGCATGCATCCCATACTTGGAATGCATTGTCATTTATTGTATGATGGCAGTATATAACTTTTATTTTTTGTAAATAATCCCTTTTAATGACACTGAGCTCAAAACTATGAATGTTTATGCATAAGGGAATGTTAAATATAGAATTTATGTATCCCAAAAGGTTGATGATAAATATACAACTTCCACAAAATATTTATGGCTACATGTTATTCAACATACAGCCAACTACATGAAAACCAAAACACACAAATTCGCCATAGAACCAGCAGCATTTTTTTCCAAGTTAGAAGTTATTTTAAGAAGACCATGCTGAAGACTACAGTTTAATGAAGAAGCCACAAGAAGTATGTTTTTAAACCTCCCTGTGAAACATGACTTTTCATTTACATCAAATGGTTGTTCGTACATTAAGTTCACTCATCTTCAAGTCCATGCAATTGAAAAGTTAATCAATTTCTATTAGCATTACATCTAATATTAAAATAATTTTACAGTTTAATGTTCTTATTTGTATATGTGCTATTAAATACTTCAAATAAAAGATATGTTACTTCCAAAATTGATTGGATTTTTTCAACAAATTCATGTAATAAAACTAGAAATGTCAGAAGCTCATTAGGCTATACCTTAAGCATGTAAAATTATTATGAATTCTGTGATAATTTGAGATTGTTGGATGACATCACTGATTCAATGGACATGAATTTGGGTGAACTCCAGGAGATGGTGAGGGACAGAGAGGCCTGGCATGCTGCAGTCCATGAGGTCAAGAAATCAGAAACAACTTGGCAACTGAACAACAGCATAAATTTAGTTTAAAAGTTCAAAAGGAATGATCATTTTTTAGTGGTAATACAAATTTTGGTGGAGAATATTTATGTGGAAATGTGTAGAACTTATGTAGAAATTTTATACACAATTTGAAAACACTTGTAGACCAATATGAAGGACACATTAGACCACATTTTACTCATCTTTATAACATAATTAGAAAATAATAAATATTAAAAAGTTCAACAAATAGCAAGGGAACACAGAAAAGGAAGGTCTCTTTAAGCAGAATAAAGCAATGAGGAAATCACAGAGTCATATCGTTTTCACCATTTTGTGAAAATGAATCTCTAGAAGCATGAACCAAAGAAAGAAATCATGACCCAATACTTCTTTCTGAAAGTACAATCATGTGCTACTTTTATTTTAAAAGCAAACAAGATAAAAGCACTGCATTGATTGCAAATTTTCACTTGTAAGTTGGAAAAAAATTATAATGCTCCCCATTAAAAAAATGAAAGTCAACTAGTAAATCATGCCTACAAAGGAAGTAAAAACTATAATTTAATATTTCAAAATCACCTTAGAGAACATAAAAAATGTAGAAACTATAAAATAAAATAATATTATAGGTTAGAAAATCTGATAGAAGTTAATGGAGTAGCACATTTTAAATGCTGAAGAAAATAAAATAGGGTCTGCACATTTTATAACCAAGCCAAGCTGGTCTTTAAGTATAACCTCAGACAGCTTGTAATGAAATGCAAGAGTTTGTGAACTATTGTTCCCACGAGTCCTTCCCAGGGGATACAAAGAGAATAAGCTTCAAACAACCAGAAAATCTAGGGGTCATCGACATAAAGGCTAATGGAAAAAACAAAACAAAAAAGATCAATAGAACTTTAAGGCTGGTCCTACCATTAATATGGTCATTCGAATGCCACCATCAATTCCAACATTGAACTCATCATCACCTGGATTTAGAATGTCATCAAATAGTCAAAATCTTTTGAAAGACATAAAAAGTTAAGCTATAAAAATATACATAATTATTTTAAAAATGAAAATAACTGAATAAAACAGGTACTCACATAAGCTTCACCTGTCTATCTATTACCCACTGAAAGTATTGTCATAAACATATGTCTAGAACTGATAATAAATTCTCAATGTGTTTTCACTTTCCTGGAACTAAAATACTTCCAATAGGAAACATTCAGTTAGTATTAGATACTATCTGTTAAATTAGCTTGGAAGAAAAAAAAAACTGCTGAAATTTAGAAAATATTTGAGAACTAGACGATATACACTAAAATAGATAATTTTAAATAAAAATATGTTTCCTTGTAGAATGATATACTCTTCAATTTCCAAATATAGGAATAAAAAGCCTTAACCTAGAGAAGGGATCAAAGACTGTGTGGTCACACAGACTTAGACCACTTCCCTCACGTACTAGATCAATCACAGGGCATGCAAGCTATTATTTAATCAGTCTTATCTTCATTACTTATCTTCATCATTTGTAAAATGGGTAAATCACTTATTTTACCAAGTAGAGTTATTATGAAGATTAAAATAGCTAATATGTGAAAAGGGTTTAACCAATCCTGAACTTATAACAGGCACTCAGTAAAATTTAATCATTTTGCTTTCTTTTTGTTTTAACCCTAAAATGTTTACCAAAGTATAATTTCCAAAAAATTACAAACATAACTCTCACGTAAATAATAAATGAACATGTGCCAAAAATTTTAGTCTGCCTATTAAGTAACGAAGGCTTCAGTAAGATATTAAAAAGACTAGCTCAAAAAAGTATTTGAAAAACAGATGTATATATAGGCAGCCAAGAATATTGAAATGAATTTAATTTGTGAATTAATGCAAAACTTGTTAAAATAAAATTTCTTAAATGTGATGTTGTTAATGTTTGATAACAAAACATAATATTTGGGGTTTTTAGAGGCTGATAATCATTTCTCTACCAGACTAAATTTGTTTGCATTACTATGGACAAAAATTCTTTCCATCGCTATTAGTTTTCTACTCTATCCCTACTAAGTTATAGAATAGCTTAGTCAATAGACAATTCATCGAATGTGTACACTTCTTTACAATAAAATAGTCTCCATAACGTGCCATTAGAAATGCATAGTTTTCCACTGAAAGGACACTCAATAATCTCTTTAGCAAATTTCCAAACCTGGGCATGCTGCAAACTATAAAGCTTTGGTTTATAATCCTCTAACTCACTTTTTGAACAAGTGATTCCTCAGCTACCATTCTCTCTACAATAAACAAAACAGGCTTTTAATAGTTTAGGTTAACTATATGTATTTATTTCTTAAAGTGTTTTCTCATACATTTATATTTTCCTCTTTCTATGTCTTCCTTGTCTGTTTGGATGGTGCATCTCCTGCAGAGATTAAGAAAACTTGCTCCAGATGTAATTCTGGCTCCTCTCCAACTAGCTGTATGATCATAGGCAAGTCCTCACTGCTCTCTAAAGAAAGTCATGTCCCTACTCAATAAAGAGTTATTGTAAAGGTTCAATAAGGTAAGACATGCAAAGTTTTAGAATCATTCTTGGTACACAGTAATCATTCAGTAAATGTTGTTTTTAT
Organism: Oryx dammah; assembly: GCF_014754425.2. Lineage (NCBI taxonomy): Eukaryota > Metazoa > Chordata > Mammalia > Artiodactyla > Bovidae > Oryx > Oryx dammah. The sequence continues at coordinate 52,216,569 of NW_024070203.1, read as the reverse complement.
TTCATTTATATTTCCTAGAGAGATGGGGACAGCATTCATTGAGCCTTTGGTTGTAGAGCTGCCACCAAAAGAAAATGGGAAGATAAACAAGTACAAATAGCTCCTGGACACTGATAATAATGACACATGTGACAACAAAGTAAACTTTGGGGAATGAATCAAGATTTGGGTTCAAAAATCAAAAAGAGGCACATTTATTATTTTTAGGTTAGTGATTTTCTTTCCTCAATTAAGTGGCTCCATACATTTACACTTGGAAGATTCAGTTATAAAACAGAGGTAGAGTTACACAAAGCAAAGGTTTTGCCTCACAAATAATACCTCACAAAATTTAGCCATATCGGTTATATTTACAGTTTATTGATTTATGGAATAAAAAATAACTCTTACTCAAGTACGTGACTCAAGTACTTTATTCTGGTTTTAAAGAAAATCATTTTAAATATCTCACTGCCCTACAAGTTAAGGATGTTCAAGTATGGAACAGACTGCTTTAGAAGATAATGAGGCTCTAATCCTTTAAGTGACAATTGGTACAGTATGAATTTACTAAAACACTATAAAGTTATTTCTATTTCTGTTATCTGAAACATACTCTGCTATAGCATAGAACCCCTGGATAACATAGATCGAACTCAGACCACTGGGTTTTCATTTCTTTTGGTATTTTTGTTTGGTATTATTCTACTTCCCTTTACCTTTTGAAAGTTAGGATTAGGAAAAAAAAATAATAATAACAGTCTGATGCAACTTGATGTCTTTGAGAACAGTTAGATTTATATCCTATGAAATCTTATTAGGCTTATTTCAACTAACATGTTTTATGATTATTAAAGTTGAATGTTTCCAAAATAATGTTTTTTATCCTTTAAAAAAAAAAAGACATACAAAACTTTGACAAAAACACACTCAGGCTGAAAGATGACTCATATACTTAACAAAAGTCTCTATTCTCTAACTAGGAAATGTACAAACATAGAACACATCTTATGTGGGGGACTAAATTTCTATGTTTGAAGCCATGAAATTACCAACCAATAGCCAAAATTTAGGGTCTCATAAATTAACTGAGCCATATCATATACTGTTTGAATTACAGTTCTCTAATATTTTACTACATAATTAAGCTGAAAATATGTAGTATATATATAATTCCATGGTTTGGAATTTAACTACAAGCTAAGAAAGATTTTACACTATATATTATTTAAGTAACCACATTTATTTTGGAAAATAGTTGTGTTTTAGATAAAAAAGGAAAAGAAACACAGAGCAAGCTTAACATAGGGCAAAGTTTGACTTATTTTGAACACTACATATTATAGAAGATTAAAATATATTATAAACAAAACTTGTTAGACATTGGAAAAGTAGAAATTACAAAAAATATATTACAAAAAATATGTTTCATCGTGCTATCATTTAACCAGGAAAGCTACTGAAACTCTTAATTCATTGACATAATCTACAACTTTTTGCACTCAGAGCAGCAATATAGTGTGAAAGCTGGCTCATAATTTGAATTGAATGGATATTCAAGTATCAGATTGGGACAACTTGATGATACAAGTATGGCCTTACAAATCGAAAAGAAGGAAAATTAGAATGAAGATAGATCTTACCGGTCTTTAAATGTAGATTTCTAAAGCTACATTTTCCAATTCTTTGTCTTCTCTGAGATTCCATAAAAAGATTTCAAAAGCCATTGTGGACTAGCATAAAAAATGTACCACTGTGCTTGAGATTTCTTAAGAATATTATCTGCTTAGAAGATAGAATCAGATACTAGTTCTGTGAATCTGTACCTAGTCACTTTTCTAAAACAGCAGACTTTTGGCTTTGTACTACCTGACAATTTCTTTGTCCAAGCCACACTAAAAATAGGTCTTTATATAATGGAAATGTTGAGACATTAACTATAGCAATGTGAATAAGCATGGCTATAATAAGGAATTCTCATCAACTCTTGCTTTATGTTGTATTAACATATGAAAAAGCTATTTAAACGTTAAAATTAATACATCATGAAACAATGGTAATGCTTCATACAAAATATAGTTTTATTTGAATCACAACTACTCACAATAGCTATGAATATCCCCATTCAAATTGCTATCATGAATATTGCATAAAATGAGAAGAATAAACTAAAAGTAGAATTAGAATACTGCTTTATAAATTATACTATGTCAAACTAACAAATGGTAGGCATGTCATATTGAGCAACTAAATGTCTAAATGATCATTCAGCACTCATAGTGTAGGGAGAAAAAAACACTGGCTTTGTTGCTTCTAAGGCAGTTGCTCGATTTTTCATACTGTCATTCTGCTCTATTAGCAAAGCCTAACACAATTAGGTATGAATATGCAGTAATAACATGCAAATTGTTCCCTCACAATTGCCCTAAGGCAGCAGTCTCAGCCTTTCTAAGCTTGATTCCTTCTACATCATTACAGGCTTGGCATAATTCATCAGAATAAAAAATACCTCTGCCTTATTGCATGTGGCCAGCTAGTAAAATCATCAGTAGTTGTTAACCACTCTGCCTCGATGGGTTTGTTAGTGATGCTGTCCCCAGCTCCCTGCCACTCCTGCACTTGTACATGCTTCCCTTGGGTAATGTTAGACACTACATTTGAGCCTGCCAGAACAATTAACCCTACTGTTAATTAGAATGAAATGTCAGGCGCACAGATGGTACAAGCTGGCACCCTGCCATCCCGCCAACTGCTGCTGAAAACAGCTACCCCACTGCTGACAGCTGCTCAGCCATATCCCAAACCAGCAGATGTCAAAACTTTCCAGCTGAGGGAGGTTAAAAAAAGCAAAGAGGAGGGGTTTCTCATCCCAGCAGTGATGATGACTGTTTTACTGCTATTGTATCTATTACCTGTTGTCATACTGTACCAATCAAGAGGAAGCCTGCAAGCAGCAAGACACAAATTTAAAATAATGATACTAATAATCATAGCATAAATAAACATAATATGGCTATAATTCAATGCAAGTATAAAATAGGCACAGACAACAAACAAAATCTCGGAAATTTTCACTAAGCTCCCCATAAGCTGAGCGGCATGTTTTCATGTATGTCTTCAAGAGAAAAAAAAAAATCTTTGAGCATTCCCAAATCAGATCATTAAAAAGGCCACAAAATGTTGCCTATGTAATCTTCAGCGAAATTTCACTTTGTTTTCAGAATTCATGCTTAGAGATGATATTATTACTTTTTCCTGGTGCCTTTTGTTGCTCATAGTCTATAACCATAACTACAAGATGATAATTTATGTTTCCCTCTCTCCTCATACACACGCAGGTCATCACCAAATAGAGACAACAAAATGGTATCCATGAAGAAAATCAAAAGCTAAAATAAAGTCTAATTGGACAATGAAATACAACTGGATATCATTTTGGTTGGAAAAAGTCTTCAGAATTCTGACTTAAATACTATGTTAATTTTGTGACTCAAAAAAATGGTGATCTTATTATGAATTAGTTGGAAATTGAAGTAATTTCTAAACCCAAGAGGAATGAATCATAAATCAAATACTACTTAGGTATGACTTTAGAAAACAACGATTTTGTCCCTGATTATTATTAAATATGGAAAGTGTAGAAGTGTGAATGTAGTCTCCCTTCAATTGTGCTATTTGGAGTCATTCTCTTTAACAGCATGAATGCAAGTGGATATTATAACTTAAATGCCAGAGGAAATATGTCATAAAATTTAAAGTTCATGTTTCTGCTATTTCCACTTCAATCAGACATCATTTATTCATAAATTATTCATTCAGTATTACCTAAGTACACACATATAAAAAAGAAAATGCAATGTAAAAGTCTTTTGAGTATTCAAAAGGAGTTAAAAATCACACAAGCCAACCATTCCTTTTAATTAGGCAAAAACAATCATGATACTAATAGCTATATGGACCAAGCATTAGGGTTTTTCTCTCACACATAATTTAAATTAACTTATATCATGGGGAGATTTGTCAAAAAGTATATACTGGTTCAGGTACATTAAAAAGACTTCTTAAAAAGCTGGACTGACTTGGAAACTACAGAGACAACTTAGGGAACTAGGTGGCAGAAATAATCGACAATCTAAGACATTAAGAAGAATCTTCTCAAGCCAGGTTTTTAATTTTCTTTTATTCTAATAATTTAAAGTTTAATTGGCCTATTTGCTTCACATGTCTAAGCCAGGTATGTGCAGTGCAATTTAATTAATGATTCCAACAACACTGAAACAAATTTTTAGGTGATTGCTTCCCAGACGGCTCAGTGGTAAAGAATCTGCCTGCGAATGCAGGAGACGTAGGAGATGCCTGTTCAATCCCTGGGTTGGGAATATCCCCTAGAGGGGGAAATGGCAACCCACTCCAGTATTCTTGCCTGGAGAATCCCATGGACAGAGGAGCCTGGCGGGCTACAGTCCATGGGGCTGCGAAGAATCAGACACGACTGAACAACTGAGCACACACACATACACACACCAAAAACAAGCAAGTAGATGCAATGTCTCAAACACAATAATGACAAAGAATGATCATAATATTGTGTGAAGTCACTGCTAAAGGATCCCACGAAAGGATCTGAAGCAAGCTTGTTGTTTAGTAGCTAATTTGTAGCCGACTCTTGAGATTTCATGGACTGTAGGCTGCCAGGCTCCTTCTGTCCATGGGATTTCCCAGGCTAAACACTGGAGTGGGTTGCTATTTCCTTCTCCAAGGGATCATTCCCTACCCAGGGACTGAACCCTCACCTCCTGCATGTCAGGTAGATTCTTTACAACTGAGCCATCGCAGACGCCCCCAACTAAAGACATGAGTATAAGTAAGGAAATGAATAAGTATTCCAAGTATACAGCTGAGAATAAATAAGAAGCCTGGATGATTTGAGCACTGAATGTCTCGCTAGAACAAATCATTCATAATGATGGTGACAACTATCTCTGTTCTTACTTCTAATTTCTTCTATGAAGCAGTACATTTTATAAAATATTTTATAAAATACTTTCTCAGCTAGATTCTTGTGTTAGAGTCCTGTGGCATGGTATATAGATGTATTAATGTCAATATATGAAAAGACTTTGTTGCTAGCCCATATGAAGCATCTGATATTCATCAGACACAGGTTTTGGGAAAGTTAGAATTCTTTATTCAGCTGGTAATGTTTTTTAAACAGCATTATAAATGAAGTCTTTTAAATATCATTTCCTACTTTATCATTTTATTCCAAAAACATTATTTGAGCAACTACAAATGAGATATACCCCACCTTCAAACAACTCAGAATCTATTAATAAAATGGAGAAAAAAATCATGTGTGCAGGTATAAAAATTGTTGGTAATTGTTAGAACAAAGGTGGGGTGAAGTATAATACAGACAGAAGAATGTAGTGGTGAGATCCTTAGTGGTAAGCCATTAAGAAAAGCTCTTGAGATGATGTATGCATTGAGACATTGTATTTGAAAATGTCTGTTTGAGAAATTCACAAAATATCACTTAGCATGCAAAAGAAAACAATAAAAGTATTTATGAATTAAAAGAAACATAAAACCTCATTAGAAACAAATATGCTCCTAAAATGCACAAATATATATTAAATATACATTAAATAAAACCATAAAGTGTTTATGGCTCCTTTTTGTAAAATGTCTCTCTGAAAGTAGCATATTAAAATTAACATGCTACTAAATTCATTGTAGGTGTTCAGCTGGAAAATGTCTCAATTTCAGTTACATTTTGAGTTTTGGAATGACTTATTAAAGATATACGTTATGTAGGATCCTGCTAATTGCAACAACACAGATAGTCCTTAAGGGTATTAATGCTAAATGAAATAAGTTAGATGGAGAAAGATAAATACCACATGATTTCAGTCCTATGTAGAATATAATAAAACGAAGAAACAAAAAAATGAATAATACACAATACATAATATTAAAATGATCTTTAACTTGTGGCAGTCTTTTGTGGAGAAGTTTCAATACTGGAAAATGAGCTAGATATTAAACTGAAACTCTTGCTGTTGTTGTTCAGTCGCTAAGTAGAGTCTGACCCTTTGCAACCCCATGGACTGCAGCATGCCAGGGTTTCCTGTCCTTCACTATCTCCTGGAGTTTGCCCAAACTTATGTCCATTGAGACAGTGGTGCTATCCACCCATCTCATCCTCTGTTGCCCCCTTCTAGTCTTCTGTCCAAAATTGTTTTAAATATTTTTCTAGTTCAAAAAGTAACAATAACATTTGTCCCATTCAAAATTAAAGTATATGTAGTTACATACAAAATTGCATAATTTTACTTTGCTTATTAGACTGTTAAATAAAGTTAATAATATTCTGTCTATATATATTTAACTGTCTAGAAAATCATAATTACAATGTGGCAATTCTTTGTTTTGTGCCACTGATTTAAAATAATTCACAAAAGTTTACTTTGAACATAAATATTATTAGACAAGATGTTGAACATTTGTATAATTCACAAGCAGAGAGTAAATTCAAGTCATATCATTCAATCTCAATCATAAATAAGATAAAATATATATTTTTAGAGCTCTTATTTTGGTCCTTTTTCTATTATTTAACTCTCTTTTACAGATAAGGGTTTCTTCTTATCTACACACAGTCTGCAATTTTAAATTTTCATCTTCCATACCCTACCAATATGAAATTTGTATTTTTTCCAAGATTTAAATATGCAAATAAAATTTATTATTTATAAGAATTAATAATAAAACCTTAAATTTGTACAGTGTTTTGGAGTTTGTCCATTGCTTTCACATATGGCATGTTATGTAAGCTTTAAATGCTACAATACAATAGATGCTATCATCTTCACTTTTCGATGAGTTTCTCTGGATTAGGAACTAATCAATAGCAGAGCTAAAACCAACCCAAGGCCACAACCCATGTTTAATGCTGTTTCCAACTTGACGTCATCTACATGGCATCCACCTACATAGCCTTCCACTGCCCAGTCACATGACTTGGATAATCCACCAGGGTAGTGCAACAATATTACTGCCCTCCCTGAGCTCAGTTGGTAGAGAATCCACCTGCAAATCAGGAGACCCCGGTTTGACTCCTGGGTCGCGAAGATCTGCTGGAGAAGAGATAAGCTACCCATTCCAGTATTCTTGGGCTTCTCTTGTGGCTTACCTGGTAAAGAATCTGCCTGCAATGAGGGAGACCTGGGTTCAATCCCTGGGTTGGGAAGATTCCCTGGAGAAGGGAAAGGTTACCCTCTTCAGTATCCTGGCCTAGAGAATTCCATGAACTGTATAGTCCACGTGGTCACAAAGAGTGGGACAGGACAGAGCGACATTCACTTTCACACTTTCACTTAAGGTCAGGTAGCTACTGAGTTATTAATGGGGATTCTGAGCCCCATCCTTTGGCTCCAGAGCTCCTTGGATCAAACCACCAACCAGAGTTGGACACAACTAAGCAACTTCCACTTTTCACTTTTTTTTTGTCAATTGAGCCTTGTTTCATTTATTAGAATCAAATGAGAGAGACTAGCCTCAGAAGCAAAACACCCAGTCATCTGTTTTATTCAGCAACTGTGATTGAAAGTCAAAGACCTCAAGACGGCCTGGAAAAATGAACCAGGGATGTTTAGAGGACAGTTGTGAAAAGATCATAGGGCAAGCCTTAAATATTTAAACAGAAATAAGCTTCTGCTCCTTGAAGACTTAATAGTGCAAAATGACAAATTCTCCATCAGAATAAATACATTTAGATAGACAGAGATGTCCATTTAAAAAAATAAGAATTGACAGATAAAATAAAACATCTTGTTTACACAAATCTTTCCTCTCCAGACTAGGAATCATTGGTTGAGAGACAGGAGGAGAGCAAGAGAGAGGCTGAAATAAAAAAAGAAAAACAGATGTAGACATATGAGGATAGGGAGAGGAAATTTAGGGAACTGGTGGGGGTCATCAAGTAGCATAAAAAAAAAAAAAAAAAAAAAAACAAGAATGCAGTAAGTACATTAGTTCTGATTCTAAGAACAGTCCCAGGCAGCTCGCATGGACGTGATTATCTCTCTACCCAAAACATTCTTCCCCCAATACACCTAAATTTCATTTTTATTTATTTCATAAGTACAGTATTTTATTTTTTGGCATTATTTTAATTCCATTAGAGGATTATTCTCTTTAAAAAATGTTTTTTCAACAACTTGAATATCCCCATTTTAACAGGGTTAAAATATTATCAATAGTGAAATCATAGAAGAACATAACGAAATAAATTTTAAAACCTTATTGTTTGGCTCAAAACCTCCATTTTAAACATGATTTACCAACTTTGGAAGTTGAAACTATACTTAAAAATCACAATGCTCAACAAAATCACAACTGAATACTCCAAATTTTCTCCTGAGTTTCCATGTAAAGATGCATGCGTGCATGCTAAGTCCTTCAGACGTGTTCATATCTTTGTGGCCCTATGGACTATAGCCCGCCTGGCTCCTCTGTCCATGGATTCTCCAGGCAAGAATACTGGAGTGGCTTGCCATGCCCTCCTCGAGGGGATCTTCCCCAACCAGGGATCAAACCGGAGTCTCCTGGAACTCCTGTGTTTCAGGCTGATTCTTTACTACTGAGCCATCAGGGAAGCCCTCATGTATGGATAACAACCATACTCACAATAACATTCTTGAGTGTCACCTGGAGCTGCCAATGCTCTGAGCTTATTCCACATATCATGACATTAATAAGTACAACCTGGGCAAGTTTTCTCATCCTGTGTTGGGCATAGGCATGAGGAGACTTTAAACTCTGTTTCATGAAATAAACAGATGAATCAGAGAATGGATTGATTCTAGTTTCAAGGAGAGGAGGTCCACACTTATTTTCGTTAGATATTGGGATTTTGCCTAAGATTTAAGAGCATTTCTTACAAGCTTTCTTTTAATGTATCTATCTGTCAGTGCCATTCATCCCTACCCTCTACCACCAAGGAAATCTAGTAAACTGCACTTTTTCTACGTGATAAAATATTATTAGATTCTGTGGCTTGAAATCAGTGTTCCATAAAGATTCTCATTATATGTTAGAAGTTCTCAACAACCTGTAATATTATATACATATCTCGTCTTTAAAAAATTACTTCAAACCTCTATTAGATATTACCTTATAAAATTCACAATGATTCCAAGTATTTGAAAGCAGTAGAAAGGAGTCATCTATAATGCATGTTTGTGCTAATTTAGACCACTGCCTCCATCCATCTAGTTAGTGTGAATTTAGTAGTTCACCCTCTTCTGGAATAGGCAGATTGATGATGCTTTTCATCCTCTCCAGGGTGGTCACTTTCTATGCCCACCTGATAAAATTCTTTCTAGCCACTGAAGTTCAGTTTGAATGCCACCTCCCTTATAAAACCTTCCTAAGTTACCCTGCTAGAAGTAATTGCCCCTCTTTAAATTTCATATGTGATTTAATTGAGATGCTCAAAGATTTGAGATTAGGGATTAGAACATATCACTTGAAATTAGAATTATTCACGTGCACATCTTCCCTTTCTTCCTAGGTGAGAAGTAGATTTGGACCAGGAATCCAATACTCTCTACCAAAGAAGCAAGAATAGTGCCTGGCATAAACTCTCAATAAATATGTGTGTATTTTGAATAAATGCATGCACAAATGATGAGCAGAAGCCTATGGGGAATGTGAGGAAAGAAAAAATAAGAAAGATAGATCCTGAATGGGATGGAGAAAATGCCTTGAGTTTCTGTTTCATATTCAATGCCTAAAGTCAATCACAATCAGTCACTAAAGATTTTATTCCCAAACTCAAATTTTCATGTTCAATGACTACCTATACTTGGATAATCATAATATGTAGGTAAACAAAAAGCTGGCAGCAAAGTCTTTAGAGAAGTATCCAAAGATAATATATGCTGGTCCCACTAGTTGGCAACATGTAGAAGCTCTTGGCACTTCCCTGGTGGCTTAGACGGTAGACACAACAGATGTCGGTTTGATCCCTGGCTGAGGAAGATTCCCCGGAGTAGGAAATGGAAACTCACTCCAGTATTCTTGCCTGGAGAATTCCATGGACAGAGAGCCTGGCGGGCTACAGTCCATGAGGTCTCAAAGAGCTGGACACAACTGGGCATCTAAGAACACACACACACACACACACACACACACACACAGCCCTTTTATTGAGTGAGAGGAAAAAAACAAACAACCATCAATCTGGCATTTAATGCATGCATCGGCAGGCAGATTCTTTACCACTGAGCCACCTGGAAAGCCCCTGGCACCCAATGAATAAGCCCAAAGCTTTATGTTCCAATTCAGCTTCCTTTACTGCCTCAACTTCCACTGGCTCTGAAGGGAAAAAAGCATGGAAGACATAGACCAGATTCTGTGAAGAAAATATGGCTATCGAATCTTTTTATCTGATCCAGAAGGGAAGTATTTTTATTTGTTTATTTGTTGTTTTATTGAAATATAGTTGATTTATAATGTTGTGTTAGTTTCTTGTGTAGAGAAAAGTGATTCAATTATATATATATATAATTTTTCAGATCATTTTCCATTATAGTTTATTACAGGATATTGAATACAGTTCCCTATGTTATAGGCTGATTTTAATCATTTTTTAAATTTGTTTTCAAGCTACCTATTGACTATTGTGATATATCTAGCTCCCATGTGGGTAATCTAAAATTTATTTAAACTTGAGAAATAGCAAATAAACATATATATTTAAAAGAAAATCAAACAGATTTTGCTTTCTGTGAGCAAGGCACTGTCTAGGTAAGAATCAGATATGTGATCCTGTCCTTCCAGAGGTTACAGTCCAGAAATACAATCTTCACTAATCAATCAATCCTACAATCAAAAATTTGGTAAATAATAACAACAACAACAAAAAGAAACATTTGGGTGAGCATTTAAGTGAGGAGTAAGTTACAGCCTTTAGAGTCAGGGAGATATGCCTCAAAAAATTACATAGGAGCTTAGTTTTGAAGAATTTATCTATAGGTTCTCTAAAATTATCATTTAAAATCTCTATGGATTCCTGAATGAATAATGAAAAATGTATATACACTGATTTTTATTTTAACCTTGGCTTCAGAATACATTTGCTTCACTCTAATGTAAATAAATCAGTTGTTGAAAAAACATTTATCAAACTGAATATGCATATTTTCATTATATTGAAGACTGATTACCTAATTGAAATGCTTGTATTTTTTTAATGTTATTTCTGAACAAGGGAAGAAGATTCACACTGGTATTTAAACCAAATAATTTTGCTGGGATGTTCTGATATATTAAGAAGAGGTTTAAGGTGCCATATAACTACATGTGTAAATACACCCTTATTGTTGACCTTACAATGCACTTAGTATCTTATACTCCACTAATGCTGTCTCTACTACCACAAGCAATTTATTCTGCCCCATGTTCCTCAAGTGCTCATAAATCAGCATTAGATCCTTTTTACTGAGTTGCTGATTTTAAGCCAGCAGAGTAAGAAGGAATATTTGGACTCAAAGTATAATATTGGCACACATATTGATTTTAATTAGTCTAATTAGTTCATTACACTAAAAATCACACAGATCATTTATTACATCAGACCTAATGGCATATGATCAGGGATTTAATATGATAATGAAGTAGATCAATTATCACTCATAAAGGAAGTCATTAACAAGTGTAAACATTGCCAAGCTGAATACCATTACAAATTATGAAGTCGTAGCTGACAATTTACGTATACACACTAAAATAATTTTACAGTCAATCTTCTCTGAAAGTGAATATATGTTTATTGTTAATTTCACTTTCATTGGTCTGCTTTTACCATTTCAAGCTACATACGAGCTGGTTAACATACATTGTGACTCTATTTGGAGCGTTCCAGTGGTAATAAAAGAGCAAAAAAATAATATCATTGGATGAAACTGAAGTCCACTTAGATTTTTCCTTTTTCTCCACCTTGAAAACTCAGTGTGTTCACTTTGGTAGTTGTGTGGTCCTGGCTTGTATAACAATAAACAAACAACCAGTCAGTTCTTGAGATATTTGTGATTCTTAAGATATCATGCAAGCTAATTGTTGTGCTTTTGTTATCTTTCATTAAATAACAATAGCAACAAATAATTACACTGAGAAGGATCAAGATCACTGTAAAAGATTTCAGATTACAACACTACACATTCATTTATTAATGCTTTTTGCAGCCTTAACATTACCAAGACATCTTAAATAAAAGCAGCCAACTGTGCACCCTGTTCCTAACCCAGTGCATTGCCATTTATCATTATTATTGCTATCATTACCCTTTGCTTAGGGTCCCTTCACTCTGTTTTAAATCCATTTGACAGTAGTGCACATTTAAGCCATTCAGAACTTATTTTTCTGGAGAGAACTTGTAAGGTAGTGTATAAAATATATCCCGATATCCAGATCTAATAGGATCTAATTGTCATTCCTCAAATGTTAAAATTCTCCGAGAAAGTACAGTCCCCTGAATTCTCCTATATCTCTTCAGAGAGTTCCCGCAACAAAACAGGACACCTTGTTATTGACAATGATAGATATGAAATCTAAATTTGCCTTATAAATGTTCCTGGGTGGTAAAGTACAGTTGCTAATACAGAAAATGAAATAAAAAATATCTATCTAAAATATCATCTTATTCTGTTGTGAAGATAGCAAATCTGCAAACCACCTTCCATGGATTCATCATCTGGTTCCTCCACTTCCTTTTGTGTACTCATAGGTTTATTATTGTGAGGATTAATGAGATAATACCTGTAAAGAACTTAAAACAGTGCCTGGCATGTGCTAGTCACTCAGATGTTAGCTATTATTATTAGGAGGCAAGTGTTTGTGTGTTCAGTTCTCAGACATTTTCCAAGTTGAGCAGCTTCCTAGAGCAGATTGTAATAAAATGAGTATACACTTGTCCATCTTTGTGCTGTGCTTTCTGTACCCAAGGCAAATTTGTCAATGGTACAACTCCTTAATTGTATTACCTTACTGGACACTCTCACCTCAATGCATCCTCTTTATTGCCATTATCTTTTTTTTTAGAAAAAAACTTTATTTCATATTATAGTTATTAATAATGTGAACAGCAAAGTGATTCAGTTACTCACATACCCTTTTTCAAATTCTTTTCCCATTTAGGTTATTCCAGGATATTGAACAGAGTTCCCCATATATTATATCCTTGTTAGTTATCTATTTTATTTATTTATAATTTATTTGTTATCTCCCTAATACTAATTTGATTGTATCTTTTCACTTGTTCCTCTTTGTGAGAAGAATAAAGTCAAGTTCAGACTTTTTATCATGGTATTTTCAATTCACCCTCTTGCTGCCTCTCTGCTCAACATATGTGTGTTCCAGTGGTACCGGGTTCTGTGTGTGTGTGTGTGTGTGTGTGTGTGCACACACGCACATATGTTAGTTGCTCAGTTGTGTCTGACTCTGCAACCCCATAGACTGTAGCCTGCCAGGCTCCTCTGTCCATGGAATTCTCCAGGCAAGAGTAATGGAGTGGGTTGCTATTCCCTTCTCCAGGGGATCTTCCTAACCCAGGGATCGAACCCAGGTCTTCTGCCTTACAGGCAGATTCTTTACCATCTGATCCACCATAGTTTCCTAATAAGCATTGTACCTATCAAGTCGTGCCTGTGTAAGGCGTTGTGCCTCTGAGTTGCCCACATCCTAGGCTTGTTTCCTTCTGGTTTCCCCCTTTCCTCCCTAATAAATCCCTATTGAATCTTCCATATCCATCTTCACCAAATGTATTCCACTCTTCCTTATGAGCTATACAACTCTTAGTGAGTTAACTACTCTCTTTAACTTCTGTGAAATGGACTAATAAAGATAATATAAAATTATGTTTTGTAATAAATGCTCAACTGTAGTTACTATTATGGATTCCCCTGGTGGCTCAGATGGTAAAATGACTGTCTACAATGTGGGAGACCCGAGTTTGATCTTTGGAGAAGGAAATGACACCCCACTTCAGTACTCTTGCCTGGAAAATCCCATGGACAGAGGAGCCTGGTAGGCTACAGTCTATGGGGTTGCAGAGTCAGACAATATTATTAACTTTAACACTGCTACAATATTATTCTATCTAAAAGAGATGGAAACCTGTAATTTTTATTCAAGATACTAACTTCCCTGGTAGCTCAGACGGTAAAGCGTCTATCTACAATGTGGGAGACCTGGGTTCGATCTCTGGGTTGGGAAGATCTGCTGGAGAAGGAAATGGCAATCCACTCCAGTGCTATTGCCTGGAAAATCCCATGGACAGAGGAGCCTGATAGGTTACAATCCATGGGGTTGCAAAGAGTCGGACACGACTGAGCGACTTCACTTTCACTTTCACAATGAAGTTTAATCTGAGGTCAAAGCACTGGAGTCCTTGGGCAACAGGTCCCTAAATCCTAAGCAAGGTATTAACAGATAGAACACTACCCATGAGTAACATGGAGGTAAGAGCTTAAAACTCTGTAACAGAGAGACACACTAATTAGAAAACCAGCCTAACTGATGCTAAAGAGGCAACCATTATGGAAGTGAAACAGTTTCAAAGGGCAGCAACCTTGTTGACAAGGTCATCCTCAAAAAAAAAAAAAAAACTTATAGGAAACATTTAAATATTGTTAGAGCCACTATGGAGAAGAGTATGGAGATTCCTTAAAAAACTAAAAATAGTACTACTATATGATCCTGCAGTCCCACTCCTGAGCATGTATCTGGAGAAACACATAATTTGAAAAGATATATCCACTCCGATGTTCACTGCAGCACTGTTTACAATAGCCAAGACATGGAAGCAAACTAAATATCCTTTGACAGAGGAATGGATAAAGAAGAGTGGTATGTATACGTATACAGTGGAATATTAGCCACAAAAAAGAATGAAATAATGCCATTTGCAGCAACACAGATGGCCATAGAGATCATCACACTAAGTGAAGTAAGCTAGACAAAGACAGATATCACTTGAGATCACTTTTATGTGGAATCTAAAAAAAAAATTATACAGATGAACTTATATACAAAACAGAAATAGACCCACAGACATAGAAAATAAACTTATGGTTACCAAAGGAAGTGAGAAGTGGGATAAATTAGGAGGTTGGGATTAACACATACACACTATTACATGTACAGTTGATAACCAACAAGGACCTACTTTATAACACAAGGATCTATACTCAATATTTTGTAGTAACATATAAAGGAAAAGAATCTGAAAAAGAAAACATACACACACACACACACATATATATTTATAACTGAATCACTTTGCTGTACACCTGAAAGCAATAGGTGATTTACAGGTGACTGTAAATCAACTAGTCTTCACTTTCTTTAGAAAAATTTAAAGTGAGAATAAATATTGCAAAATTCTATACTCTTAGAAGCTAAGAAGCATAACCAATGTGTCGCTGGTTGATGACACATAAGCAACAGATTAGGCCACTCCACAAGAAGGAAGAGAAAAAGGATACCTCCTCCACCTCGTTTCACGACCTGTCAAATGAGCACTGTGCTTTCTCTGTCTAGATCATGAGCTTTAGTGAATTAGTCATGGGGTTGTTTGGTTTTAATTCAGATAAGCTGATTGTCTGCTTTTGAAGAGGAGTGTACAGACCTGTTGGCAAGTAGAGAGGAAGCTCCCAAGGAGTACACAGAAGGCTGCCTCAAAAGCCCCTCCAGAAGCAGCGCACAGACAGCTCTCCAGATTCCAGTGCCTCCATGCACCGCAGTTTAATTAATCCATCATTAACATCAGAGTGCAGCACTCCACTCACCTCACCTGGCTTGACAGCTGGATTGAAAGAACCATTGACAGCTCTCGCTTGAAGTACACGGGCTGACAATGGGCTTGCCTATGGAGTGAGAGCACTGCTGAGACGTTACTTGTTGGATGAAGGTAATAGTTAACTAGAATATTTTGTGCCAGAGATTGGGGATTGGTATGTCAACTGCCTTCCAATAAGCATTACAATAAAATGCACGTCTCTGGCAGTTCAATACCTAACTCCACTAAACACTGTCAGTTCAGTTCAGTTGAATCACTCAGTCATGTCCAACTCTTTGTGACCCCATGGACTGCAGCACGCCAGATCTCCCTGTCCATCACCAACTCCCAGAGTTTACTAAAACTCATGTCCATTAAGTCGGTGATGCCATCCAACCATCTCATCCTCTGTCATCCCCTTCTCCTCCCACCTTCAATCATTCCCAGCATCAGGGTCTTTTCAAATGAGTTGGTTCTTCACATCAGGTGACCAAAATATTGGAATTTCAGCTTCAGCATCAGTCCTTCCAATGAATATTCAGGACTAACTTCCTTTAGGATAGACTGGTTGGATCTCCTTGCTGTCCAAGGGACTCTCAAAGGTCTTCTCCAACAACACAGTTCAAATACTAAAAACTGTAAAGTTGGGTAAATATTTGAAAAAAACTGTCTCGTGTGTTAAGAAATAAGAAACACTGCTCCCACAGAGCAGTATTTTTAACTTTAAATAGTGAAATAGAATTACTGCAGGCCTGGAGATGGGGTGGGGGCTGATTGAATTATCTCATGAATATCAAGGCTTCTGGCCATGCCCCATCTGCCCATCACTGAGCTACCGAAGTAGAGTTTTTAGTTTAATCCCAAAGCCTTGTCTTTTCCCTAACTCAGTGGTCAGCATTTCTATTTTAGGGACTTAATCAGGTATTTGTAGCCTCCAACAACTAAGGATAAGGGAAACAGTTCGTGTGGAGGGATGATTCCTTCTATTGCTTTTAAGTTCAAAGCATTTCTCTGTACTTGTTAATATAACACAGAAGGATGGGGTCAGTTTTGTCTCCAGGATGGACAGGCTTAAGTGTGATTGTTCTCTAAGTGTCCTGCTCTTGCCGAGCTTTGCCCAGTGACAAATAGACAGCCAATGTACTGTATAAAACAGGGAACTGTATTAAATATTTTATAATAATCTATAAGGGAAAATAATCTTAATAAATATATATATCTTTATATATGTATGTGTGTGTGTGCGTGTGTATGGGACTTCCCTGGTGGCTCAGATGGAAAGAGTCTGTCTGCAACGCAAGAGACCCATATTCGATCCCTGCATCAGGACGCTCCCCTGGAGAAGGAAATGGCAACCATTCCAGTATTCTTGCCAAGAGAATTGCATGGACAAGAGAAGCCTGGCAGGCCACAGTCCATCAGGTTGCAAAGAGTCATACATGACTGAAGGACGAACACACAAACAAATACACACACACAGTTCAGTTCAGTTTAGTCGCTTGGTCGTGCCCGACTCTTTGCGACCCCATGAATCCCAGCACGCCAGGCCTCCCTGTCCATCACCAACTCCCGGAGTTCACTCAGACTCACGTCCATCGAGTCCGTGATGCCATCCAGCCATCTCATTCTCGGTCATCCCCTTCTCCTCCTGCCCCCAATCCCTCCCAGCATCACAGTCTTTTTTCCAATGAGTCAACTCTTCCCATAAGGTGGCCAAAGTACTGGAGCTTCAGCTTTAGCATCATTCCTTCCAAAGAAATCCCAGGGTTGATCTCCTTCAGAATGGACTGGTTGGATTTCCTTGCAGTCCAAGGGACTCTCAAGAGTCTTCTCCAACACCACAGTTCAAAACCATCAATTCTTCAGTGCTCAGCCTTCTTCACAGTCCAACTCTCACATCCATACATGACCACAGGAAAAACCATAGCCTTGACTAGATGGACCTTAGTCGGCAAAGTAATGTCTCTGCTTTTGAATATACTATCCAGGTTGGTCATAACTTTTCTTCCAAGGAGTAAGCGTCTTTTAATTTCATGGCTGCAGTCACCATCTGCAGTGATTTTGGAGCCCCCCAAAAATAAAGTCTGACACTGTTTCCACTGTTTCCCCGTCTATTTTCCATGAAGTGATGGGACCAGATGCCATGATCTTCGTTTTCTGAATGTTGAGCTTTAAGCCAACTTTTTCGCTCTCTTTCACTTTCATCAAGAGGCTTTTTAGCTCCTCTTCACTTTCTGCCATAAGGGTGGTGTCATCTGCATATCTGAGCTTATTGATATTTCTCCCGGCAATCTTCATTCCAGCTTGTGTTTCTTCCAGTCCAGCGTTTCTCATGATGTACTCTGCATATAAGTTAAATAAGCAGGGTGACAATATACAGCCTTGATGTACTCCTTTTCCTATTTGGAACCAGTCTGTTGTTCCATGTCCAGTTCTAACTGTTGCATCCCGACCTGCAGACAGATTTCTCAAGAGGCAGGTCAGGTGGTCTGGTATTCCCATCTCTTTCAGAATTTTCCACAGTTTCTTGTGATCCACACAGTCAAAGGCTTTGGCATAGTCAATAAAGCAGAAATAGATGTTTTTTTGGAACTCTCTTGCTTTTTCAAGGATCAGCGGATGTTGGCAATTTGATATCTGATTCCTCTGCCTTTTCTAAAACCAGCTTGAACATCAGGAAGTTCACGGTTCATGTATTGCTGAAGTCTGGCTTGGAGAATGTTGAGCATTACTTTACTAGCATGTGAGATGAGTGCAATTGTGTGGTAGTTTGAGCATTCTTTGGCATTGCCCTTCTTTGGAATTAGAGTGAAAACTGACCTTTTCCAGTCCTCTGGCCACTGCTGAGTTTTCCAAATTTGCTGGCATATTGAGTGCAGCACTTTCACAGCATCATCTTTCAGGATTTGAAACAGCTCAACTGGAATTCTATCACCTCCACTAGCTTTGTTCATAGTGATGCTTTCTAAGGCCCACTTGACTTCACATTCCAAGATGTCTGGCTCTAGATTAGTGATCACACCATCATGAATATCTGGGTCGTGAAGATGTTTTTGTACAGTTCTTCTGGGTATTCTTGCCACCTCTTCTTAATATCTTCTTCTTCTGTTAGGTCCAGACCATTTCTTTCCTTTATCGAGCCCATCTTTGCATGAAATGTTCCCTTGGTATCTCTAATTTTCTTGAAGAGATCTCTAGTCTTTCCCATTCTGTTCTTTTCCTCTATTTTTTTGCATTGATCACTGAAGAAGGCTTTCTTATCTCTTCTTGCTATTCTTTGGAACTCTGCATTCAGATGCTTATATCTTTCCTTTTCTCCTTTGCTTTTCGCCTCTCTTCTCTTCACAACTATTTGTAAGGCCTCCCCAGACAGCCATTTTGCTTTTTTGCATTTCTTTTCCATGGGGATGGTCTTGATCCCTGTCTCCTGCACAATGTCACGAACCTCTGTCCATAGTTCATCAGGCACTCTATCTATCAGATCTAGGCCCTTAAATCTATTTCTCACTTCCACTGTATAATCATAAGGGATTTGATTTAGGTCATACCTGAATGGTCTAGCGGTTTTCCCTACTTTCTTCAATTTGAGTCTGAATTCAATAATAAGGAGTTCATGATCTGAGCCACAGTCACCTCCTGGTCTTGTTTTTGTTGACTGTATAGAGCTTCTCCATCTTTGGCTGCAAAGAATATAATCAGTCTGATTTCAGTGTTGACCATCTGGTGATGTCCATGTGTAGAGTCTTCTCTTGTGTTGTTGGAAGCAGGTGTTTGCTATGACCAGTGTGTTTTCTTGGCAAAACTCTATTAGTCTTTGCCCTGCTTCATTCCACATTCCAAGGCCACACGTATGTATAACTGAATCACCTTGCTGTTTACCTGAAACTAACACATTATAAATCAACTATACTCCAATAATTTTTATTTTAAAAGTCCTTAATAGCTTCGCAGGACATATGGAATTAAGATTAAGCTTTTAATGCATTTAGATGCTACCCTACATGCTTCCCCAATCAACCCAATCTATTCCTCAGACTCTATGTTTTCTCAAAACACACTAAGTTGTTTTCTGATCTCTGTATTTTTGTTCATGGTGTCCTGGCCCATCTTTCATGACTCAGGTCAAATGTGACCACCTGATCACTCTAGCTTCCTCTGGGCTGCACAGGAGAATGCAAGTGACTTGAGACATTGCTGAGAGTTTGTTAAAGGCAAGGGATCCTGCCATATTTATCTTTTGCCAAGCACTGGTCAGTCAATATACTTTGTATATTATATAAATAATACATATGTATTTGTATAACAAATTGACTAATGACAAAATCAAGAATAGAACCAGGTCTTGATCTCTGGTATGTTTTCCTTTCTCTCCATGCCCCACCCCACCCCTGTTGCATTAGTCTACCAGCTGTGAATCAGAGAAAGAAATATAAAAGGTAAAAAGAAGAAAGCCAAATCTATCCTTTGAATTATATGTAGTATATATCCTTTTATTAATAATAGCAGCTGCAAGTTTTAAGTCTTTATTAAGCACATTCATTATGCTTTTAATTGATGAGTCACATCAATTAATGAGATAATATTACTCCTACTTTATAAGTAAGGAAAATGTGACTCAGAAAGGAAGTTAAGTTTTTTTTAAGGTCACAATGATAAAAAGTGATAAAAGTTCCATTTTATGGAGCTAACATTTTTTCAACAGAAAGCATGTTTTAGAAACTATTCTCGGCTCTTTCCCATAGTAAATCATTGAATCCTCCCAAGTACCTTTTGTATACGTGCTCAATTGCTTCTTTTGTGGCCGATTCTTTTTGACCCCAGGGACTGTAGCCTGCTTGGCTCCTCTGTCCATGGGATTCTCCAGCAAGAATACTGGAGTGGGATGCATTCCTCCTCCAGGGGCTCTTCCAGACCCACGGGTAAAACCCCTGGCTCCTTTGTCCATTGCAGGCAGATTCTCTACCAGTGAGCCACCAGAGAAGCCCAACTACCCTGTGAGGTAGGGAGTAATAGAAATTTCACCAGTAAGGGCTGAAGACAGGGAAGGTAAATACTGCTTGTGAGATGCTGATTGGTGGGACTTGGATTTAAACTCAGATAGTTCAGCCTCAGCTGATATCTACTGTGCTATAGGGATTCCAGCATGTCTGTTCAAGGGCTAACATTGTTAAGTTCTCTGTGAATTGTCTCAGACAGAGCACTTACAGCACTGTGCTTTAAATTATGCGTGTACACACATCCTTTAACTCCTTAAGGATATGAAATGTGGCTTCTCTACCACTGTGTATCATTCAATGCCTAATACTAAGTTTTACATAGTAGATTCTCAATAAACACTGGAGGCTTTGTACTTATGTACTTTGCCTAAATTCAAGAGAAAGCTATGGAAAGACAATTTTTCAGGAGTGTCTCATGGTTCTACACATATTGGAAAGGTACTGACTACCATATATTCCAGGAAAAGCCTGATGGGCTGTAGTCCATGGGGTCACACAGAGTCTGACACGATTGAGCAACTGAACAACTCTTCACAGCAATGTTCGTATAGCCAAGATCCTTGAAAGACAAAGATAGTATCTTCCTCTAAAGTGTGTTTCCTGCCCTAGAGGAGAGAGACAGTGTCTCCTCCAGAGCAAAGAATAGAGATGTGTACTGACCATCAGAAAACATCCAGTCCCCGCCTCCTGTAACACAGTTCATTGCAAACATCCATCAGGACAATATGTGGGACTTGGGGCTAAAGAGAACCAATATAAATAGGTCACACTGCTGCTGCTGCTGCTGCTGCTAAGTCATTTCAGTCGTGTCCGACTCTGTGCGACCCCATAGACGGCAGCCCACCAGGCTCCCCCTCCCCTGGGATTCTCCAGGCAAGAACACTGGAGAGGGTTGCCATTTCCTTCTCCAATGCATGAAAGTGAAAAGTGAAAGTGAAGTCGCTCAGTCATAAAGTCCTTTATCTCTAACTAAGGATTCTTGGGTCTTCTTGCCAGCATCCTAAGAATTGTGTCAGGCTAACCTGTTTGCTAGCCAGAAGGATAAGATTTCAGACCCTTCAACCATAACATCAGTTCAGTTCAGTTCTGTTGCTCAGTTGTGTCCAACTGTTTGTGACCCCATGGACTGCAGCACATCAGGCCTCCCTGTCTATCACCCACTCCCCAACCTTGCTCAAACTCATGTCCATTGAGTCGGTGATGCCATCCAGCCATCTCATCCTCTGTCGTCCTCTTCTCCTCCTGCCTTCAATCTTTCCCAGCATCAGGGTCTTTTCCAATGAGTCAGTTCTTCGCATCAGGTAGCAAAAATACTGGAGCACTCAGCTTACTTTATGGTCCAAATCTCCCATCCATACATGACTACTGGAAAAACCATAGCTTTGACTAGATGGAACTTTATTGGCGAAGTAATATCTCTGCTTTTTAATATGCTGTCTAGGTTGCTCATAGCTTTTCTTCCAAGGGACAAGTGTCTTTTAATTTCATGGCTGCAATCACCATCTGCAGTGATTTGGGACCACAAGAAAATAATGTCTGTCTCTGTGTCCATTGTTTCCCCATCTATTTGCCATGAAGTGATGGAACCGGATGCCATGACCTTAGTTTATTGAATGCTGAGTTTTAAGCCAGCCTTTTCACTCTCTCCTTTCACTTTTATCAAGAGGCTCTTAAGTTTCCCTTGACTTTCTGCCATAAGGGTGGTGTCATCCACATAGCTCAGGATATTGATATTTCTCCCAGCAATTTTAATTTCAGCTTGTGCATCATCCAGTCCAGAATTTTGCATGATACACTCTGAATATAAGTTAAATAAGCAGGGTGACAATATATAGCCATGATGTACACCTTTCCCAATTTGGAACTAGTCTATTGCTCTATGTCTGGTTTTAACTGTTGCTTCTTGACCTGCATACAATTTTCTCAGGAGGCAGGTAAGGTGGTCTGGTATTCACATCTCTTTAAGAATTTTCCACGGTTTGTTGTGATGCACACAGTCAAAGACTTTAGCATAGTCAATGAAGCAGAAGTAGATGTTTTCCCAGAACTCTCTTGCTTTTTCAATGATCCAACATATATTGGGAATTTGGTCTCTGGTTCCTTTGCCTTTTCTAAATCCAGCTTGTATATCTAGAAGTTCTCGCTTTGCGTACTATTGAAGCCTAGCTTGGAGAATTTTGAGAATTACTTTGCTATCGTGTCAGACGAGTGAAATTGTGCGGTAGTCTGAACATTCTTTGACATTGCCTTTCTCTGGAATTGGCATGAAATCGCTGTTTCCAGTCCTGTGGCCACTGCTGATTTTCCAAATTTGCTGGCATATTGAGTGTAGCACTTTAACAGCATCATCTTTTAGGATTTGAAACAGCTCAGCTGGAATTTCATCACCTCCACTAGCTTTGGTTGTAGCGATGTTTCCTAAGGCCCACTTGACTTCACTCTCCAGAATGTCTGGCTCTAGGTGAGTGGTCACACCATCATGTTTATCTGTGTAATCAAGATCTTGTCTGTATAGTTCTGTGTATTCTTGCCACCTCTTCTTAATATCTTCTGTTTCTGTTAAGTCCATACTGTTTCTGTCCTTTATTGTGCCCATCCTTGCATGAAATGTTCCCTTGGTACCTCTAATTTTCTTGAAGAAATCTATAGTCTTTCTCATTTTATTGCTTTCTTCTGTTTCTTTGCATTGATCACTTAGGAAGTCTTTCTTATCTCTCCTCCCTATTCTTTGGAACTCTGGATTCAGATGGATATATCTTTCCTTTTCTTCTTTGCTTTTCAGTTCTCTTTTCTCAGCTATTTGTAAGGCTTCTTTAGACAACTGTTTTGCCTTTTTGTGTTTCTTTTTCTTGGGGATGGCTTTGATCATAGCCTTTTGCACAATGCTACAAACCTCTGTCCATAGTTCTTCAGGCACTGTGTATCAGATCTAATCCCTTGAATCAATTTGTCACTTCCACTGTATAATTGTAAGGGATTTTATTTAGGTCATACCTGAATGTCTAGTTTCTTCAATTTAAGTCTAGATTTTGTAATAAAGAGTTCATGATCTGAGCCACAGTCAGTTCCCAGTCTTGTTTTTGCTGACTGAATAGAGCTTCTCCATCTTTGGCTGCAAAGAATATGTTCAATCTGATTTTGGTATTGACTATCTGTTGATGTCCATGTGTAGAGTCATCTCTTGTGTTGTTGAAAGAGAGTGTTTGCTATGACCAATGTGTTCTCTTGGCAAAACACTGTTAGCCTTTGCCCTGCTTCATTTTGTACTCCAAGGCAAAACTTGCCTGTTACTCCAGGTATCTCTTGACTTCCTACCTTTGCATTCCATGAAAAGGGTATCTTTTGTGTATGTTAGTTCTAGAAAGTCTTGTAGGTCTTCATAGAACTATTCAACTTCAGCTTCTTTGGCATTAGTGGTTTGGGCATAGACTAGGATTACTGTGATATTGAATGGTTTGCCTTGGAAACAAACAGAGATCATTTGTCATTTTGAGATTGCACCCAAGCACTGCATTTCAGACTCTTTTGTTGACTATCAGGGCTACTCCATTTCTTCTAAGGGATTCTTGACCACAGTAATAGATGTAATGGTCATCTGAATTAAATTTGCCCATTCTGTTATCAAACAAACATGCAAAAAAAAGTTTCCATTGGTTTCTATTGACCCTAAAATGTTGTTTCTAAAGTGGAAATCAGAAATGTCAAAAATTTTAAATTATTGATTCAAGTGTAGTTTTCTATCAGTGAATAAATTTCCTGTCCAAAAAAATCTGCATAATATTTATTTTAAAAGAACTTTGGGAACTTTTAAGTTATCAATTTACTAAAAATTCAATGAAAGTTGGAAAACAAAATTTCAGTTTTCATCAATTAGTAACTATAGCTGGTTAAAGTGATGTTTTTAATCATATCATTATTTATCTTGAAGGCTCTGATTCAGTTAATAGGTATCTGTCTAAATTCTCTGTTCTGTTCAAATGTAGAGTGAAAACCCTGGTTTTCTTCTTTCTGGCCCACAGGAACTGTGATATAATATAAAAATATTTGTGTTAGTAACAAATGAATGTTGATCCGTGTCTTCTCTTTTTTTTTTTTTTTTTTTGTTCCTTCCTTCTTGCCTTCTTAATTTCATTTTTCTTTCATTCATTCAACTGGTAGAGTTGAGTGCCAAGCACTTGCAAGGCATTAGCACTCAAAATTAATGACTCTTTTTTTTAGAAAAGTCAAGATGCATGTCTTCAGCCAAGCCCCTCAAATTCTATGAACCTTAAATTCCTTATCTATAAAGGTATTTGGTTACATTTTATAATCTTCCCACCTTTAAAATTATATAACTTTTCTATAAATTTTGAAAGATTTTCTTAGAACTATAGAGTCCAAGCCATCATTGTAGAGCATGGAGCACAATTCTAGAAACCAAAATATTACTTGTTCATATATACACAGGTTTTTGGAACAAGAATCCCTTAGGCATTACCTCAAGGATTTGAGGACTATGAACAGACATACTGTGAGGTAATGTAAGGGGGATACATTACCCTCTCCTTTTCAAGATTTTTCGAAGATATAGATATTTTACTTCATGTCTAATGGAGAAGGGGTGGATTTACTAATTAGTGAATTGAATTTGGAAGTAACTGATTCTGTCCCTTCTAGGTTTATCCCCTTCTGGGAACCTGTTCTCAAGTTGCTCTCATATGTGCTTCTCTACCTTGGTTGATCTACAGTGGCAGGATTTAATCCTAGGGTACTTGCAGTAAAAGAGAGACCTTTGATTTTGAGAAGGTATGTGCAAAAGGGGAGGTATTAGGAAACCTAATTGGATGCAGATTTAAGCCATATTCTCTTGACAACTTGAATAATAAAACTGATATACTGATCTTCATTTATAAGATTCTTATGTCTTATTTTTAGATTGTTCGTCACCTCCCACAAAGGTAAAGAGTGGGAAAAGCCCAACAGAAATGTGTTTTTCTGAAATGTACATGTGGGAAAAAATATGAGTTTAGAAACAATCATCACCAACTCTCTAAGTGCCTCAAAGAACATCTCTACAGCATCTTTACCAAAAGTTATCTTTTGCACTTTATCTTAACACTTGCATTTCTATAATAATTGTTTAATAATTGTTTAACTGTAATTAAAAGTAGATTTTATATATATTAAAAGTACTGATCATTCGACTCATTTTGAGCCTCAATCAAGTGCATGGAAGATAAATAGTGGATGAAAAAAAGGTGACTTTTGAATTAAAAATTCAGTCAATGGATGATGAGGCACTTATGCAATTGTACATTTCCAGAAAATAAGAACCCATCTGTCCAAGAATATCTTGTATTCTACACATGACTCAGTACAGAATAGTTTCTACACAAAGAGAAGTGTTCAATAAATGTTTGTTGCATATGGATTGAAGTAGGTGAAATACTGCATAAACTCACATTCTCCTTACTGTCTTCCTTGGGTGTGTGCTAGTCACTCAGGCATGTCTGACTCTTTGTGACCCCATGGACTGTAGCCCACCAGGTTCTTCTGTCCATGGAATTCTCCAGGCAAGAATACTGCAGTGGATTGCCATTTCCTTCAGAGGACCTTCCAGACCCAGGGACTGAACCCTAATCTCTAACTTTGCAGGCAGATTATTTACCATCTGAGCCAAATAGGTCCATTTTAAATGGCACTTACTATAAGTTTTGGACTACCTGCCTTCAAGTCTTTATATTCCACATGTCTCTCTTTAACATATATATTCAGTTCAGTTCAGTTCAGTTCAGTTCAGTCTCTGAGTCGTGTCCGACTCTGCAACCCCATGAATCGCAGCACGCCAGGCCTCCCTGTCCATCATCAACTCCCGGAGTTCACTCAGACTCACGTCCATCGAGTCCGTGATGCCATCCAGCCATCTCAACCTCGGTCGTCCCTTTCTCCTCCTGCCCCCAATCCCTCCCAGCATCAGAGTCTTTTCCAATGAGTCAACTCTTATGAGGTGGCCAAAATACTGGAGTTTCAGCTTCAGCATCATTCCTTCCAAAGAAATCCCAGGGCTGATCTCCTTCAGAATGGACTGGTTGGATCTCCTTGCAGTCCAAGGGACTCTCAAGAGTCTTCTCCAACACCACAGTTCAAAAGCATCAATTCTTGGGTGCTCAGCCTTCTTCACAGTCCAACTCTCACATCCATACATGACCACAGGAAAAACCATAGCCTTGACTAGATGGACCTTAGTCGGCAAAGTAATGTCTCTGCTTTTGAATATACTATCTAGGTTGGTCATAACTTTTCTTTAAACATGTACACGTGACATGCATAATGGATGACAGTCGACAATTTTATAATTTTGTAATGAACACAACACAAATAAGACGAGATTATGTTGCTATTCAATAGCACTATTCAATAGTGCTTCACTATTTCACTATAAGGTGAAAACAACCTCATATTATTTAAATAAACTGTGTGAAATGTCTATTTGACAGATGAAGAAACTGAGGTTCAGAGAGATTAAATGCATGCTCACTTATATTCCACTGGTTGATTCTTAAGTCTCATTTATTTCATGCTGCTGCTGCTGCTGCAAAGTCGCTTCAGTCATGTCCAACTCTGTGCAACTCCATAGAATAGACGGCAGCCCACCAGGCTCCCCTGTCCCTGGGATTCTCCAGGTAAGAACACTGGAGTGGGTTGCCATTTCCTTCTCCAACGCATGAAAGTGAAAAGTGAAAGTGAAGTAACTCAGTGGTGTCCAACTCTGTGCAACCCCATGGACTGCAGCCCACCAGGCTCCTCCATCCATGGGATTTTTCAGGCAAGAGTACTGGGGTGGGGTGCCATTGCCTTCTCCGGTCATTTCATGCTGCTGCTACTAAGTCAATTCAGTCGTGTCTGACTCTGTGCGACGCCATAGACGGCAGCCCACCAGGCTCCCCGGTCCCTGGGATTCTCCAGGCAAGAACACTGGAGTGGGTTGCAATTTCCTTCTCCAATGCATCATTTCATGCTAGATTCTAATTATTCAGCACTAATTATTCAACACAGTGACTCCCTAGAAATGGATCTCCAATTAAGAAACTTCTTTAACTGCAAATAATTATCTATCAGCTGCTTGCCACATCCTAAATTTTGCATTTGCTGAACTTTCATGCTAGAGCAAGAGAGGAAGGGTCACTGACAGTGAGGTCTCTGTGCAGTGCAATTAAAAAAAAAAAAAAACAGGAAGAATCCTGCTGACAAGAAGCCAATAAAATAAAATGGGACTGATTCAGAAAAATAAAAGATTTATTTACAACAATACTTTAAAAAATAATTAACCACCTTTGAAGATGTCATTTGATCTTTAGAACTAAATTCTCAACAGTTTGTGAAAATTATTTTTAGAATGCAATTAGCATGTCATCAGGATGTTTAGATTATAATCCCATGAGTTCATTGTCAACTATACAGAGAACAGATGGAGAAATTTGGATCTTGTTTTTTTCAACAAAATCATGGGTCATCTATTTGATTAGAAGTTTTAAACAACAACAACAAAATCTTTAGAAAATAAATAGAATACATCCCAAATCAATTAAAACAATGACTCATCTAGTTTACTGTATATACGGTTTCTGTCAGTACACCAACATCTCATTCACTGGGTATTTAAGTATAAAATATTAATTGGGCTCCCTGGTGGCTCAGAAGGTAAGGAATCTTCCTGCAATGCAGGAGACGAAAGTTCAATCCCTGGGTAAAGAAGATCCCTCAGAGAAGGGAATGGCTACTCACTTTAGTATTCTTGCCTGGAGAATTTCCTGGACCTAGAGGCCTGAGAGGATACAGTGTATGTGGTCACAAAGAGAATAATGAAGTGAGTACCAGGATTGAGAAAGTACTTGTTTAGGAAAATCACCAAGAAAATGACACTTGAGTTAGATCTTAATGACCAGGTATGAGTTGACCAGGCAGGAAACAGGGATGGAGAAATCACAGGCAGAGGAAGACCCTACATAAAGGCACAAGTCCGGTTGAGGGAAGGAGTGGTAAATCAGTGTTGTTATATACACTGTACTTGGAGTGAGGGAGAATGGAAGTAGGTAAAGGGAGAATGGAAGTAGGTAAAGGGAGAAAGAGACATCTCCACGAAGAGCCCCATATATATCTGCCTACTCTATCCAGCTGAAAATCAATGGGTGTTTTTGGAGTAAAGAAACAGGAAATCCATACTGTGTTCTAGGAAAATCACTCTAATGGTGGTGTGGATGGAGACTGTAGCAGAGACAAAATCCCCAAATCTCAAACACCAGTTAGAAAGTTATTAGTTTCTGTCTGATGAGAAAGGATGGGACCCAAACTAACATGGTGACTTAGAACTGGAGATAGTCTTTGAGATGTGTTTGAAAGGAGACTAGAGTTGGAGTGTGATAGGCTATGGATGTGAGGCTTAGAGAAGGATCTAGAGAATGCCCACCTTTTGAATTTAGACGGCTACATGGTACCATTGAGCTTCCCCAGTGGCTTAGTGGTAAAGAATCCGCCTGCAAGTCAGGAGTCGCAGAAGATATGGATTCTGTCCGTGGGTTGGGAAGATCCTCTGGAGGAGAGCATGACAACCCACTTCAGTCTCTTTGCCTGGAGAATCCCATGGACAGAGGAGCCTCGTGGGCCACAGTACATGGGTCACAAAGACTCAGACATGACTGAAGCAACTTAGCACACAGCACGTGGTACCATTATCAACATTAGGAAATATGGAGAGCTAAAGAAGTGTGCTCAACTGGCAGTGAATTCCATCTGAGGCACGTTAAACTTAAGATGCCCTTGGAATATGCAGAAGGACTGATGAAGAAGGAAGACAGGAATATGGGACTCAGAGAATATGGGAGAACTGATCTAGGGCTACGTATTTTCAGGACATCCTGTGATTGGAATTGATGGCTGTCTAAGATCAGTTAGAGCAAGTATCCAGAAGGATGTGTATGTAACCAAGGGGCATCTCAGTTTTTAAGGCATATGTGGAAGAAACATCAGTGAGAAAAACAGAAAGAATCTCAAAGGAAGCAGAATCCAAGGTAGAAGTTTAAACAGATAATGGTCAAGAGTGTCCAATGTTGCAAGACAGTGAAGAGGATAAAGACTGAAGAACATCCAAGTAACCCACATCCCCCTATCCCCCCCAAAAAAATGCAATTGATGAAAATTTGGGAATTGGAGGGGGAAAAGTTGCTTATAATTAAAATATCCTACAGATAATTAAACAGAAGAGATAATTAGCACATATTTTTACTCTATTAAAATATTCAAAACTGCCAAAAGAAGTGTCTTCTCTTAATTTATTCTTAAGCAGAGCAAGTTTGTGAGTCACAAAAGATTTCCCTCTAAATGAAATCTTCTGTCATCATTTATGCATATGGACCCCAAAGTGGCCTTGAAAATATAGACAAGACACAGAAAATCTCCAAATATACAGAAAGAAGTTCTTTCAACATCTTTCATTTCTTTTATATTCATTGACTTTTCAGCATGGTTTCTGATGAGCCAAGTAAATAAGAACCATATTTTTACAATGTTGACATTATTTTGTGTTGACCCTCTGAACTCTTTCCTCCTAATCTTAACATAGTTTTACATCATTTCCCAATAGAAGAGATATTGTTTATCCTAAAATCAATTTTTAAAACTTTTTTCCCAAATCAATAAGAATATATAATTTCCTCCCTACAGCACAAAATATATTAATAATAATGAAAGCTTTACTTTTATAAATAATAAATTGCAAAAGCTTTTCATGAACTAGCTCACCTAATATCCTCAATAACTTAAGAAAGCAAATAAGGTAGATATACTTATCTTGCAGGTAGTAAATATGACTTTAATGTTTAAGTTACCTGTCAAAAAAATCACATGGACTTTTGCTCTATTACACTGCTTCAGAGTTATCCTTAGCCAGAAAAATGAAGCTCCTCAGCAGATGATCACTTTTGAATTTTTAGTGCAAAATATTCTTAATTTTATATTCTCAAAGAGAAAAATATATTGATTGATTTTCTCTTTAATAGTCAATATATTAAGCTATGTTTAATAAGATATTAATGTTAATGTTAAGTCGCTTGCTCAGTCGTGTCGACTCTTTGCGACCCCGTGGACTATAACCCACCAGGCTCCTCCGTCCATGGGATTCTCCAGGCAAGAATACTGGAGTGGGTTGCCATTTCCTTCTCCAAGGGATCTTCCCGACTCAGGGATTGAACCCATGTCTCCCGCATTGCAGGCAGACTCTAACCTCTGAGCCACCAGGGAAGCCCAATAAGATGTTAGGTATATGAAAATTATAATACTTCTTACATGAACTTATTTTATTTTGAGAAACCACATGGCTTAGAGAGTTTGGACTCTATAGTCACACTGACCAGCTTCAAATTCTAGCTGTGCTACTTATTAAGTGTATGACTTTAGTCATGTCATTTAACCCCTCTGTGCCTCAGTTTCCTCATTTGTAAAACAAATATGACGATAATACTAACAGTACCTACTTCCCAGGTTTGATGTATGAATTACTATATCTAAAGTACTATGTGCTTGCACTCAGTCACTGTCATGTCTGACTCTGTGACCCCAAGGAATATAGTCTGCCATGCTCCTCCACCCATGAGATTTTCCAGGCAAGCGTATGAAGTGGCTTGCCATTTCCCTCCCCAGAGGCTCTTCCCAACCTAGAGATCAAACTCATGTCTCAATTGCATGCAGATTCTTTACCACTGAGCCACCAGTGAAGCCCCAAACATTAGCTATACTGTTATTTTTTCTAAAATGTAGTCACACCTTCCCTAATGAAACAGAAAGAATTAACAAACAGAACAATTTTTGACCTAATGACAATTTTTAGCTCTAAAAAGATTGTAAACATCTATTGAGCAGACCTAAGGAAATGAAAAAATAAGGATAAGTTTCCACCATCTTAATCACCATATTTGAAAGGATTTGAATGTAGATGGCTGTGTATGACTTGAAGATATAAATCTAAATCCCAAATTTTTGTCTGTTCTCATAAATTAAATAAATTTTTAAAGGCAAATATATTATTTTACATGAGCAAAAGACATGACTAAACATGGTAAAGAATTTTTAAAAAGAATAGAAGAGCTACTGAAATAAAGTTGAACCTCAGCTAAAGCTTTGGGGACCAGGGCAACCCAAGCAGGCCTTGGGATCTTGGCAGAATAATCCCATGTACTACTAGGTCCTGTTGTTAATAATATTCTGCTGCCAACAATGCCAGTCACCATGTCCCTTACTTCAATATTACAAATCTTTGGGAAATCTCTGATCCAGTTTTCATTAGATGCTCACCTTGGGAAAGTAATCTACATAGGAGAGGAAAGGTGATGCAGAGATTTTCAGAATGCTGGAAACCATCCTATAAGCATAATGGACAAATCTAAATAAAGAGAGGCAGAATGGAAAGGTCTAAACAGACAACTCTCCCCAAAATTCACTATAATTTGTTAACCATAAATTTGACACTATCAGCTTACTTCCATAGAATGTAGATTAGTAGCATAACATTACTTCATCAAAAAATGTTTTTTTTATGAAGCCTCTTTGAATGATTGCCAATTTGCTTTACAGAAAACCCATTCTATGAGCACCTCTCTCCCAACCCAACATTCACTGAGGTTATCTCTTTTCTCATACACTTGCTAATGTTGACTATTATAATTTGGGGAAAAGGACAATTTCAGCTTGATAGGTTAAAAAATGATAGTCATTATTTTAACTTTAATTCTGTGATTCTTAGATACAGCACAATTCTTCAATAAATTCTTCTACCACTCTCCTTCCTTCTTTGGCCTTAGGCAAGCTCAAGATGGTTTCTCATAGTTGCAAATAAAATTTGAAAAAGAAAGCTAAAAAAGTAAAGATGTCAATCTCAGTATTATTTTAACTCATGGATATTTGGAAAAAATAAGTATGCATCAATAGGAAAATAGCTAAAATTTAAATAATAAAATTTTTTTAATAATATTTAATGGTATGAAATATGCTTATGGTGCTATTTTAGGTGCAAAAAACTATGTTTCAAAGATTTTGTATCAGTTCAGTTCAGTTGCTCAATCGTGTCTGACTCTTTGCGACCCCATGAATCGCAGCACACCAGGCCTCCCTGTCCATTACCAACTCCCAGAGTTCACTCAAACTCATGTCCCTCAAGTCGATGATGCCATCCAGCCATCTCATCCTCTGTCATCCCCTTCTCCTCCTGCCCCCAATCCCTCCCAGCATCAAAGTCTTTTCCAATGAGTCAACTCTTCACATCAGGTGGCCAAAGTTTCAGCTTTAGCATCAGTCCTTCCAAAGAACACCCAGGACTGATCTCCTTCAGAATGGACTGGTTGGATCTCCTTGCAGTCCAAGGGACTCTCAAGAGTCTTCTCCAACACCACAGTTCAAAAGCATCAATTTTTCGGCACTCAGCTTTCTTCACAGTCCAACTCTCACATCCATAAGATTTTGTATACATCACCATAAAAAATGTGTGAAACTAGTAAACAGAAAAAATAAGAAAACAATTGATTAAGGTGCTATAATAATAGTCATTCCTACATAGTAGGATAATTGATTTTGTGTATTCTCTTCTTTATTCTTTATTTTCTATTTTCTAAGCATTTATTATCAATATAATCCACCAAGATCCAAAGCTTATCTGAATTCCCTGGTCCCCAAAACATAACTGATGTTCAACATTATTTTATTTATATAGTTGTTTGTATTCTTTCTTTTTATTCCTCTTTACAATGTTTATTCATGTTCTTTGCTCATTTAAAAACAATGCATCTGCCTTTAAAACAAATGTGTTTAGTTTTCAAATACTGAAACAAAGTCATACATAGCCGTGTACTTTCCAATTGTTTCCAATGTGGTGATCATGATAGTAGAAACTTGTTATCTTGATTCTTCATTTTCTTAGGTCTTCTCATAGATGTTACAGTTCTGTTAGAGTCCAGAATCATCATGAAGTCAAAGAGTGTTTTCTTTGTTAATTGCTTGTGTTTTATTAGAAAAGGTGTGACTACATTATAGAACAAACAGTGAGAGGCAATGCCTACATGGTGCTTTAGATGTAATAACTCATACAACAAACTTACGAAGAGGTATTATTATCATCATCTAGTTTACAAAAGAGAAAACCGAGACATAGAGAGGTTAAGAGATGTGACTAAAGCTGTACAGTTAATTAATATTAACAGTACAGGTAGGACTTGAACCTAGTCATTGTGGCTCCAGAGTCCCAGTATAGTACCATATATGTGACTGCCTCAAATGCTGGGCTGGAAGAAGCACAGGCTGGAACCAAGATTGCCAGGAGAAATATAAATAACCTCAGATATGCAGATAACATCACCCTTATGGCAGAAAGTGAAGAGGAACTAAAAAGCCTCTTGATGAAAGTGAAAGAGGAGAGTGAAAAAGTTGGCTTAAAGCTCAACATTCAGAAAATGAAGATCATGGCCTCTGGTCCCATCTCTTCATGGCAAATAGATGGGGAAACAGCGGAAACAGTGGCTGACTTTATTTTTCTGGGCTCCAAAATCACTGCAGATGGTGACTGCAGCCATGAAATTAAAGGACACTTACTCCTTGGAAGGAACGTTATGACCAACCTAGATAGCATATTGAAAAGCAGAGACATTACTTTGCCAAGAAAGGTCCATCTAGTCAAGGTTATGGTTTTTCCAGTGCTCATGTATGGATGTGAGAGTTGGACTGTGAAGAAGGCTGAGTGCCGAAGAATTGATGCTTTTGAACTGTGGTGTTGGAGAAGACTCTTGAGAGTCCCTTGGACTGCAAGGAGGTCCAACCAGTCCATTCTAAAGGAGATCAGCCCTGGGTGTTCATTGGAAGGACTGATGCTGAAGCTGAAACTCCAATACTCTGCCACCTGATGCGAAGAGTTGACTCATTGGAAAAGACCCTGATGCTGAGAGGGATTGGGGGCAGGAGGAGAAGGGGACGACAGAGGTGAGATGACAGAATGGCATCACCGACTCGATGGACTGGAGTTTGAGTCAACTCCGGGAGTTGGTGATGGACAGGGAGGCCTGTCGTGCTGTGATTCATGGGGTCACAAAGAGGTGGACACGACTGAGAGACTGAACTGAACTCCACTCAAAATCTTAAACTGGCTCCCTCAGCCAAGCCAAAGCACTCCCACAGGGACTGCTGATGCACATGGAGAGTTTTAGATACAGGTCTTGGTACAGAAGCCCAAACAAGCACAGGACAAACAGTGCTAATATTTGGTAGGCAATTTTGAGAGGAGCAGATCCTTAGCAGTAGATAGCATTGCTCTTGGAGATCTATGAATGCCTAGAGGCAAGGCGACAGGCACCTTGTGAAATGGTTTTCAGGACACCAGATCACAAAAGCGGATTCAGAATCAAATGGATGTACTGCTGTTTCCTTTCCTCCAAGACTGGCAGAGACTCTGGCACCTTGGCAGGGGACAAGGGGCGGGGCTAATGTCATCAACCACAGACATCTCTGCCATGCATGGTAAACTACACCACCTGGAAATGTAGTTTGAAATATGGTGTATTAATAGCACATCTGAAGTATAGAAGGCCAGAAGAGCAGGAGATCATTGACTTTTTTTTTTTCTTTTTTTGCTACACTGTGCAGTTTGTGGGATCTTGAGATATTAGCTCCCTGACCAGGGGGTTCAACCCAGATCCCCAACAGTGGAAGCATGATGTCTCAAACACTGGAGCACCAGGGAATTCCCAGGAGATAACTGATATTTAAAGACAGGTCACTACTTATAGTTCCCAAGAGGAAAGCGCACCCCACCCCTTCCCAAGATCAGGGATCTGCACAGGAGACGGAAGGAAGGGAGGGCCCTATGGGCAAAGGCCTTTGTTCTAGTTTTCTTAGGAAGGAACTGATAAAACAGGTTAAGCAGACGTAAGATTGCCTGGTTTGAGTAATTTCAGTTACTCAAAACCAGGACTCTGAGGCTCCCAGTTGTCAAATGCCTGGCCCTGGGGTGTAGGGCAAGTGTGTCATGGTCCAGGGTCTAAGAGCTAATAACAGAGATAGACTCTGGGCTGTTTGGTTTGTATTTGAAAAGCGTGCCTGGATAAATCAGGAGCTTGGGATTAATGAACACACATTACTGTATATAAGATAGATTACCAACCAACAAGGGCCTACTGTATAGTCCAGGGAACTCTATTCAATATTCTGTGATAACCTATATGAGAAAAGAAACTGGAAAAGAATATGTATATGTATAACTGAATCACTTTGCTGTACACCTGAAACTAATACAACATTGTATAATAATAAATCAACTATACTCCAATAAAAATGAAGAGAAAAAGAAAGGAAAGAAAAGCATGTCTGGAAGTAGGACCTCTCCCAAGGAGGAGGGGTGACAAGAGGGGCAGGAGGCCAAGACAAAGTGACTCAGGCACATTGTCAAATTGTCCAGAACAAGGCATGTCTGGTTCAGGCATGTGGGGCAGATGTTAAAACATCAAGTTTACAGAAGCTGGAAATGTGGTTGATACAACTTGACCATTGGGAAGCCAAAAAATAGAAATAGCAATTCATCTAAGGGGCCCAGCAACTGAAGAGAAAAGAAACAATGAGAACACATACCCAGTGAAATAGAAATGATGGCAGATTTTAGGAAAAAGCTCAAATAAAAAGATGTTGAAATATTTTACATTTTTTAAATTAGATAATTATTTAAAACTATTAATCAAAACAAATATTAATTAAAAGTATTTAATTTAAATAATTTTATTTAAAGTATTTCAATTAAATAACTCAATAGATGACTTTAAGGAGAGAATCTTCAGCTCAGCTCAGTTCAGTTCAGTTCAGTTCAGTTCAGTCTCTCAGTCATGTCCGACTCTTTGCGACCCCATGAATCGCAGCACGCCAGGATTCCCTATCCATCACCGACTCCCGGAGTTCACTCAAACTCACGTCCATAGAGTCGGTGATGCCATCCAGCCATCTCATCCTCTGTCCTCCCCTTCTCCTCCTGCCCCCAATCCCTCCCAGCATCAGAGTCTTTTCCAATGAGTCAACTCTTCACATCAGGTGGCCAAAGTACTGGAGTTTCAGCTTCAGCATCAGTCCTTCCAAAGAACACCCAGGACTGATATCCTTTAGAATGGACTGGTTGGATCCCCTTGCAGTCCAAGAGACTCTCAAGAGTCTTCTCCAACACCACAGTTCAAAAGCATCAATTCTTCAGTGCTCAGCTTTCTTCACAGTCCAACTCTCACATCCATACATGACCACTGGAAAAACCATAGCCTTGACTAGATGGACCTTTGCTGGCAAAGTAATGTCTTTGCTTTTCAATATGCTATCTAGGTTGGTCATAACATTCCTTCCAAGGAGTAAGTGTCCTTTAATTTCATGGCTGCAGTCACCATCTGCAGTGATTTTGGAACCCAACAAAATAAGATCTGATACTGTTTCCCCTGTTTCCCCATCTATTTCCCATGAAGTGATGGGACCACTTGTGAGTTTTCATATGTGACAAACTTCCCAGTACTTGGAGGCAAATTACAAAGGGAAGGAAATCATAAGGGGAAAGAGCTAAAACCTGAAACATAGATCTGGGAGGCCTACAATGTAAAGGCCTGACATTGAACTTTCTGATTGCTAAGGCATTCATTCCAAAGTCGCTCATCTCAAATAAACAAACATATGACCAGCTGTATGGTGCAGCTACTAGTTACACAAATATATAAGAATCCAGGCTTCCCAATCCATGAAGTTTGCCTTTTAGAAAGCCCTCAATAGCCTAGATAACTGACCATCACTTCCCACAACCTAACTCCTGCTCTTAGGTTCAAAATTCACCAATAAAGAATCCTCCTCCCAGTGCAGGAGAAGCAAGAGATGCGGATTCAATCCCGGGGTTGGGAAGATACCCTGGAGTAGGAAATGACATCCTACTCCAGTATTCTTGTCTGAAAAATTTCATGAACAGAGGAACCTGCCAGTTACAGTCCATGGGATCACAAAGAGTCCGACTGGACTGAGTGAATGAGCATGAAAGAACCCAAATAAAGATAGAACCTCAACACCCTAGGTGCCCCACCCTCCTACCCCAATAAACATAAAACCTCAGGTCCACTCTTTCTTCCTCTCTTTCTCTCCCCACATCTTCCCTATGTGACTCTTGGGCATCAGAACTTGTGAGTGATAAATATTTTTTTCAAGATTTCTTCATGCTTGTTGCTGACTTGTGTCTTGCAATCCTAGTAAATATCACAGGGACCAGCCCATCCACACCATTGCATAGTACTTACCAGGAGTCACATGAGTTCAGGTGAGAGCCCTAGGCAATCCTGGACAATAGCAGAACTATTGATAGGTTATTGTTGTCAGTCACTCTGTCCTGTCCGATTCGTTAAGACCTACTCAAAACAAGCCCATCCATTAGAACGACAGGAATGCAGAAGTAGGAAAGGAAAGTGATAACAGAAAGTCAATTCAGTTCAGTTCAGTCGCTCAGTCGTGTCCGACTCTTTGTGACCCCGTGAATCACAGCACGCCAGGCCTCCCTGTCCATCACCAACTCCCGGAGTTCACTCAGACTCACGTCCATCGAGTCCGTGATGCCATCCAGCCATCTCATCCTCGGTCGTCCCCTTTTCCTCCTGCCCCTAATCCCTCCCAGCATCAGAGTCTTTTCCAATGAGTCAACTCTTTACATCAGGTGGCCAAAGTACTAGAGTTTCAGCTTTAGCATCATTCCTTCCAAAGAAATCCCAGGGCTGATCTCCTTCAGAATGGACTGGTTGGATCTCCTTGCAGTCCAAGGGACTCTCAAGAGTCTTCTCCAACACCACAGTTCAAAAGCATCAATTCTTCAGCGCTCAGCCTTCTTCACAGTCCAACTCTCACATCCATGCATGACCACAGGAAAAACCATAGCCTTGACTAGACAGACCTTAGTTGGCAAATAATGCCTCTGCTTTTGAATATACTATCTAAGTTGGTCAAAACGTTTCTTCCAAGGAGTAAGTGTCTTTTAATTTCATGGCTGAAGTCACCATCTGCAGTGATTTTGGAGCCCAAAAAATAAAGTCTGACACTGTTTCCACTGTTTCCCCATCTATTTCCCATGAAGTGATGGGACCAGATGCCATGATCTTCATTTTCTGAATGTTGAGCTTTAAGCCAACTTTTTCACTCTCCTCTTTCACTTTCATCAAGAGGCTTTTTAGTTCCTCTTCACTTTCTGCCATAAGGGTGGTATCATCTGCATATCTGAGGTGACTGCTATTTCTCCCGGCAATCTTGATTCCAGCTTGTGCTTCTTCCAGTCCAGCGTTTCTCATGACGTACTCTGCATATAAGTTAAATAAGCAGGGTGACAATATACAGCCTTGATGTACTCCTTTTCCTATTTGGAACCAGTCTGTTGTTCCATGTCCAGTTCTAACTGTTGCTTCCTGGCCTGCATACAGATTTCTCAAGAGGCAGGTTAGGTGGTCTGGTATTCCCATCTCTTTCAGAATTTTCCACAGTTTCTTGTGATCCACACAGTCAAAGGCTTTGGCATAGTCAATAAAGCAGAAATAGATGTTTTTCTGGAACTCTCTTGCTTTTTCCATGATCCAGCAGATGTTGGCAATTTGATCTCTGGTTCCTCTGCCTTTTCTAAAACCAGCTTGAACATCAGGGAGTTCACAGTTCACGTATTGCTGAAGCCTGGTTTGGAGAATTTTGAGCATTACTTTACTAGCATGTGAGATGAGTGCAATTGTGCGGTAGTTTGAGCATTCTTTGGCATTGCCTTTCTTTGGAATTGGAGTGAAAACTGACCTTTTCTAGTCCTGTGGCCACTGCTGAGTTTTCCACATTTGCTGGCATATTGAGTGCAGCACTTTCACAGCATCATCTTTCAGGATTTGAAACAGCTCTACTGGAATTCCATCACCTCCACTAGCTTTGTTAATAGTGATGCTTTCTAAGGCCCACTTGACTTCACATTCCAAGATGTCTGGCTCTAGATTAGTGATCACATCATCATGATTATCTGAGTCGTGAATATCTTTTTTGTACAGTTCTTCCATAATAGACTAAAATATCTTTGAAGCAAATTTCCTTAAGATAAAGAATTTCCTGAGTCTTCAGACTAATTAGCTAGCTAGCTTTCAGGTGTTAAGGAAAACAGGTGACCTCCTAGGCATATAGTCTTAACATTCCCAAACCGTAAGGATTAAGAGAAGATCTTACAATATGCTAAGAAAAAGAAAATGCACACAATTGAAAAAAATAGGTATCTGAATGGTTCCAGGCTTTTTATGTGGCATTTTGCAAGAAACGAGACAGTAGAACTGCAGTGACAGAAACTTCCAACAGAAAAGTCTACAGGTGACACTAATCAACACACACCACTCATCTTTTGGGGTGAAAGTAAAATGTTTGAGGCTATGCAAGAATTCAGAGTATACATCTACAAATTCAATATAAAGAAAATGCATGCAAAAAAAAAACTAACCAATTTACAAGTGAACCCAAAGAGAGACATTGATGTAATGGATAATGAAACATAAAGGATATAGCAGTGAAAAAAAACAAAATTATAAACATTTTTATAATTATATATTTACTATACACATAATTAAGTGTTTATACTGCTGTTGC
The DNA here is from genome assembly GCF_014754425.2 of Oryx dammah. NCBI lineage: Eukaryota > Metazoa > Chordata > Mammalia > Artiodactyla > Bovidae > Oryx > Oryx dammah. The sequence continues at coordinate 52,176,090 of NW_024070203.1, read as the reverse complement.
TGCTACTAAGTCGCTTCAGTTATGTCCGACTCTGTGCAACCCCACACATGGCAGCCCACCAGGCTCCCCTGTCCCTGGGATTCTCCAGGCAAGAATACTGGAGTGGGTTGCCATTTCCTTCTCTAATGCATGAAAGTGAAAAGTGAAAGTGAATTTGTTCAGTCGTGCCCTACTCTTTGCGACCCCATGGACTGCGGCCCACCAGGCTCCTCCATCCATGGGATTTTCAAGGCAAGAGTACTGGAGTGGGGTGCCATTGCCTTCTCCGAATTAAGTCTTTATCAGTTCAGTTCAGTTTAGTCGCTCAGTCGTGTCTGACTCTTTGCAACCCCATGAATGGCAGCAAGCCAGGCCTCCCTGTCCATCACCAACTCCCAGAGTTCACTAAAACTCACGTCCATCAAGTTGGTGATGCCATCCAGCCATCTCATCCTCTGTCCTCCCCTTCTCCTCCTGCCCCCAATCCCTCCCAGCATCAGAGTCTTTTCCAATGAGTCAACTCTTCACATCAGGTGGCCAAAATACTGGAGTTTCAGCTTTAGCATCAGTCCTACAAAAGAACACCCAGGACTGATCTCCTTTAGAATAGACTGGCTGGATCTCCTTGCAGTCCAAGGGACTCTCAAGAGTCTTCTCCAACGCCACAGTTCAAAAGCATCAATTCTTTAGCACTCAGCTTTCTTCACAGTCTAACTCTCACATCCATACATGACTACTGGAAAAAGTCTTTATATTTTATAGCAAATATAAAATCTAATTGGATAAGGATATTATTGTAATTATATACTACAAATACTAAAAAAGCATTCTTTAGAACTTCCCTGGCAGTCTGGGCTTCCCTGGTGGCTCAGAGGTTAAAGCGTCTGCCTGCAATGAGGAAGACCTGGGTTCGATCCCTGGGTTGGGAAGATCCCCTGGAGAAGGAAATGGCAACCCACTCCAGTATTCTTGCCTGGAGAATCCCATGGATGGAGGAGCCTGGCGGGTCACAGTCCACAGGGTCACAAAGAGCCGGACACAACTGTGCGACTTCACTTCCCTGGCAGTCCAGTGGTTAAAACTGTGCTTCCGATTCGGGGCATAGATTTGATCCCTAATACGGAACTAAGATCCCACATGCCCTGAGGCCAAAGATAAAAAGAATAAAAATATTCTCAAACATTTAAATATCTTCTGAAAAATAAAAATAAGTATTCTTAATGATAAAGCATATGAAATTCAAAGTTCTAATCCACCTCCAGCAAAGAAAATAATTACAGGTGATGGGAAGGAGGGAAAGTAAGTTTCCTAGAGAGCTTTACTTGTTGGTGTGGTTGGGGAATAACAGAGAAATAAAACATGTGGAAAACAGATATGAATTGAACTATATTTCCCCAAATTTCATTTGTTGACATCCTACCCCTGTGCTGTGACTATGGTCATACTTAGAGGGTAAATGTTGACACAGAGGTATATACAGAGAGAAGGTCATGTGAAGAAGGCAGAGACCGAGTGATGTGTCAACAAGCCAAGGAATGTCAAAGATGGCCAACAACTGCCAGAAAATAGTCCAGAAATGGAATGGATTCTCCTTCCCAGTTTCAGTAGGAAGGCACACTTGCCAGCACCTTGGTTTCAGATTTCTAACTCCCAAAACTGTGAGATAATAAATTTCTCTTTTTTAAGCCTCCCTTTTTGTGATACTTTGTTAGAGGAGCCCCAACCAATACATCAGGTAAAACTTTGTAGAAGTGAGTATTTTGTTCTTAGGTATTAGCAAAATACATTTCTGATTATATATAAAAACAGAGAAAGGGAAAAATAAAGATAAGTGAAATGGAAGGAAACAAAATGAAGAAAAAAGGATCAAAAGGAAAGAAAAAACAGCAATTTGACCCACAACAAATAAGGAAAAAGGAACGAAAAATGCTTTATAAAATCAAGTATATCATTCACTTTACTAAATGTAAACAGTGAATTTCTTGCATAAAAGGTAGAGATTCTATTTAACTTTTTTTTAAAAAAGCTGTACTTTATTTGAAAGTAACACATTGACATTAAGAGCATTAAGCATTATTAAGTTCTCCTTTTGTGAGTGATAAGACCACATTCCCAGACCTCTAACTGGTCAGTGAGTCGCATAACTAGTTACTAGTTTTAGTCAATGAACTGTGAGCCAGATAGTTGGATAAGGAAGCATGGGCGTGAACTCTCTCTTCTGCTGCAGTGAACACACATTGAGAAGGCAGAACAACTAGACAGAAACAGCCTGCATTATGGCAACAACAGATACAGGGCAACCAAGACAAAAAGTTTAAAAAAAAAAAAGTAAAGAAGCTTTACTGGATTTAGTGTGAGACAAAAATGAACTTTGATTTTGTTTTTTTTAAGTTTCTGAAATGTCAGGTTTAAGTTGTTGGTGAAATATAGTATTTTCCTATCTAAACTGATACACACAACTAAAATTCAGCAATTAAAATAGATTGAAAATAAAAAAGTAGACAAAGAGATACCAGGCAAATATGAAATTAAAGAAAACTAAAATGCATATATGATGTGGATTATAAGGCTAAAAGCAACAAACTAGGATAAAAGTGACATTGTCTAATGATAAATATTGCAATTCATAAATGAGATAAAGATAAAAGCAGCCTTAAATGCACATACATAATAATATGCTCATGTCAGATATCAGCAATATGCTAGTTTAAAGATATAAAGCAAAAGTTATTGAAAGTAAAATAAAACATTGAATAAATTAGAGTATGAAACTTTAGTATATCTCAGAATTTGGCAGGTCAAATAGAAAAAATTCAGATCATAGAAAAACTGGATAATAACTGGCTTAATAAATAAATCCTTTGAATACAGAATACATATTTCCTTTATATGTTTAATTTGGCCTCAACATAAAGCTCAATATAATCTTTAAAATTACTCTCTGTTATCACTCAATACAATTAGAAACTAATAAAATAACTGATATCATATAAAGAATTTGTTAAAGCAAATCCTGGGAGGAAAAACAAATGGTATGCTATAGCTCTTCAGAAGCTCTTATCCTATTATCAATATCAAGAGAACACTAGCCCATGGATTGAAGATAACCAATACTGTAATATACCCCATACTCAAATTATCTTCTACAGCATCTAAGATAGGTAATGACTTAAATTTCTTTTATAATAGGGGAAAATAGTTTGTTTCCCTACAAAACTTTGAGAAAACAGAACTTACACATAGGCAACACAAGAAGCTCTAGCTCAAAAAAAACCCCAAACCAAGTTACATTCTAGGCTTCAAATATCCCATTCATACATCATTGTGCTGCCTCTATATAAGAGAATGACCATACGTCCTGGTTTGCCCAGGACGCTTGTGGTTTATGCCTGTTGTCCAGGTGTAATTATTAATAGCACGCTCTTTCATTTTCAAAAGTGTCTCCATTTGGACAATAAATTTTGTAGTCACCCTACCATGTTACATGATACAGCCCATTGCTTAAGAGGATAGGGGTCTCTGGGTCTTTTCTGTTCCAAGATTTGTGAGGGTACTAGGGCCATCCATAGGCACCTTTTAACTGTCCTGAATGAAAGCACTGTAAAGAGTATTTATGACTCTGACCCAGTTAAAAAATATATTTATTAAAAAGACAGTGAGGAAATGCCATGTTTTACTACATAGAATCATACTAGAGAAAATGAAATGTATTAAGAAAAATATAATGTATCCTCATTAAATATATAAAACATCTTTTTCTAAACAATAAAAATTCATCCATTCAAAATCAACTAGGTATGAACTAGAATATCATTCATACCATAGAAAGAATCAACATCAATTTGGTCTCCTTATATATATTAAAAAACATATATTAGATAAGCTATTGATAATATCTTGGATAATATGGTACCTTCTTGATTCTATTTTGTCCCATGTTGGTCATCATTTTTTTGTACACATATTCCTACAATTTATTTCTCTGAGTAAACCCCAATTGATAGATTTATATTGTAATCAGCCTTGTGCTGTCAAAGTTCATATGTTAATGGAAAATAAATTTATTCATTATTCTATTCACAATACAGAGATGACAGACCACAACCTTAAAACACAATTCATATCTTTCTGTTTACTTCTTTTTGATAAAGAAACTATGACTTTGGTGATGCCTGGACTATGCTTGAATATCTAATAGTTTTATTTTTTGACATCCCTGTGCATGTATGTGTTAGTCACTCAGTCATATCCAACTCTTTGTGACCCCATGGACTGTAGCCCACCAGTTTCCTCAGTCCATGGAATTCTCCAGACAGGAATACTGGAGTGAATAGCCATTTCCTTCTCCACTGGATTTTCCTGACCCAGGGTGAACCTAGGACTCCTGCATTGCAGGCAGATTCTTTTACTGTCTGAACCACCAGAAAAGCCCCTTAACATCCTTACTTCCACTTTCCATTTCACTTTTGCACTGCCTACTACTAGCAATGTCTTAACTTGTTTATTCATTTTCAGTCTCAATGAGGTTGAAAATATCTCTATTTATGATAAAATGAATGCAATTATTTTCCTTCCTGGCCATTATGCAGTCAATAGTATTGGCATTGTAGTTGATAGCATCTGCCATTTTCACATTCTTCTTTACCAGGATTGCATTGATTGGATAGCTTTAGATACTTGTCAATCTGTATAGATAGATGAATTTGTCTTGAATCTCTGTCAAATCAATGCTTAGTAATAGAATCTCACTTTATTTATTTGTCGTGGAAATCTATATAACATTTCCCCTCAGAGATTTAGTTAATTAGTTAGCATGGTGATAATTATTAAATATTGAACCTGAAGTCTCTCCTTCCTCCTTGCCTCCTACTGATGGTATAATTGATCATCAAAGTTATCATGATAGCGATAGAAGTGATAAATACAGATTCTTCTCAGAGGAATAGCAGAATTTTCAAAGAATAAGAAATTTTATATATTTTTTAAATGTGTAGCTTCTAGAATTCCAAAGTAGGACTTAGAATCTGTTCCTGAAAATAGAGTAGAATAAATTTTGGAAAAATCAAGTAATCTTTAATGATTAGGAAGTTATATACAAGATTGAATTTAATTATTCATTAAAAACTATTCAAAAATTACCAAAACTTAGATTTCAAAAGATTTGCTAGTAATTGAAAAAGTGACCAGATTTAAAGCATCCAGTACCAATATACAAAGTACACCTAAATAAATACAGTTGGAAATCAATATCCATGGGTTCTGTATCTTTGGATTCAACTAACCACAGGTTAGGGCTTCCCAGGTCGCACTAGTGATAAAGAACTTGCCTGACAATGCAGATAGATGTGACAGATTAGGGTTCAATCCCTGGATTGGAAAGATTCCCTGGAGGAGGGCATGGAAACCCACCCTAGTATTCTTGCCTGGAGAACCACATGGACAGAGGAACCTGGTGGAATATGGTCCATAGAGTTGCTAACCCCTAACCTTCCATGCTCTTGCTTCCCTGACCCGCTTCCTCTTGGCAATCACCAGCCATTTGCAGCAACATGGATGCGACTAGAGATTCTCATACTAAGTGAAGTCAAAAGAAGATACCTTATGATATCATTTACACGTGACACAAATGAAACTATGAATCAGAAACAAAATTAAGAACATAGAGAACAGACTGGTGGTTGTCTTGTGTTGTTTTGCTTTTAACTCAGGTTACCACCAGCATAGCTTAAGAATGTTTTACTCTGTAAATGTGCAGTAGAAGCATCAGGGAGTTGGACAATCCACAAACAGGTTTATTAAAGTCAAAAGTTGGGGAAATGACTAAAGTATACTGAATTATATCATAAGTGTAAAACTTTAAAAAGCACTATGTACAATTTCTATTGCAAAACAGAAAGAAATAGTTAATAGGAATTCAAGAAAAGTAACTCCAAAACTGCTACTTAAAGGCCCTAGAAATGAATATAAACAGGATAAAAGCAACAATACATTGCAGTAATTTAAATTTAAAGGGAAAAGATAAATCAGGATAAAGTATTAGCCATAAGAACACAGCAAAAAGATGGAATTTTATAAATACTCTATGCTGAGGAAAAGATAATCGAGGAAAAATAGACTTAATAAACCAGGAGGGGCATGAAATCTGTTATAAATAGAAAATGGCTAGGATATTGAAAAACTTTTCATATCAGTCTTTAGGTAGAAAAATTGAAGAAATGAAATCTGTAGAGTTAGAAAGTTCTGAAAAAGTAGCCAAAAAAGCTATACTGTTAGTGAAATATTTTAAGAACACATAAATCACTCAGCTATCATATATTACCAGGAGGATGACCTACGATAAAGGAAAATCTAATAATGTTCTTATGGAACTAAATTTTTATTGTTATAATTCTTAATCATATGTCTAAACATCAACAATATATTAGGACTGTACTTATGGTAGAAATAACCACTTCAGTATGAATTTATAATTCAAGCTGAAAGGCAAAACACAAGAGAAGAATAATATACATTCAGGGAAAATCTAGAAATCATTTTCTCCACAAAATATTAGAATATGCTACATATGGGTATTATTGTTCTATTAGTCCTTAGGAAAGATAATGATAAATGAAAGCTATGTTTCTAGAAAAGCTGAATTGAAATAATGCTAATCAAATAGAATCAGTTCTGTGCCATTTAGTCTAGATCAAAATATTTTCTTACTCCTAAATTACCCATCATAACGTGGGGAAACCACCCATTAGTAACCCAGAGGAGTAAATGAAACACTTTGGAAGTGAGCTACCTTTCAGACCACCAACGCTGTATTGGTTTAATTGCACCCCATCGAACTAAGTGGTACTTTAGTGGGAGGGAGGATGTGATGCAACTACAGGGCCCTTGACCAACAGGGAATATTTTACTCATCAGAGAGGATACTTACAGATACTGTGATGATAAAACTCGTCTAGTACCACTTCACACAAACACCTCGCTACATTTCTATGTATAAATTCACTTTTAAATTTGTCACTTAAAGGAAGGGTGATTTTTGCACACTTAAAAAACATTCAGACAGCAAACGGTATTCTAAAATAAAATTCAACTTTAAACTCTAAGAGTTCTTCTAACCACTTGAAAGAAACCGCATCTTTGGTAGGCACCGTCCTGGCCAGTGTGAAGAGCTGTGTGCCTGTACAGGAGTGTGCGCATTTTGAGATGGGGTGGAAGAAGCAATATATGTGTCTGTGAGAATTTATACACATTGTGAGCAGACATGCATGAAAAAATGCATCGTCCCTGTCCCTAGGTCATCCACAAACAGGATTCACGTTGAAGTCCTAACCTCTTTTTGACCACAATAAATAACTCTTGGCTCAGCTTCACTCTGCTAGGACCCCATCGGAGCCCCTTTCTGCTTAGAGGACATGGCCCCATTAAACATAAGGTGGGTTATCTCTGGCTGGGCTGCCTGAAAAGGCTTTAACAACACTATTCACGGCAGCAACAAATATCCTTTGATGTAGCTATCTCACTTCTAGGAATTTATCTTCAAAAATCATTGTGGATCTATACGGAGCAATGGTATATATTTGAGAATGCATTTCAAAGTGTTGTTTATATTAGCAAAAATTAGAAACAAACATACATGTGTAATAGTAGAGAACCAGTGAACTATGTTCTATTCTTATATTCAGTTAAATACTAAGTAGTCATTATAAATAATGATATAAGAAGACATGTAATGGCCTTGAAAAATATCTGTTAAATGTAAGTGGATAAAACAAGTTATCAGTTAATTTGCTAAGTATGATACTACTTTGTTATGTTTGAATATATAGATGGGCAAAATAAATCATAAGAAAAAAATAAAATAGGCAGGTTAAAATGTTATAATCTAAGCACAGTAAAACCAGGGATTATATTTATTCTCCATGTTTTTCTTTATTTTTTGTATTTTGGAAAAGAAATACATTTAATCATCAAAATATTATAGATATGTCATATACATTATCCTTCAAAGTATTATGTGTGTGTGTGTGTGTGTGTGTGTGTGTGTGTGTGAACACTTGTCATTATAATTCATCCTAGGAAGGGAATGTTTTTAAGAAAATAACTTGATGAAATAATTAAATTAGAAGGTGGAAGCTGAAAGCATGGGAAACAGTGTTATCAGTATTCAAGACAAGAAAAGCAAATGTAGCTTACAAAGAGAGGGCTTTGTTTTGTTCTTGAGAGGAAGGAAGAGAACAGAGAAGAAGAAGGGCCAACAAGGATAACATGTGGAGATGGGGACACTTTCAGAAATCAGCCAGTGGAAACCCACCTGAATTGCATTGGCAAAAGGACATTTAAAGAATAAAATGACTAGTGTTCAATTTAATATTTTTACATTTGTTTCATGAGCTCCTTAAAACCTCCAAAAATCTTCATTGAAATACAGCATGCTTGTGAATATTATGTGCTAGAGTCAGTTTCTTGCCTTAACTTCAGAAAGAGCCAAGGCTCTTGACTTCAAGAGCCTCTCTGAATATAAGTGCTAACCAAAGCTGCTTCACCCAGGAGGGAAAGCTCACAGGTCTAGAAAACTATGACAGCTTAAGCCTGAGAGATTCCCAGATATCTTGGAGAGGGCTCAACCTTTCCACCGGACATGGAGCAGAGCAGGTGAAAATTTTAATTTTACTGGTTGCAGTGGACCATCACTCCAGGGGTCAAGGGGGCAGAGCCTGAAACCAGAGGATTATTCTTGAACTTAAAAATTTGATGGAATTTGACTTGCAAGGTTTTGGACTTTCTTAGAGCTCGTCATTGTTGTCTACCTGTCCTATTTCTCCCTTTTGGAATGGGACTGTCTTTCTTATGCTTGCCTCACCGTTGTATTTTGAAAATGTGTAACTTGTCTTGGTTTATAGATTCACAGCTGGAGAAAAATTATACCTCAAGATGAATCATACCTCATCTCATTCATATCTGATTTAGATGATATGTAGGTGTGACTTTAGATTCTTGAGTTGATGCTGTAATGAGTTAAGACTTTAGGGGATATTAGGATGAAATGAATGCAGTTTGCATAGGAGAAGGACATAAATTATGGAAAACACTATGGAATGAACTATGCAAACCCCAATGCCCACAGTTCTTATGTTGACACCCTAACCTCTGCTGCGATGGTTTTTGGAGAAGAGACCTTTGGAAGGTAGGTAGATTTAATGAGATCTTGAGAATGGAGCCCTTATGATGGGATTAAGCCTTATGAAAAGAGATACCAGAGAATTGGCTCTCTGTCTCTCGGTCTCATTCTCTGTAACATGTGAGGATACAAAGAGAAGGCAGCAATCTGCAGACTAATAAGAGAGCCTCCATGGACAACTTGGATCAGCTGATCAGCCAATACCTTGACCTTGAATTTCCCAGTCTCCAGAACTATGAGAAAACAAATTTATGTTTTTTAAGCACCCAATCTATGGTATTTTGTTACAGCAGCCTAAGCAAACTAATACACTGGTACTAAGAAGCTAGAGTATAACTGAAGCTGACACTGGGGTCACAATTTTAAGCCAAATAACACTTTGAAAACATACTCTGTAGCAAGCCTGATTTATGCTTCTTGCCTTTCAGAGAGAAATTCCAATTGTTGCTATTGACCGCAGCCTAACATTTTGCCATCTTCTTTACCTTCTTTAGTTTCTCCTCTTATTGTGGACTTGTTATTTTAAGTTAGCCCCTCTCTTTGGTTTTAATTGCTGTTTACTGGTTTATTGCCAGCTCAATATTCAAAATGATGTAAGCCAAGCTCGGATTTCTGTTTCCACCCTCAACTTACTTTAAAAACTATTCAAAGACCCTGCACTAGTTTTTAGGACTTAATACTATTTTTGCTTTTAAAGATTAGTCCTCAACACCTGTTGGGAAGTAGGGATCCCTTGGTTTCCTGCACTCCTGAGCCTATTCTCTAAGAAAGTACAAGAGGGTATTACTTCTTTATTAGCAGTGGATGTTTTATTTCAACTTTATATAAATTACTCCAGATAAAACTTATCTTTAATTTTGAAATCTCTAACCTAGTCTCTAAGGGTTTAATATTCTTTAATTAATAAGAAAGTTAGTCCTAGGTACAGTTTAAAATAAAAAATGTTATTTCTTGGCTTCATGTCTTCCAGTGTTTTTCCCCTTCAATACCCACTCCAGATTCTCTAAACTCAGAAACTTACCTCTCAGATCAGAGTTTTTCAAGTCATTATTCTTGCAAACATAGCCAGCAATTTTTTCTTTTTCCTTTGCCTCTTATTTGGGCTAGGCTTTCAGCAACTTTTGAAATGATACTTCATCTGACATGAAATTTATGCAACCAACCACTCTTACTTGGTAAGTGAAGGAAGGTTTCTCCCTAGAGTCTCACTACTCCCCTCTATTTTAATCTTTGTGCATTTTAGAGAGAACAGAACTCCTTCTTCCTATCTCCAATATAAGATGCCACTCAGTACCTCAAATGATGGACTCAGTCTGGTCAGAGGAGCAGGTGACAAGACTATCTTAAAAGAGAACTCCATACTCCCTCAGAATTTACCATAGATCACTTAGGTCTATTTCAAAATTGATATTATTTCAGTTAGACTTTTGTAGTATATGCCTTCATGGGCAGGGCAGGGTTGTCAATAGGGTTTTGAATTGAAGAGAATCTTTAATTTTGACATTCTAGTCACTAGATGCTACTTATTTCTGAAATAATTCAACTTCCTAACAGTAAAATGGAGATATTACAGATGATTTGTAGATAACCAGCTAGCTAGATAATACATAGTTATATAGATAGATGATAGATAGCTAAACAGATGATAGATATGTGATAAAGTAGACACATACATAGAGAGATATAGGCAGATAATAGGTGATAGATAGATACTGGTATGGCCTATAAACATTTAGTCCAGGTCATATTCCTATTGAATAAAAATCTGTGAAGCTTGATGAAGACTTCCATTAGTCCTGAAATTTTGGTTGGTGACACAAAGTAAAGCGGTATCTCTAAGACTTAAACAATGTTCTTTCCACTTACCTGTGCACTTGCACAGTTGATTAAACTTTCAGCCACTTTTTATATTCAAAATAAGCCTGTGTATTAAAACATACTCCTTTGGTTAGAGGTGCCCTCTTACACAAGTGTGCAACAGCAGAAATACAGCTAAACAAGATTTGTAACAGCTAGAAGTTGGGCAAAATTGAATGACACTCCTCTCCAAGAGTCTACTGTTGTTCAGTCACTCAGTTGTGTTCAACTCTTGTGACTTCATAAACTACAGCATGCCAGGCTTCCTTGTACTTCACTATTTCCCAGAGTTTACTCAAACTCATGCCCATTGAGTCGATAATGCCATCCAACCATCTCATCCTCTGACACCCTCTTCTCCTCCTGCCTTCAATCTTTCCCAGCATCATGGTCTTTTCCAATGAGACGGCTCTTCACATCAGGTGGACAAACTATTGGAGCTACAGCTTCAGCATCAGTCCTTCCAATGAATATTCAGAGTTGATTTCCTTTAGGATGACTGGTTTGATCTTGTTGCAGTCCAAGGGACTCTCAAGAATCTTCTTCAGCCCCACAGTTCAAAAGCAGCAATTCTCCAGCTTCTTTATGATCCAACTCTCACATCCATGCATGCCTACTGGAAAAACCATAGCTTTGACTAAACAGATCTTTGTCAGCAAAGTGATGAGTATTCATATACAAAATTCATTTATCAATGAGTAGAGTCAATTCCAATAAGACATTTTTCCTGGTCAAGATTTACTCCAAAAACTATAAAGTCCAGAATTAAGGATGAAAGAAATTTAATAAGAATTTCAGCAAAAGTACCATTTATAGTTGCAAGGTAAGTTGCTAAGTTCCTGGGAATGGAAATGGTTTGCAACAACTCTTTCTTTTTTTTCTAATATGGTTGATTTTCCATGTTATGTTAGCTTCTGGACTAAAACAAAGTGATTCAGTTATATATATGCATATAATATATATATATTTCATATTCATTCCCATTATTGTTTATTACAGAATATTGAATATAGTTCCCTGTGTTATACAGTAGGACTTTGCTGTTTATCTATTTTATAACTGGTAGTATATATCTGCTTATCCCAAACTCCTAATTTATCCCTCCCCAACTCCCTTTCCCCTTTGGTAACCACAAGCTTGTTTTTTATGTTCATGAGTCTGTTTCTGCTTCATAAATAAATTCATTTCTGTCATACTTTATATTCCACATATAAGTGAGATTGTATGACTATGCCAAAGCCTTGACTGTGTGGATCACAATAAATTGTGGAAAATTCTGAAAGAGATGGGAATACCTGACCTGCCTGACTGACCACCTGACCTGCCTCTAGAGAAACCTATATGCAGGTCAGGAAGCAACAGTTAGAACTGGACAGGGAACAACAGACTGGTTCCAAATAAGAAAAGGAGTACGTCAAGGCTGTATATTATCACCCTGCTTATTTAACTTGAAGAAAAGTTATGACCAACTTATATAGCATATTCAAAAGCAGAGACATTACTTTGCCAACAAAGATCCATCTAGTCAAGGCTATGGTTTTTCCAGTGGTCATGTACGGATGTGAGAGTTGGACTGTGAAGAAGGCTGAGAGCTGAAAAATTGATGCTTTTGAACTGTGGTGTTGGAGAAGACTCCTGAGTCCCTTGGACTGCAAGGAGATCCAACCAGTCCATTCTGAAGGAGATCAGCCTTGGGATTTCTTTGGAAGGAATGATGCTAAAGCTGAAGCTCCAGTACTTTGGCCACCTGATGTGAAGAGTTGACTCATTGGAAAAGACTCTGATGCTGGGAGGGATTGGGGGCAGGAGGAGAAGGGGACGCAGAGGATGAGATGGCTGGATGGCATCACCAGATCGATGGATGTGAGTTTTAGTGAACCCCAGGAGTTGGTGATGGACCAGGAGGCCTGGAGTGCTGCAATTCATGGGATCACAAACAGTCGAACACGACTGAGCGACTGAACTGAACTGAACTGAACTGAACTGAACTGAACTGAGTGCATCATGAGAAATGCTGGGCTGGAAGAAGCACAAGCTGGAATCAAGATTGCTGGGAGGAATATCAATAACCTCAGATATGCAGATGACACCACCCTTATGGCAGAAAGTGAAAAGGAACTAAAAAGCCTCTTGATGAAAGTGAAAGAGGAGAGTGAGAAAGTTGGCTTAAAGCTCAACATTCAGGAAACAAAGATATGGCATCTGGTCCCATCACTTCATGGGAAATAGATGGGGAAACAGTGGAAACAGTGTCAGACTTTATTTTGGGGGGCTCCAAAATCACTGCAGATGGTGATTGCAGTCATGAGATTAAAAGACGCTTATTCCTTGGAAGGAGAGTTAGTGCCAAAGAATTGATGCTTTTGAACTGTGGTGTTGGAGAAGACTCTTGAGAGTCCCTTGGACTGCAAGAAGATCCAACCAGTCCATTCTAAAGGAGATCAACCCTGGGTGTTCTTTGGAAAGAATGATGCTAAAGCTGAAACTCCAGTACTTTGGCCACCTCATGCTCAGAATTGACTCACTGGAAAAGACTCTGATGCTGGGAGGGATTGGGGGCAGGAGGAGAAGGGGACGCAGAGGATGAGATGGCTGGATGGCATCACGGACTCGATGGACGTGAGTCTGAGTGAACTCTGGGAGTTGGTGATGGACAGGGAGGCCTGGCGTGCTGCGGATCATGGGGTCGCAAAGAGTCAGACACAGCACTCCTGACTAAGCCCAATTTGCATAGGGCAGACCCAGAGGGAAGGAAAAAAACATATAAAAAGAGGAGCCAAAGGGCTGTCTCTCTCTCTCCCGCGCGCTGGGCCATTCTCTTCGCATCTTTGGATTGATGTGCCCTCATGCCTCGAAGATGGATTTTCCTGCTATTTTCTAAATAAAATAGAGCTGTAACACTGAGCTATAACACTGATTTGTCTAAGAGCTGTAACACAGTCCGTTCAAGACCTGAGAGCTATAACATGGTCTGTCCAAGACCTGAGAGCTGTGACACTCCGAGGGGGCTTTAATGTCCGTCACTCCAAATCTTTGTTGCGACAAGACAAAGAACCGAGGAGCATACACTCTCCTGACACTATGATACCTAGAATTATGTTTTACAAAAATGAGTTTGCATTGTATAATTATAATTATTATTATATACATATATATCTTATACACACACACACACACATATATATATGAGTCTCCTATAAGGCAGAAGACCCTGTTTCCATCCCTGGGTTCAGAAGATCCCCTGGAGAAAAGAATGGTTACCCACTCCACCAGTATTCTTGCCTGGAGATTTCCATGGACAAAGGAGCCTGGTGGGCTACAGTCAATGGGGTCTCAAAGAGTTAGAAATCACTGAATGACTAACACTTTCACTTTCATATATATATATATATATATATATATATATATAGGGCAAACATTACTGGATAAGCTTGGAAGTCAAATGTTGTAGGTAAAGAGTCCTTACTTATTGAATAATCAATTTATTCATTGAACAAACTATCATTTAACAAACCTAGCATTTTGCTAGGTTCTGGACTGACAAACATAATTACATTACTGAATTTATTGTCAAAGGCTTTGAACTTAAGTAGTGAAAGACATAAAATAAATAATGTGTTTAAAATATTTTACATGTGACCATTTACATTCATTGACTCATTTGAAAAGACCCTGATGCTGGGAAAGATTGAGGGCAGGAGGAGAAGGGGACGACAGAAGATGAGATGGTTGGATGGCATCACCGACTCAACGGACATGAGTCTGAGTAAACTCCGGGAGTTGGTAATGGACAGGGAGGCTTGGCGTGCTGCAGTCCATCGAGTCACAAAGAATCAGACACGACTGAGCAACTGAACTGAGTTGAACAGAAGGATGGGAAAAGTAGGAACACAGGGAAAACTTTGACCAGAAACAGTGTGGAATATGCAACAGCACCACCAGTGATGAGCAGTTGCTGCTAAGTCGCTTCAGTCGTGTCCGACTCTGTGAGGCCCCATAGACGGCAGCCCACCAGGCTCCCCTGTCCCTGGGATTCTCCAGGCAAGAACACTGGAGTGGGTTGCCATTTCCTTCTCCAATGCATGAAAGTGAAAAGTGAAAGTGAAGCCGCTCAGTCGTATCTGACTCTCAGTGACCCCATGGACTGCAGCCCACCAAGTTCCTCCATCCACAGAATTTTCCAGGCAAGAGTACTGGAGTGGGGTGCCATTGCCTTCTCCATGATGAGCAGTACTAGGATAGAAAGAGAAGTATGGATAAGATGATGGGCAAGCTTTTTCGGCTAGGGTGTTTGGACTTTATCTGTGAAGAAATGGAGAGCCTTTGAAAGATTCATACACAAGAAAAACTTTATCTGATATCTGCCACTTTGCCATTACCTTATCTGAATGTAGTTCACCTCAGTTGCTTTCTCCACAGTGATTATCCTCCAACAGAAAAGCATCCTGGCCTTTGTTTCCTGAAGTAGCTAAGAAGAGAAAAGTAAGGGAGACGACATTACATTCTGCAATTAGGCTTGTATTTTAAAAAAAAAAAAAAAGTGTCAGGAGATCAAATGGGCTGGACAAGCCCACAGGAACCAAAAAAAGAAGAAAGCATGCAGAGAGCCTGGAGTAAACGACAGACCCCCCGGGCTCCTACAACCTTCCCAGGTTCAAAATTGAAAGTTCTAGCAAGGCTTGGTTACTACTCAGTTTGAGACAGTAATAGAAACCTCAGTTTATATGCAAAAACTTTGTGATCTTAAAACTTTTAATTTTGGTTAACACTGGAGTGAGAAATGTCTTAGTTCTTTTTTTAAAGAAACTTTATAGAATATTTTGAGTTTTTCATGTCATTCCTTATGTGTAATTAAGTGACACACCAGTGTAAAATGAGTCTTCTCATACAATTTTCCAAGAGTAATTATATATAATTGAAGAAAATAAGAGCTGCTCCTGCTTTAAGGTGGTGAGTCTATCATACCATCATTTATGATTCATATGATAATCATACCCACAGCCTAATAATATCAAAATGTGTTTTCCTAAGCTAGGATGCTGACTAACTGGCATAGTGTACTGAGCAATTAAAATGGAAACAGCTCCCAGCAAAATGTCCAAGTTTGTAAAGAAAGATGAATTTTTAGAGCCTGTTGAAGGATAATTCTCCAGGAGTAGTTTCCCACATTTCTGCCCATCTTATGAAATGAGACACTGACCTTCATTTCAAGTCACTGACTACCCTTTGTTCCAGCCTATTTTTTCAAGGCAAGCAGCCTTGGAAAATACAGTGTCTCCCTTCAAAATGAAAGACAGCTTTGCTTGCAGTCTGGACAGGTAGAGATGTGTCTTCCTCCAGAAGGCTCATTTGACTCCCCATTATAAAGATTCAGGTTCCCTAAACTCAGGGTACCTCTCTGAGTCCAGTAACATATACTGTATATACAGGCATGCATCTGGGCCCATTCGCATTGCACAATAGAATTAGAAGCCAAGGAAAACTGGTGCAAATATGCCAGTGTCCATTCTGCTCACTGATGTGCCAGGAATAATTAGTCTTTTTCTCTGACCTTGAAGTTTGTGTCTTCTGCTAACCTGCATAACAGTGCCGCAAGCTACACTCTTAGTTTCCAAGCAGAATAAAATCTCAGATCCTTCATACTTCCTGCAGAATCAAATGGTCAAGAGAAACTGACTGGTTTGAATGCCATTTTAATTGAATGGGTCTCTTAACATGATAACTTACCAATAATCACATCAAAATGTATTATAGATCGTATGTCCTAAGGAAAGGGGGTCTGTAGTATTAAAGGGGGTCTGTGCCCTGACTCAAGTTCTAATTCTAAAAAAAAATGTACTATAAAACTGATATTAAAGTATTTCTCTAGAAGGACAATAATTTTTCCTGATTTAGGCACCAATCAGAAAAGATACCTGCTCCTTTAGCATATTTCAAGGAAGAGTGGGAGTTTTGATTTATTTCTGCTTCTCCACTTTCAAGTTCTATGTCTTTAAACAAGGTACATATACTTTTTGCAACTTCAATCTTCCACATGTGTGTATACACATACACACACACATATATATACATATGCACATAAGTTTCTACAGTGTTGGTACTTAAGATAGTGGTTATTTCATTATTACTTTTATTAATTAATACAAATCATACCTACAAGAGTTAGAATTCAGTATCGGGGGTTAATCAGTCTATACTCTTGTTTGCATTTTCATATGGTAACACTAAGAGCAAGCACTAAGTTTCAACTGATGACGGTTACTCAGAGTCCATCTGTGGGTTTTCTGCTGCTAAGTCACGTCAGTCATGTCCGACTCTGTGCAACCCCATAGAGGGCAGCCCACCAGGCTCCCCTGTCCCTGGGATTCTCCAGGCAAGAATACTGGAGTGGGTTGCCATTTCCTTCTCCAATGCATGAAAGTGAAAGATGAAAGTGAAGTCGCTCAGTAGTGTCCGACTCTTAGCGACCCCATGGACTGCAGCCTACCAGGCTCCTCATCCATGGGATTTTCCAGGCAAGAGTACTGGAATGGGTTGCCATTGCCTTCTCCAGTGGGTTTCCTAAAAATCGCTTATATATCTATCAGATTTCCCACTGTGCTCACTACATTGCCACTTGAAAAATAATTTAACTCATTTATCCAGTACACATTTAGCAACTGAGGAAAAAAAAATGTGACAAAGAGCTCTACTGTCAACTATTGGTCAGACAGAGGCAAGCAATTACAACATAATGTGGCAATTTTAATCCAAATGCCTCTGTATTAGGGCTTCCCGGGTAGCCGTAGCAGTAAAGAATGCTCCTGCCAATGCACAAGACACAAGAGACCCAGGTTCAGTCCCTGAGTAGGGAAAATCCCCTGGAAGAGGGCATGGCAACCCACTCCAGTGTTCTTGCCTGAAGAATCCCATGGACAGAGGAGCCTGGCAAGTTATAGTCCACAGTATCACAAAGAGTCGGATACGACTCAAGCAACTTAGCATACACTCCTCTTTATATTAGCATGAGGCAGGGATATAAATAAATAAATAATTTGCAAAGGTCAAAACTGATGATCAATTGATATCTATGAGGCAAGTACAGATCACCCTTGAAGCACAGAGAAAGGACTGTCTCTGATTAGAACAGCAACCAGACTGATAACAGATTTGGGGAATTCCATAAAGAATCTTTATGCTCTTTTGATTGGAAAAAAGTTCAAATCAGCCTCTCATCTTTCCACTGATAAAGTGGACTTAGAATCTTGATGAACTATTCAGAAAGTCAATGCACACACACACACACACACACACACACACAAAGTCAATGCATGTAAAGTCAGAGCCATCCCTTTATTGTCTCTGAAAGCACTTAATATTCAAAGAAGATAATTATGGTAACTCCATCAATTTCAAGACATGCCTCATCTTTGTTCTTGAACTCATTCTTTCTGTCTCAAGAACCGTGGTCCATCATTCATTTTCCCTCTCTTTGGTGCAAAAGGTCTTAACCTAGAACCAATTAGCCTGTCAGAACACCAGTAAGTCCCTCAAATGGCATGGAAATTTTGGTAAGTACATCTAATAAATATTTTTCTAGAAGTGAAGAGATTTCATTGGGTAGTCAAAGAGTCTGTGTCACATATACCAGAAAAAATATTAAAAGGAGTGTTCTGATTTAGGCTTAATTTCTCTCCTGGCCCTTTCTTAGTACATTTTACAACCCTCCTCTATCTGTCACTCTTTTTTCCCTCCTTACTTTTTTGAAAAGCTTCTTCAAAAAGTACAAAGTGCTTACTGTATTTATTTATTATTTGCAGTTTATGCTTCCGCCCACTACTTTCTGGCATTTGAGCCACAGCTACTGGCTCAAATTATTCTTGTTAAAGCTTCATGTGACTTAAGTAACCCCCCAAAAAAAGAATATATTTATGCAGTCTTAATTTACTCAGTAACTATCTGTGATGTTGTTGACCACTCCTTTCTCCTTGAGACAGGCTGCTGCTTTGACTTTTAGACATTGTCAACCTTGTTACCCTCCTACCTTTGTGAGTGCCTTCCTTCAAAGATATTTTGGTTACACATAGATCCATCCTTGACTTCATTCAGTAATTCTTCCTGAAAACACTTCTGCAAGCTGTCCTTTGCTTTAATTAGTTATGTTTCTGATATCAACTTGAAACAAAAGTGAAAGTTAGTCACTCAGTCATGTCTGACTCTTTGTGATCCCATGGACTGTAGCCTGCCCGGCTCCTCTGTCCATGGGATTCTCCAGGGAAGGGTACTGGCGTGGGTTGCCATTTCCTTCTCCAGGGGATCTTCCCTACCCAGGCATCCACCCCAGGTCTCCTGCTTTGCAGGCAGATGCTTTACCCACTGAGCAACTGGGGAAGCACTAAAACATCAGCTTAGTGAGCCTTATCACATTTTACAAAGGATCCCCAATGCCTTAACATAAGATTTCTGTGGATTCGTAGGAAGTTAGCTTGGCTCCAAATTTCTTAATCTTACCTATATTTCATACTCTTCAGTGATTTTAATCTCATGGCTTTTGATGTGAACTTAGCTGTTTTTTTTTTTTTTCTTGATTTCCTTCAAAGTGATTCACCAGAGCATGTGTGAGCAATAATCTTAGCAGAAGGTATAGGTAATTAAGGGGTGTGTGTGTGTGGTATGTATTAATATGTGTGTGTGGCAGTGAGGGGAGAGGTGGTATAATCATAGTACATTTCTCATTGTTTACCTTTCTGTCCAATCTTTCACCATATTCCTCAGAACACATTCTTACTCCCAATATTCTCTCTTTGCCCTTCACTTCTTTGTTTCCAAACTGTTTCACTGTATTAGATAGAACAACTTAACTTTCTATCACATAGTCAGTCCTGAGTTTAATTTTGTATATTCAAGAACTCGTTGCAACATCTATTCAAACAGAACTAAAATCTATAGAAAAGAATCTACTGGGAATTCTACAAAAGAAAATATAAAAACTGAAATTATGTACTAATAAATTTAACAGTAGACTAGATACAGCATAAGAGAAGATTAGTAAACTGAGAGGCAGATCAATAGAAAATATCCAGATTGAAGCATGAAGAGAAAATCAGAGAGAAAATAAAGAAATGAGCAAAGTGTTATAAGGAAGATATTGAAGTGAGCCAAAAATCACTTGATCCTAGGGCATAGAATATTTTCAAGGAGCTCTAAAACAAATTATCAGAAAACAAAATCAAACTGAGAAATCTCAAGCAGAATTTCTTGAGTAATTCCTCAAGAAAATGCTTTTTAAGCTCTTACATCATATAGAATACTACTAAAATAGCAAACATGGAATATAATCAGGTTTATTGGTTAAAGTTAGAATTACTTACAATTAGAATTTTAATTTTAATATATATAAAATATATATCATATAAATATATACCAAATATATCATATAAAATATATAATTGTATGATCTTATATAGTTATTTTAATTATTCATAGAAGTTATATTCTATAAAGTCATTATAAAATTTAAATTAGCAAGCACTGAATCATTTCCCTTAGGAAAAGCACAGGATTAGATTCCTAAGAGCCTCTAGTCACAACTTTTTGATCAACGTATCAATCCATAATCTTGTTTTATGTGTTTATGTTTCAAGATATCATTTAATATATATCATTGATGCATTAATGTAAAGCTCAGAGCCAACAGCACTACAACTCATGTCTGAATGAAGCTAAATCTAACACACCTATTTTATCCATTGAGCAGAATGTCTTGCATTTAGGAATACTACACAAACCTCATCACATTGCTTGGAGTCCACTTTAAGCAGCAACATTATCAAAAAAAAAAAGGACAAAGTTGTAGAAAGGTGACACTAAATCTATCGTGAAGAGGCCACTTGTTTCTAGACTGAGATCTGAAATAAGAAAGCAGCCTTTCCTTGTTCAGCTGGAAACATGCACATGGGGTGACTCAAATGTTTTGCTGCTCTGCATATGTGCATATCTGTGAGCGATCAATAAAGTGTCTCCAGTATATATAGCCTTGAGGTTTAATTCTAACAAGTAGGTAAATTCACAAATCTGGAAAGTGATCAAATATGTGTGTGTGTGTGTAAATATATACACATATATATATAATTTATATTTATATAATCTATTTTTTAAACTGTTATACTTTATATTTATTGTGTGGGCTTCCCAGGTGATACTAGTAGTAAAGAATCTGCTTGCAAGCGCAGGATACATAAGAAACGCAGGTTCCATACCTGAGTCAGGAAGATCCCCTGGAGGACAGCATGCAACCCATTCCAGTACTCTTGCCTGGAGAATCCCATGGACAGAGGAGCCTGACAAGTTACAAGTGCAGAGGGTCACAAAGAGTCAGACGTGACTGAAGTGACTTAACAGACGCACAAGCATATTTATTATGTATATTATAATGAGGCTTGTAGAGATTGTGACACACCTTAAACAAAAGAAAAAAAAACTTCAACAAGGGCAGTCTCTCTAACACCTTCAGCCCAGCGCCCCCAACGTGCCAAGCCCTGATCTGCTTTGTTTCTATAGAACTTATTATTTTTAAACAAATTCTATTCACTTGTCTATTTATTAATTCACTCATCCATTTATTGATTTATTTATTGTATTTATTACTCATTTTCTGTCTTCCTCTGCTGTGTCACAGAGGCAGGTACTTTTGTTTTGTTCTCTGATGGATCACAGGTGAACAATTAGAAGAAAGAATTAACTTTAATGTGAGTCTCCTGTTCACCTCTTATTGAAGTTTGAGACTCAGGGTGCTTTGCAGAGCACATAGAAGATAGGAGCTGTAATGTAGTGGGAAGAGTATTAAAGAAATAATTAGAGATCCAGTACTAACTGCCCCCCTTTATCAAATTCTTACGTTGGTAATCTCAACACTCTGAGCCTTGCTTAACACTAGTAAAACTCAGAAGTAATATTTACCCCTGTGCACATTACAGGTGGCTCAGTGGTCAAGAATCCACCTCCCAATGCAGGAGATGCAGGGGACATGGGTTCAATTCCTGAGGCAAGAAGATCCCCTGGAGCAGAAAATGGCAACCCACTTCAGCACTGTTGTCTGGAAAATTACGTGGACAGAGGAGCCTGGAGGGCTAGGGTCCAAGGGATCCCACAGAGTTGATAGGACTCAGCAACTGAGCACGCAGGCATGCTCATCAGAGTTACCAGTTACCAGTATTAATGAATACTGGAATACAAGCAGGTTTGGAATACTCCAACTAAACATAAAGTCTTTTCTGTTTAGCAGGTACATAAAAGCAGCTATGCAATAAGTGATATTAAATTAGAATCTCTGGGATATTTCCATTTTAAAAGTGCTCATCACTCAATCGTTTCCAACACTTTGCGGACTGTAGCCCACCAGGCTCCTCTCTTCATAGAATTCTCCATGCAAGAATACTCTATGCAAATGGCAAGTGGGTTGCCATTTCCTTCTCCAGGGGATTTTCCCAACCCAGGGATCAAACCCAGATCTCCTGCATTGCAGGCAGATTCTTTACCACCTGAGCCACCAGGAATTTCCATTTTAAAGCTCAACAAAAATACCTTTTTTCCATATGTCCTTCCCCACTTTTATCTTACTTTTAGTTTTCAAACAATGTACTCTTTGTTCTCCACCATTCCATTCAAGATTCTAACAATTTCAAATAGTATGCTAAAAAATTAGCCAAATCAAGAAAATAAGCTAACAAAGATTTAAAGGTAACAAAGATACTAATTGTCCAATAAAAAGAATAACTCAGGAAAAAAAACAGTTTGTCAAGGAAAGTATTGATTCACTGTAACTAGTGCACTTGCAATAAATGCACTAGAATTCAAAACATGCATTTTATATACAATCTTCTAAAGCACAAATGTGGTGGCATGAGGGAAAGAAGTGAACTCTCTTTATGGAATCAAGGGCAGTACTCTTTAATTTCTCTTTTTTTATGATAGTATTGTTTTTCTCCTGAGATTTTGGCAGGCCCTTGAAATTGGTGTCACTTTTGATTAATTCTTTTTGTTCTCTGATGACAGTTAATGGAATGATTTGAAAGCTATTTGCTTTACAAAGAAGATCCAATATAACTGCCTTTTGTGCACATTCTTAAAGCTTTTGCTTCTTTTTCTTGAAATAATTAATAAAAGAGAAGAAAGATTGCTGTAATTATTAAGCATTCTAAACTATATCTGGGTGCCTGACATTCACAGGAACTGTCATTAAAATTAGATCACTTGTCTCACTTTAAGGAAATGTTACTTTTTACTATGTTGATGATATAATCTGAAAAATATCTTGACAGGATACTACTACAGAAAACAGAATACAGGCCCTTCAATATATACTTATTTTTCCTTATTCAGAAATCTATAAGGTAATTAAAGTTGTTAATTCAAGTATATCAAATCCTTATGATTGCCACTGTAAAAATGGATCAAGGTCATCAATTATTTCATAAGAACCATCAAAGTTCAAGGATAAGTATAAATCAATTTTAAAGACAGATCAAAAGTAAAAGGTAGAAATATCCTTTCACTCCTGTTCAACTAATCAGCTGACTTGCTTTAGAGGCAAGGCTGAATAAAAGGCTTTTAATATGCACAATGATTTCAAGTCTTTTTCCTTGTTAAAATTAATATTTGTGTATTCCAACATTTTTGTCATCAGTCCCCTGCTTGATGACATTATAGCAAATACAATCATATAAGAATCATTTTTTTCCTGATCACATAGCAGTTTTCTTATATTGCCAATAAAATGCACGAATCTTCATTAACCAATGTGAAAATATACTGTCATATGCAAATAACAGAAATACTTTAGAGACAAAGGGAAAAATAAGTAGCATGAGAAATAAAGCCCTAAGTCAAAACATTATCATTGGAAATCCAGACTATTCCTCCAGACATAGAAATATATAACTACATAAATTATATCCTAAATGGACCAAAGATCTTAAATTACCTTAATTAAACATTCTACAGTGGCAAGAAAATTCAAAAGCTATACAAATATAAATGTTTTTAATTTGTTGAACAAATAAATGGTCTTTAACAACAAACTTTTATGTTATGGGTCTTCTATTTCCATGCTATGGAGGGTACCTAATTATGGTAACTATGAAAACCAACAACAACAACAAAAACATTTGAAATTAATGGTACCTAAAGTTATGCTTGGAAATTAATGCTTTTCCCCTCCCTGAAACAACAAGGTTGATTCTATTAAATGTGATAAATGAAATGTAAATTAAAATTTTAATAAGGTGCTTGTTAATCCATTTGTTCACGGCTAACTTGAACTCAGTTAAATTAGCTCCTTATTATGAGCACTAGAGATATGATTTTTTCTAAATCTCAAGGGCAAATAAGGGTTAGAGGACTGCTTGTCCCATGATAGCTCCATAAATTGTTATTAAAATTATTCACTAGACACTTTTTCTGTGATGCATTTCATTTAGAAAATCAATTCTGTGTTGCTAAAGAGAGAAAAGCTCTCCAACAGCAATCACAACATCAGATACAAATGCAAAACAAAACCACATATGAGCTATTCTGGGATTTTTATCACTGCCTTGGTCATTTTATCTCCATGAATTGCAGAAAATAGTTTTCAAATAATTGTAAAATATCACATGGTTTCTGAGGCACAGGATGATTCCTGGAAAGTTCGAAAATATTTTAGTATTTTGTAAAAGTTCTCTTCAATCTCCAGGCTTGAATTTCTCAATTTTGGGCACTTGCAGACAGACTATCTAGTTAATGCAGTGTGTCTTACAAATAACAATTTTAGAAAATTTTTAATTCATCATTAAAAGCAAAAAATTAAACAAATGATTAAAATTTACAATAATGATTAATTCTCCATAAGAGAGGATAGAGAGATTATTTTTTTAGTGTTTTACCAAGGCTAGTCTGAGGCTGGACAATTAGAAAGACTGTCACTGAGTCTAGCCTGTTGGTTTTACTTCTTACCCTTTATTTCTACAACATGGAAAAGCCTGTGTCATAACTGCAGATGTTCTAAAGAGCAATATGTGCTTGGTGTCTCCCCTAAGCAAATCTTAACACTCAAATCAAGCATAGGCATGAGCTCTTCAACAATACAGAGCCAGTATTGTGTTTCATGAGATGCCAAGTTAACAATTATTCTACCCACATACGTGGAAAACATATGAGTTTCTAGCACTCCTAGAAGTAACGTGCTAAAAGCTACAGAAAATGCAAGTTTCAAAAAAACACAAGCCACGATTTACAATGACAGTACTTGACTGCTACTTAAGAACTAATGGTTTTTAAGCATATTTACCACGTTTGAAAATAATTATGGAACCTGGAATAGCCAAAGTAATCTTGACAAAGAATAAAGTTAGAAGATTTGCACATCATTTAAGAAGTTATTACAAAGCTACAGTAATCCACAGCATATTAGCATAAGGATAGATATACAGATCAGTCAAATAGCATTGAGTCCAGAACTAAATCCACACAACTATAATCAATTGATTTCAAACAAGTGTATCAAGACAATTCAGTGGGCATAGAAGAATTTTTTTCAACAAACGGTGCTGGGACATTAGATATCTACATGGCAAAAAAACAAAAAAAAAAGGAAGAACAAAGGTGGAACTTTATCTCATAATATATACAAAAATTAACTCAGAATGTATCTTAGATTTGATGGCTGTTCCTCTCACTGCTTGGAGCCTTAAGTAGTGGGATTTTAGTCCATCATATATCTAAACTGACTTGTCTTCACTCAGGGCACTGTGGGGATGGGTTGGCTGTCCGTTAGTGCCTTCTGATTTTTGCGGAGTCAAACAATTGTGAAGAAAAAAGAAAAAAAAAAAAAAAGAATGTATCTTAGATTTCACGTAGGAAAACTCCTAAAAAAATAATAGATGTAAATATACGTAAACAGATTTAGCATAGCATTCCTAGAAATAATATCAAAAGCCCAAAGGACAAAAGAAATCTATCAAATTTAGAAAAATCTGTGCTTTAAAGGGCACCATAAGACAACGAAATGACAATCATAGAATGGAACAAAATATTTACAATTATATATCAGATAAGCAACTTGTATCTAAAATATATAAAGAACTCTTACAACTTGACAATAAAAGACAATGTAGCTTGAAAACTGGGCACAGGATTTGAATAGATATTTCTACAGAGAAGTTATACAAATATCCAAGAAGAATATGAAAAATTTTCAATATCGTTACTCGTTAGGGAAATATTAACCAAAACCACAATGAGATATCACTTCTAGGATGACAAAAATGACAAAAAAAAAAAAAAGACAGGTAATATTAAATTCTGGTGAGGACAAGGAAAAATTTGGATTCTCTTTCATTGTTGGTTAAATTATAAAATGTTACAACCACTTCATAAAGCATTTTGACAGTTTCTAAAAATGTTAAACACAGAGTTATATGACCCAGAAGTTCCATTCCTAGCTATATGTCCAAGAGAAACAAAAATATATGTCCCCACAAAAATCTGTACACAAATGTTGAGAGCAACATTAGCCAGTCACCAAAAAAGTATAAACAATCTAAATGTCTAATCACTGATGAATGAATAAATAAACAAATGTGCTATATTCACACAATGGAATATTATTCAAGTGTTAAAAGAAATGAAGTACAGAAATATGCTATAACATAGTGAACTTTGAAAGAGTAAAATAAATGAAAAACAGTTACAAA
The DNA here is from genome assembly GCF_014754425.2 of Oryx dammah. NCBI lineage: Eukaryota > Metazoa > Chordata > Mammalia > Artiodactyla > Bovidae > Oryx > Oryx dammah. Next base: position 52,149,369 of record NW_024070203.1, on the reverse strand, counting down.
AGACCACATTTCAGGATTCATTTTTATGAAACCTCCAGAATAAGCAAATTAGCTGAAACACAAAGTATATTAGTGGTCATCAGAAGCTGAGGGGAGAGGAAAGAATGAGAATAATTGCTCATTCGAATAAAATTTCTCTGGGGAGTGAGGAAACATTCTAAAACTAGTGATAAAGGTGGATCAGTTTTGAAAATATACTAAAAATGTCAGCAGTATATATTTCAAAAAGAGTGGATTCTATAGGTAAATTATATCTCAGTAAAGCTATTTTAAAAAGCAGTTGGTTAATATGATGAAATTATGTGTAAATCATAATAAATCTAGTATACATTCCCTTTGTATTTTACCTGAAAGTAAGTACTTTAAGTGGCAGGAACCATTTGTTTTCAAATCCACATTTGATTCATGAAGACATCAAGGCATGGTGATATAAATTATTTACTTGAGGACTAACAATCCATATTTCATTAGAATTGTAGACTAAATGAAAAATGATTTTAAATAACATAAGACACTTTCAAGTTATACTAGATTTGGGGAGAAGAATTCAAAAAAAAATAGTGGCAGACTAAAAGAAATCTGTAAATAGATTTACAGCATTTCATGACTGTAAATAGTGATACAGTAGAGTTGAAAAAGAAAGCAGTCAGCAGCTTCAAAATCCATGTGAAATGGAATGAAAAAGTTAGATGGTTTTGTCAAGACTCTGGAATCATAAAATTATAATTGCCAAGTATGTATAAAAACAATGACACAAAAGCAATGGGGTCTTATAAAGGCTGGAGTCATATCAAAGCTCATTTCTTCAGTGATTAGCTGATATGATGAAAATAGCCCCTATAATTTGGAGAAAGAGGATATGGCAAAAGGCTAATGAACGTGGAAAAGGAATGACAGTGTTAGAAAGTATTCAATGATTCATACAAAAGAAAAGGACAACGGATTCAAAAATAATACTTACAATTCCTGATGACAACTAAATATACTGAGTTTAAATTATCTGGCATTATATTGTTTCATTTCAGAAAAGGTAACAGACATTTCTCCTAAATTTCCCTAATATGTTTAGGTGTATGATTCAAAATTGAAAGTGACTAATGAAAAGATTCTCCCTGGAAAAATAAAACTAAGCAAAATTAAAAATGTAACTCTAGATAAACATGTGAAATGGGAAGGAAAGGAACCTAATATTTTGAGGATAGTAATTTGAGTTTTTATTAACAATCTTGGTAGTAGATTTGGAGAGACTATTAAGAGAGAATAAAAAGAATATGACTGTGAGAGTGTAGCATCATTTTTATAGCCAAAGAGATGCAATGGAATGGTACATCTCTGATTACTTTACAAAGCTTACAGAGGCAAGCTGGCAAAATACAGTCAAAATATAGGGATATGAAAGATTTCAACTTCTTAGTCATCAACTGGAATGTCTATCAGTTGTCAGTGAAGCAATTTAGAACTTTACTTGCCTTGATAACATTTCATCTGCCCAAAGATAAACATAAGACAAGTGGGATGGAAGGTACTCTTTGGAAAGTATTTCTTACCAAAATAAGGGAATTGGGTGGAAAAGTGGAAATGAGTGAAACCTGGAGAGAAGGTTAACGTGTCATCTCAAAGAAGAGTTTTGAGCAGAATCATGTGATGCTGTCTCTAGTGACTTTGAAGAAAAAAGTGCTCTCTCTTTTTTTAAATCTATGTATCATTTCTCTCATTGTTTTGTTATTTTTCAGGAATGAGAGTTGGAAAAGAATTCTTTGAATAGAAGTTCCATCTGTGAGTACATGAGGAGAAAAAAAAAGGAAAAACAAAAGCTAAAATAATTATTTTTATCTAAGAAGATAATTTAAAACCAACAAAAATTTTAATGAACAAAACACCAAAATTTATTTCTTAAAATAACAGATATAAGTGCTCAAATAGTAGCTGATTAAATTGTTTTCAAAAAATTGACATACAATATTTAATAGTTAAAAAAATTCTTAATCTATCTTAGACTTAATGAGAAGTTGATTAATAAATATAAACTAACTAAAACACTTTAAAATAAGATGTTACTAAGTGTCATCTGAATGGTTGAGACATTCATGTGATTGTGAAATAGCATGTCTTACCGGATTCCTCCATTCTCAAATTCTCTGAGAAATTGATTACTTCTAGCCCACTGTTAATTTATTTAAAAAAAAAAATAAGCTCCACATTCTCAAATTCTCATTCTCATCTTCTTCACTTTTATGACAATTCTACTGTTTCTTTACCTTTTTCATGCCATGAAATAAAAGGGTCAATAATGTGGAAGTGTTCCAAAATACTTCAAGACTTTTAAAAAGTATTCAGGTATTTGCCATCCAAACTATGGTCTGGTAAAACTAATGAATAATGAAACATTAATATTGTATAGGTGTTATTAAATGGAAAATTTCTCATAAACAATATGCACTTAAACATTTGTAGCAAATAATTTTTCCCAGTTCTATTAGAGTTTGAGATATAAGACAAATGAAATAAGAACTATTTAGGAACATTTATTTTTCATGAGTAGAGTGTCTATTTGAGAAACAGATAAACATAGGGTCTGGGTCTAGATGAGAACTTGACTTCTTTCTGTTCAAACCAATGATATGTGCTATTGTAATATATTCACTGCCAAGAGATACACTACAGTACAAATGATGGAATCTATCATACACAGAAAAATTGACTTCCCATCAACTGCATAATATGAAAAGAAAAATCGTAATAAGAAGCAGTGTCAAAATGTGAAATAGAACGAAATATATTCATCATTCACATATGAAAAAGAAAGAGTATCATCTGCCCATTGCAGACACTTAACGGTAAATGAACAATGAGTATAAGGGTGGTAGGGCTTCCATTTTGGATGATAACATTCATATTTACCCTGTGCTGTATTTATTGCCTATTTTTTAACTTTAATAAGAGTAGAAAAAAGGAGGCACTGAGTCCATTAGGTGTAGAGTAGTCTTGTCCAAAAAGCAGTAATTACAATACAGTATAGGTCAAGAAGCCACAGGCTATTACAGTTCAAATTACTATTCATACAATCCTGGTTAAATCTAGCATTACAACTAGAAAGAAGAATCTAAGTATTTATAAATATTTATGCATTTTGTATTGACAGTTCAGACATTTTACTTCTTTTTTTTTTATTTTGAAGACCAAAAAATAGAAATCTTCAAAATGCCTTCACAGAAATGGAGATATATATTTACTCCTTATCCATTTTCCACAATGGAATATAAACCTAATGTTTTAATTATTAACAAACTATAACCAAAGTCAATAAAGTCTCCATTAAAGCCAATGAATACTTCAAATGAGCTCATCCATAGCCATAAGGTTATAGAAATTATTTCCAAGAAAAAAAAAATAGAACACTGGAGTATCACAGTGTTTCTGATTTTGTACATACATGTGTTAAAATATAAGCAGATGATAAATTTAGGATTTTAACATATAATGTGAAGGACAGAAAAAGTGTGAGGTACTTCTAGTGGAAAGAAACCACATTCACATATATTTTTGCTTCTCATGGTCTTAACCAAATGGAAAAAAACACTTTCTGTACTAAATTGCAAACAGATTATCCTCAGATCAGTTCAGATCAGTTCAGTCGCTCAGTAGTGTCTGACTCTTTGCAACCCCATGAATTGCAGCATGCCAGGCCTCCCTGTCCCTCACCAATTCCCAGAGTTAACTCAAACTCACGTCCATCGAGTCCGTGATGCCATCCAGCCATCTCATCCTCTGTCATCCCCTTCTCCTCCTGCCCCCAATCCCTCCCCAAATCAGAGTCTTTTCCAATGAGTCAACTCTCTTCACATGAGGTGGCCAAAGTACTGGAGTTTCAGCTTTAGCATCATTCCTTCCAAAGAAATCCCAGGGCTGATCTCCTTCAGAATGGACTGGTTGGATCTCCTTGCAGTCCAAGGGACTCTCAAGAGTCTTCTCCAACACCACAGTTCAAAAGCATCAATTCTTCAGCACTCAACTTTCTTCACAGTCCAACTCTTACATCCATACATGACCACTGGAAAAACCATAGCCTTGACTAGACGGACCTTTGTTGGCAAAGTAATGTCTCTGCTTTTTAATATGCTATCTATGTTATGCTATCATAACTTTCCTTCCAAGGAGTAAGAGTCTTCTAATTTCATGGCTGAAGTCACCATCTGCAGTGATTTTGGAGCCCAAAAAAATAAAGCCTGACACTGTTTCCACTGTTTCCCCATCTATTTCCCATGAAGTGATGGGACCAGATGCCATGATCTTCGTTTTCTGAATATTGAGCTTTAAGCCAACTTTTTCACTCTCCTGTTTCACTTTCATCAAGAGGCTCTTTAGTTCCTCTTCACTTTTTGCCATAAGGGTGGTGTCATCTGTATATCTGAGGTTATTGATATTTCTCCCAGCAATCTTGATTCCAGCTTGTGCTTCTTCAAGCCCAGTGTTTCTCATGATGTACTCTGCATATAAGTTAAATAAGCAGGGTGACAATATACAGCCTTGACGTACTCCTTTCCCGATTTGGAACCAGTCTGTTGTTCCATGTCCAGTTCTAACTGACCTGTGTATAGGTTTCTCAAGAGGCAGGTCAGGTGGTCTGGTAGATTATCCTCAGATTATCTTTTAATATTTTGCTTCTTCAAAACCGTAACTTATTTTATTTAAATGTATCTAGCTACATATAAAAACTGCCAAACTTCTAAAACCTATTAGCAACACAGAGTGAAGGAATAAAATAGTTTGTTAAATAGAGTTTGAGGTGATTTATCAAACCACAGTCCACAAAAGTTGAATATTATAATTTTTTAATTATGCTAGAAAGTTTCTAGAAACAAGTAACTAATGGGATACACAACAAATGTCTTCTCATATATAAAGACCTCTAGTGTAGAAGAAGTGACAGAAAAAAAAGGTTCCATTGCCCCAGAAAAAAGTCTGACCAATTCAGTAGATTTTCAAAAGGGTAGTTTTTCACCCACAACAAGAAAAGTTTTAGCAGTTTAAAATATCTAATTAAAAAAAATATGTATCTAATTTTTATTTACCCAAGGTTAGTCATGTTCTCTTTCAATTGAGGTAGTCACTATAAATATGACAGCTGTCTTTCAGGGTTGTTTATTAACAGTTGAGGTCAAAACAGAACCACTATTGTCCCTTAAAATTATGAATAATATGGTCTAAAGATAATTTTCTGTAGAAAAATTGTTGCCTGTATGCCTTTTCTTTTTCTTTCTTTTTTGGTATTATAAAAATTGAGTAGCTGGGTTTCTTTGATCTAGGAATAGACTATAAATGGTTAAGATACATTTGAAATGGTTTAAAAATTTAAAGGGAAAAAAACTGCTATCCAAGGTGTAGGGAATTGAGGTTTTCACGTAATATTGATAGGAAAGTAAATTATTCTAAAGATTGTACAGGATTTTAGGATTATGTGTGAGCATTTCTTCATCTAACAATACCATTCCCAGGAATTCTAAGAGATATCACAAAAATTTATCTCAAAGTTATGCACCAGAGAATGTTCATGTTGGTCTTATTTATAATGGTTGTAAGTTTTAACTTAATGTTAACTGATAAATAAATTATACTATATTAAATACATAATACATAGAATATAAGGCAGTCCTTAAATTTAATGATGTAAAACTAGCTTATCTACACAAAAATATGAGAATGTCCATCTGTGTAAAACAAATGTCTTTCTGTGATCAAATACACATCAATTTACATACAACCACAGGCACACTTAGTTGTTGTTGTTCAGTTGCTCAGTCATGTCTGACTCTTTGCAACCCCGTGGACTGCAGCACGCCAGGCTTCCCTGTCCTTCACCATCTCCCAGAGCTTGTTCAAACTCATGTCCATTGAGTTTGTGATGCCATCCAACCATCTCACCCTCAATCATCTTCTTCTCTTCCTACCTTCAATCTTTCCAAGCATCAGGGTCTTTTCTAATGAGTCAGTTCTTTGCATCAGGTGGCCAAAGTATTGGAGCTTCAGCTACAGCATCAATTCTTCCAATGAATATTTAGGATTAATTTCCTTTAAGATTGACTGGTTTGACCTCTTTGCAGTCCAAGGGACTCTCAAGAGTTTTCTCCAACACTACAGTTCAAAAGTGTCAATTCTTCAGTGCTCAGCCTTCTCTATGGTCCAGCTCTCACATCCATGCATGACTACTGGGAATGGCAAACCATTTCAGCGTACTTGCCTTGAGAACCCTAGACATGTTTAGGCTCACTGTTAAATATGGATGCTGGTTTTTATGTTTTTCCTTACAGTTTTCTATGTTGGTAAGTCTGTTAAGGGGCATATATCAATATGATTTTAATAAATAATTATTGAATTATTTTAAAATTTCATGATAGCTTATCTTATGGGGAGAGGATCTAGAAAAAATACAGAAAAGAGATATTACTGATATTATGAAAATAAGCATTCAAGATTAATACACAAAAGTGAATTGTATTGTTATATATGAGCAATGTCAATCTGAAAATGAAATTAGGAGGACAACTTAATCATTCATCCATTCACTCATAATAGTATCACAAAGAACAAAATCCTTGAGAATATATTCTAAAAATTAAATAAATATTTAGTGAGTGCCTACTGTGTCCTTGGCCCTGATACACAAAACAGATCAAGCAGACGAAGTCCCTGCCCTCAAGGAGCTTCTATGGAAGTGATTTACATCTTCTTAATATTTCAGATAATGTTGCAATGCATTTTTAAAAGTAATTTGTATACTTATTCTGTTAGATGGTTTTCTAGACTCACTATATTATAGAGAATGCAAGTTTTAAAATTATCTTCAATATGGCTAACTGTCCTGTGAAAACATGGTACCAATGACACTCCTACTCAGTCTTTGAGAGAATACTAACATTTCAAACAATAGAAAACTGACCTATAACTCTACTTAAGTCTAATGATTCTTTAATAGTTCCAATTTTGGAATAAAGTTAATATCAAAGGGAATGATGCATCATCTTAAAGAAATTAAAAAAAAAAAAACTGAACTACAGCTAGTATTCAAATAAAGTAGTCCAAGAGGTAAAGATCCTTCTCATTGAGAGTTAGAAATTATTGCATTTGCTACTGAATTTTACAGGAATCATTCTTCATGTATAAAATGAGAAAGGTTGAGTCATATTTCCTTTCAAAACTGAATCAAATTAAAAACTAAATCAGATCTTTAAAAGAAAAACGCCCACCAAAAAGGAAATTGCCTTCTCTCACTTGAAAATATAGCAGTATGTTACCTCATTAAAATGCCAATATGTAACCTATATGTGGTTGGTAAAAAAGAAATAAAAAATTTGTCAACCCTGACGTTAGTAGGCTTTGTAAAGTGATGTAATATAGAAGCAGAGGATTATTTAGCACACTAAATGTAAAAGGAAGGCCATCAAAAATAAAACCTCCCTGTTAAGCATGAATCAAATTCCCAACTTAACATATACATTCACAATCAAGTAAGCTTCAAAATGTGCAAGGAAGAAATCAAAGTCCAATACAGAAAAATCTGTAAACACTTATTCCAACATCGAGTATACGACACATAATATTACTTAAGTCCCCGAAGATTTGGTTTAATATATTTTCCTATATTAGTGCTTGTAAATATAGAGGAAAGTAATGTGTTTTTATATTGCTTTTGGAATTAGTCCCAATTACTACACAGTGATTTTTTTGTGTTCTAAAAACTATCTTTAAAATATATGTACCCTGGAGTCATTATTCCAACAATTATTCTTACAAGATTTTTTTTAAATTATGAAGAAATTTGAAAGCATTTTGTGTAGATACTCCACAAAAAATAACTGACATTACTATTAACAACTATTTAAAAAACAAACCAAAAAGTAGACTTCTCCCCACCACCTATTCATCTGCTATCTCCATAAGAGTAAAAGGTGTGGTCAAATATTTTCAAAATTATGGTTACCAGCGGGTAAGGAAGGGGAGGGATATATTGGCAGATTGGAATGGATATATGCAAGCTGTGCTGTGCTGTGCTGTGCTTAGGTGCTCAATCATGTCCGACTCCTTAGGACCCCATGGACTATAGCCCACCAGACCCCTCTGTCCATGGAGATTCTCCAGGCAAGAAAACTGGAGTGGGTTGCCATGCCATGCTCCAGGGGATCTTCTCAACTCAGGGATCAAACCCAGGTCTCCTGCATTGCAGGCGACTGAGCCACCAGGGAAGCCCATATATACACACTACTACATACAAAATAGATAATTAATAAGGACCTGGGCTTCCCTGGTGGTTAAGCTGGTAAATAATCCACCTGCAATGTGGGAGACCTGGGTTCGATCCCAGGGTTGGGAAGATCCCCTGGAGAAGGGAAATACTACCCACTCCAGTATTCTGGCCTGGAGAATTCCATGGACTATATAGTCCAGGGGGTCACAAAGAGTTGGACACGACTGAGTGACTGCAGATGGTGACTGCAGCCATGAAATTAAAAGATGCTTACTCCGTGGAAGAAAAGTTATGACCAACCTAGATAGCACATTGAAAAGCAGAGACATTACTTTGCCGACTAAGGTCCGTCTAGTCAAAGCTATGGTTTTTCCTGTGGTCATGTATGGATGTGAGAGTTGGACTGTGAAGAAGGCTGAGCGCCAAAGAATTGATGCTTTTGAACTGTGGTGTTGGAGAAGACTCTTGAGAGTCCCTTGGACTGCAAGGAGATCCAACCAGTCCATTCTGAAGGAGATCAGCCCTGGGATTTCTTTGGAAGGAATGAGGCAAAAGCTGAAACTCCAGAACTTTGGCCACATCATGAGAAAAGTTGACTCATTGGAAAAGACTCTGATTTTGGGAGGGATTGGGGGCAGGAGGAGAAGGGGACGACCGAGGATGAGATGGCTGGTTGGCATCACGGACTCGATGGCCGTATGAGTCTGAGTGAACTCCGGGAGTTGGTGATGGACAGGGAGGCCTGGCATGCTGCGATTCATGGGGTCACAAAGAGTCAGACACGACTGAGCGACTGAACTGAATTGAACTGAGTGACTTTCACTTTCACTTTCAATAAGGACTTACTGTATAGCACAGCAAACTCTACTCAATACCCTGTAATGGTAAATATGAGAACAGAATCTAAAAGCTGGATATATGCATATGTATAACTGATTCACTTTGTTGTACACCTGAAACTGACACAACATTGTAAATCAACTTTATGCCAATATTTTTTAAAAAGGAGGAGTTAACACAGGAACAGAAAATAGCCTAGTGATCCTATCATTTTCTTTTTCAACCAAAATGCAGAGCATAATGTATGGATGTGAGAGTTGGACCATAAAGAAAGCTGAGTGCCAAAAAATTGATGCTTTTGAACTGTGGTGTTGGAGAAGACTCTTGAGAATCCCTCGGACTGCAAGGAGATCAAACCAGTCCATCCTAAAGGAAATCAGTCCTGAATATTCATTGGAAGTACTAATGCTGAAGCTGAAGCTCTAGTACTTTGGCCACCTGATGTGAAGAACTGACTCATTGGAAAAGATCCTAATGCTGGGAAAGATTGAGGGCAAGAGGAGAAGGGGATAACAGAGGATGAGATGGTTGGGTGGCATCCCTGACTCAATGGACATGAATTTGAGCAAATTCTGGGAGTTGGTGATGGACAGGGAAGCCTGGCATGCTGCATTCCATGGGGTCACAAACAGTTGGACACAACTGAGCTACTGAACCAAACTGAACTCCTTCATTGGCAAGAGGATTTTTTATCACTGAGCCACCAAGAAAGCCCATGCTAGGTGTACATTTGTTGAAACCACATTAAACTATACACTTAAATTGGGCGCATTTTTGGTATGTAAAATAGGCCTTAATAACTTTGATTTTAAAAGTCAGAAGAGTAAATAAAGAAACAGATCAGAATAAATTAAGGGATAGATTAGAATAAATTAGGAAGAGATCTTCACACATGACAAAGAGCCACCATTCTGCTACATATTAAATATGTACTAAATGAATTTACTGCGTAGTTATCTGGAAATTAAGCAAAACAAACACTATTTCTCACATTTTATAGATTGAGTTGAAAATATTGTGATTCAGGGAGTCACAAAATTAGTCGAAGTGAACACATTCATGGGTCACAAGGCTAATAAGTTCTATTTCTATCAGTATTCAAGTAATTCTTAATATAATGATGTTTCCACATAAATTATCTGCACATTTCAAATCCAGTTATAAGTAATTAACTTCATGGAGTTATCAAAATACTTACACTGATATTGTCTTTAAAAAGAGTATTGTTTGAATAAGTCAGGTCTGGTCCTTGGAAATCTTTCATTATGAGAAACGTTTAAGAGAATGGTATTTGAGAAATTTCAATTTTTAATTATAGGCCCATACTGTGAATGGTTAAACATTGAATATTTAAAATATTTAATAGAATTTCCCATTATAAAAGTTGGAATGAACTTACTCTCATCCTCAGGCAACACGAGAAACTCTTCCATATTTAACAGTAGAAACCCTTCCATATTTAATTTAATGTAGTAGAAAGTGAGAACAAAGACGTTTCTGCTGTGATAAAGGAGCTTACAGTCTAAAAGAGAATAAAAGGCATGTATGTGTCTCAGCTGGTAAAGAATCTGCCTGCAATGCGGGAGACCTGGGTTTGATCCCTGGGTTGGGAAGATCCCCTGGAGAAGGGAAAGGCTGCCCATTCTAGTATTCTGGCCTGGAGAATTCCATGGACTGTATAGTCCATAGATTCTCTAAGACTTGGACTCGACTTTCACTTTTTCTTTCACACATAAAAAGTGTTGTGTGTGACTTATCAAACATTCTGGACTTTGAAGGGCACATGTGGAAAACAACTTTACTTTTCCCTACCTGTGTATTCATACCAGCTTTCCTGATTTGTTTTGCTAACAACGAGATGAAATTTGGAGCAGTTTCATAGCTGATTAATTTATGTCCAGGTAAATAAAAATCACTTTGTCTGATTATTTCATAAAGTTACAAAATAACCCATAAAGTATGATGGTGAAATTATATGCATGTGAATAGCTATCTCACCTCATCTCAAGATTTACTAGTAATTTCAAGGCAATAAACAATCACAAGACACAAAGCAGAGAGAAACCTGCAGACTGAGTGTGTCTCCCCATGTCCTTTCCTGTGTCGAACATATACCTCTGGCCTTGAAGAATTGAAGAGGTCTCAAACATACAGCCAGGAGTACTTAAATCATGAAATATCATCATTTCATACCCCAGAGTGTTGTATAGCTTACTTGACATTCTTTATGGAGACATGCCTCACAAATTCATAGATTCCTGGTTTATTTATTAAAAATAAACAACTCTGTGGACTGATTCTTTTCTTGCCCCTGATGACACCTGAAGCAAATCCTATTGCTTTTGGTCTTGGATAATTAATAGCCCTTTCATCATTATATTCATGTTAACAGTCTCATTTTGGTAATTAAAATGTCCAACCTGGTATAATAATTAAAATTCTGAACCACTGACAACTGAGCTCTTCCCTCAACTATCTTAGTGCTACCACAAGTTGGAAAAGTTAGCAAAGGGAGAGGTCTTCCCTTAGCAACTGCTTCACTGAGCCAAGTCACAATATTCAGTCCTCCCAAGATGGGGCTCAGGGAGCGAGAGACAAGTGGAAGTGACTCCCCCCGAGGTTTGTGTGGGTGGTTGGCACTGTCATTGTAAAGCACCCAAGAATGTTGGGTTTCAGATGCTCAATGCTGATCCTTTTTTTTTTTTCTGGACTGTTACTCTGTTTCTCAGAGTTTACATTGTTAGATAACGACAAAGGCAATTTTCACAATGCAGACAACAACTCTTTTCCTTCCAGCAACTTAAACTTTGAATCCCAGGGGCCTTTCTGGATTGAAGACATTGAAGGATTCCCTTCAGTGTCTCTCTCCCATGGGTCTACTCAGTTCAGGGAAAAACTTACACAAACTTTCTCCAAATATGAAGGTGCAGTTAGCTTACAAGGCAGTTGGCTTTCCCTTTGTCTTTGCTGCCAAACAGGTGTTTTGCCTACATTCATTTTGCCTTTAGAATTCTCTTGTCAAAGAGCAAACACCAGTTCCCTAAACTCAAAGGATACAAATAAACTTTAAAGTTCTACACACTATTTTCAGGTAAGAGTCAAATAGCTTACTACTCTTTGCTGCTGAAGAATAATTGTTCTCTAAAAGCATCCTCTTTCAATCCTTTTTGTTGTTTAGTCACTAAGTCATGTCTGAATCTTATGCAGCCCCATGGACGGTAGCCCACCAGGCTCCTCTATCCATGGGATTTCCAGTTAAGAGCACTGGAATGGGTTGCCATTTCCTTCTCCCGGGGATCTTCCTAACCCAGAGATCAAACCCATGTCCCCTACATTGGCAGACAGATTCTTTACCACTGTGCCACCAGGGAAGCCCCATCAATCCTTTAAGCCCATATAACAAATTAAAGTGGCTAATTACTAATGTTAACAGAACTGCTGCTTTCCCAAATTCTTAGCTCCCCTAGAATACGTATGGAGGTGAGGTTACTTAGCAAGGATTATTGGACTGCAAGGAGACAAAATCTGTCACTTCTAAAGAAATCAACCCTGCATATTCATGGGAAGGGCTGATGCTAAAACTAAAGCTCCAATACTGTGGCCACCTGATGCAAAGAGTCGACTCATTGGAAAATATCCTAATGCTGCGAAAGAATGAAGGCAGAAGGAGAAGGGGGTGACAGAGGATGAAATGATTGAATAGCATCACCAACTCAATGGACATGAATCTGAGCAAACTCTGGGAAATACTGGAGGACAGAGGAAACTGCCATGCTGCAAATCATGGGGTTTCAAAGAGTTGGACATAACTCAGCTACTGGACAACAACAATATGGTTTTTCACCTCTGGAGCCTCAGCTAATACTAAAAAAGAATGAATTTTGAAATAACATACACACACACACATATACAAGTGCGTTAGTTTTAATATTTTATTTCACTATTTAGCTAGATAGAAAGGAAAAAGTGACATAAAAGAAGTACAATTTAAGTGTAAGGGAAACATGAACAATGATAAAGAAATAACTATTTTTAAACATTTTCCACGACATAGAAATATCTATACATCATGTAGCAGTTCATCTCATGCTTCAGACCCTCCAATACAATATGATTTTTGATACTGGGCTAAGACACATGCTTTTATAACTCTCACTGTTACTGGTTCTGCCTTTGGAAATAAAACAAGCTACATTATAAACATAAGGCAGAAGGAGAAGGGGACGACAGAAGATGAGATGGTTGGATAGCATAACTGATTTAATGGACGTGAGTTTGAGCAAGCTCTTGGGGGTGGTAAAGGACAGGGAAGCCTGGCATGCTGTAGTCCATGCAGTCACAAAGAGTCAGACACCACCACTGAATGACTGAACAACAAGCTCTTCAAAATATGTATCATATTTCCATGAATATTTCTCTTTTTGAGCTAAAAACTATTCTTAGTGCTTTATTTCTCAAAGTTATGGTTTTTTACTCCCCTAACATAAAATGTACTAACCTCTAAATCTCTCATGTTCTGTCAATATTCCTACAAGTGAAATGTCTCATCCTGGAAATGTGTTTAAAGTGATTGAATTGTTCTAAATACTACATTTCTTCAAATACAATTTAAAAATGTGCTTTCATTTTTTGTTAGATATATCATACAGTTTATCTTCTGAGCTCTGTGTTGACAAAAAGTCCTCAATTTATTTTATAAAATTTTGCTTATTAGGTAAAATATTTCCAAAATACCAATTTTATTTAATAAAGATAATGTTAAAATAAACAGTACTAAACGTCCATGTGACTTTGAGTTTCAGCTTTCCAATCTAGAGTTTTGTGCTGGTTAAACCATAAAATGAAACCCCTTAATATAGATTCTTAAAAATATTTTTTGATGTGGACTATTTTTAAGGTCTTTATTGAATTCATTCCAATATTGCTTCTGTTTTATGTTTTGGTGGGGGTTTTTTTTTGGCCCCCAGACATGCGGGATCTTAGCTTCTCAACCAGGGACTGAACCTTCATCCCCTTTATTGGAAGGTCAAGTCTTAACCACTGGACCACCAGGGGAGTACCCCCAATATAGGTTTTTTAAATATTTGGGAGAATGGCATTGAAACATGTATAATATCATATAAGAAATGAATCGCCAGTCTCGGTTCGATACAGGATACAGGATGCTTGGGGCTAGTGCACTGGGATGACCCAGAGGGATGGTATGGGAAGGGAGGTGGGAGGGGGGTTCAGGAGTGGGAACTTATGTACACCCATGGCAGATTAATGTTGATGTATGGCAAACCAATACAGTATTTTAAAGTAAAAAAAAAAAAAAGAAACTGAGGAAGGACACATGCTTCTCTAGTTGATCTCTCCCTACCTGGACACTCGTGCACCCAATCCTGAACTAGTGTGTAGTACTTCAGGAAACAGAAATCAAATTTTTGAAAAATAATGTTTGACTAAAATACAACAGCAGATTTATTCATTACCTCAAAATAAACTATGCAAATTAATGTAGACAACAGGAATATGAAACTCCTAAGACACTTCACCTAAGGAATTTACTTTATTTTTAAAAGAAAGAATATATGCCTCTAAGATAGTGTATATTAGTATTGTGTGTTAACAGTTATGGCAAATGAGTGCAAGGAGTTCTTCAGAGGTTCAAAAAAAAAAAATCATTTGTCATGACTTAGAGAACAAACTTATGGTTACTAGAAGGGAAGGGTTGGGGGAAGGGATACTTAGGGGGTTTGAGATCGACATGTATACGCTGCTGTACTTAAAATAGATAACCAACGTGGGCCTGTATGGCACAGGGAATTCTGCTCAATGTTATGTGGCAGCCTGGAGGGGAGGGGCGCTTGGGGGAGAATGGATGCCTGTATATGGATGGCTGAGTGGCTCTGCTGCGCACTTGAAATTATCACAACATTGTTGTGATAAATATAAAATAAAAAGTTTTAAAAAGCTACCTGTCAGAAATTTCATGAAGGAGGGGTAACTTTAGTTGGACTGAAGAATGATTAAAGTGAAAGTGAAAGGCGTTCAGTCATGTCTGACTCTTTGCAACCCCATGAACTACACTGTGCACAGAATTCTCCAGGCCAGAATACTAGAGTGGGTAGCCTTTCCCTTCTCCAGGGAATCTTCCCAATTCAGGGATCAAACCCAGATCTCCCACACTGCAGGTGGATTTTTTACCAGCTGAGCCACAAGGGAAATAAAGAATGACCAAAATTCAGAGCAATGCTGATAAGGATGCAGATCTTGTGTGCAAGTGTGAAAAGAATAACGTGTGAGGCATATTGGAGCATTACAAATAAATTGTCCTTGAAAAGAGGGAGTCATTTATGATATGTGGGAAAAGTTGGGATGGGGCCAAAATATAGGAGATTTTAAATGATGTGTAAAGAGTGTGGACTCCAATTCATTGGGCAGAGGCTTTGATCCAGACAGTGATAAACACAGAGCGATGTTTTAGGAGGAGTGATTTAACTGAATTACCTGGACCTGAGAAGAGAGTCTTCATTTGGTAAATTGTTGGTGAATTAGAATTAACAGTCAATGGATGAGGTCAAAAGAGCGAGAATTAAGAAACGTCACATCTAAGAAATGTAATGAAAAGGAGTATACTAGTAACAGTCTTAATGTGGAACAAGAAAGAGAACAGCTTTGTAATCTTTGTAAGAGAGATTACAAAGCTGGTGCTATTGCCGTTGACTGTGATACAGAAGAGTGGAAGGGAAGGGAAACTTGTTAATTTGGGGTGAGAAAAAAACACCTCCAAAATATCTAAGTGATTTTAAATGTTGGGTGGAAGCCCAGGAGATAGACCAAAGCTGATATGGATTCAGTTGCAAGGAGGCACCTGAGGCTGTGAGCGATGGTGATGTGATAAAGGAAAAAAATAAATAAGTGCATTAGTCAAACTTATGCAGGAGGAGAAAGGGGCGACAGAGGATGAGATGGTTGGATGGCATCATCGACTCAATGGACATGAGTTTGAACAAACTCCAGGAGATAGTGAAGGACAAGGAAGCCTGATATGCTGCAGTTCATGAAGTTGCAAAGAGTCAGACACAACTTACCAACTGAACAAAAACAATGAAACCGACAGGAGAGCCAGTGGAGACAGCAGGGCACCAAAAGAAGACATAAAACCAGAGGAAATGTATTATCTTGCACCCTCTGGAGCTACAGCATGAGGTGAGAAAAGGCTTGTCCCGCTAGACAGCAGGCACCATAACAAAACTTCTGAGAGCAATGTAGAAGTCATTTACTGCGTGATAAAACTGAAAAAGTCATAATCAAGGAGATGAACCAGTGGATGTGAGATACCATAAGACAGTCTTGAGGCTTGGTTGTGTATATACCCTCTGAGAGGCAAGAGTAGATTTTTAGTCCTGCAGATAACAACATGGTACCATTGAGTCCAGAAGAGTTTAGTGCTTAAGAGAAGTCTTTAATAATGTTAATGACTTAAGGAAATAAAGGAAGATAATCCAGTGGTCATCCTTCTAAGCAAAAGTATTATATATAGAAAAGTGCTTCCAAATTATTCCAAATTTGTTCTATTAAAATTCTATCATGATGCAATTTTTACTATCCACAAACCCTTTGCTAACCTCATCCAAGTCCTGGTCAAATACTCAAAAATGCTGACTTGGTAATGTGGAAATTAATAATAATTGTCTCAAACAGAAATGCAGCATAACATCAGAGGAGTTTTAATTGAGTAATAATTTCAATATTTAGACAGTTTAAAGGTAGAAATACATCTATTAACATGCTACCTTTCAATTTTCTTGGAAAATTTTATATACATCTTAATTAATAGGTGTCAGAATATATCAACTATGGGATGAAATATGCTATCAAATACCATCAAGTGAAAACTGAATGACATGCCTCCTAATTGTTTTCATAATTCCATAAAGTATCAAATATTGAAGAGAGAGGAAAGAAAGTATTGCTTTTCCCCTTCTCTTCCAGAGGAAGAGGAGTCTTGAGTATCTTGAGGGCATCTAGAGGAGTCAGATAGTATAGACAGATGATCTGATTAATTCACACTTTCATATTTTGCTATGTATGAATGACCACAGCAAATCTCCGTCATTGTTTTATTTCTTATAATTGTCACAATATTATTTTTCTTCTGTACTCAAAATAAATCATTTGGGTTTCTTCAGAATATTTGTGTATACTTAGAAGACTTAAGGCAAATTCAAGACCTAAGGGAAGGAACTACTATCAAATACCCTGAACTAATATCAGAATAACAAGAATTTGAAACATAACAAAATAGTGTTAACCAAATTGACAAACAAATTACTTAAGCAATTGTTGTTGTTGTTTAATCACTAAGTCATGTTCAACTCTTTTGCAAGCCCATGGACTATAGCCTGCCAGGCTCCTCTGTCCATGGGATTTCCCAGGCAAAAATACTGGAGCTGGTTGCTGTTTCCCTCTCCAGGGGATCTTCCTGACCCAGGGGTCAAACCCACGTCTCCTGCTTGGCAGGTAGATTCTTGACCACTGAACCACTTGAGAAGCCCAACTTAAGCAATAAATTATTATAAAACAGAAAGCCTCAACAATGTTATACAAGTATTATATGTGGGGAAAGAACACATTAGAATACTATGTAGAAAATTTACTTTAAACATATGAAAACTGAATTTTCATGTATGGAGAATGAGTGAATATTGATATTGGAGAATATATGCATATCTTAAAAATCTATCTTGGAGATATTGTGGGTTTAATTCCAGACCACTGCAATGAAATAAATATTACAATAAATATTACACAATGTTTTTGGTTTCCCAGTGCATGTGAAAATTATATTTACACTAGACTGTAGTCTATTATATGTGCAATAGCACTGATCTTAAAAAAAAATGAGGTATATGCACTAATTTAAAAAATACTTATTGCTAAAAAATCCTAACCATCATCTGAGCCATCAGCAAGTACTCATCATTTTGCCAGTGGAGGGGTTGAAATATTTTGAGAATTACCAAAATGCGACACAGAGACATGAAGTGAGAAAATGCTGCTGGAAAAATAATGCTAGTAGACTTGCTCCATGGAAGGTTGTCACAAACCTTCAATTTGTTAAAAAAAAAAATAAAATAAAGTCTTCAAAGCTTGATAAAGTTAAATGCAGTAAAACTAGGTACCCTTGTACTTGGAATCAGTGTAAAAACGTATTTTACCTAGTGTGATGATTAATTTGATGTATCACCTGAGCCATGGGGTGCCCAGATGTTAAGTTAAACGTTATTCTGTGTGTATCTATGAGCATATTTCCAAATGAGATTAACATTTTAATTTGTAGACTTTATAAAGCAGTCTGTCTTCCTTGATATGGGTGGTCCTTATCCCATACACTGAAGGCTGAATAGAGTAAAAAGTCAAGCAAGAGAAATTGCTCTCTGCCTGATGGTCTTGGAGCTGAGACCTGAGTTTTCTCTTGCCTTCAGGCTCAAACTTGGACAAAAATTAACAAGATAGGCTCTCCTGGTTCTTAGGCCCCCAGACTCAGACTGAAGTTATACCATTGCAACTCCTGGGATTCCAGCATCTTTGCCTCCATGAGCACATAAGCCAATTCTTTATAATAGGTCTCTCCAGATAGATAGGTAGATAGATAGCTAGACAGTTAGACAGATAGATAGATAGGGCTACATATGTCCTATTGGATCTCTGTAGAATCTAAACTAATACACTTTTTCCCCCTCATTTCCTTTTTAGCAAATCTTTAAAACAAATTTTAGAAACATTTCTTTTTAATTAATAGATGGTTCTTTTTAATTAGTGCATAGTTCAAGAAAAAATTGCAGACATCTCAATTCCTGAAGCTATTTAATTAAAGTAAAAACTAAAGTACCACTGAGAATGAAATAGTGGAAATATCATATAACTCCAAGTCAGAATTTTGCTGACCTGAATTCCAGTCCTGACTGCTCCATTATTAATTTTCCTGAGTTTTAACCACTGCATCTGTAAATTAATGACTTTGGACTGAGTGGATGTTTTTCAAGCTTCTTTTAGCGACACAACTCTTTCTTCAAATGAAAATCCATGTGGAAAAGCAATATATTTTACACTTTACATAAACATAGTAGAGAGAGTGTCCATCCAATAATCAAGCACCATGGGAGGCAAATTGGAAAGCACTGAGCCAGCTGGTGCCACCCAATTTTACCATTGGGGCATCTTCCAACTGGTCATGTTTTATTAATCATAAAAACAACATTTATTGACATCTGGGCTGCACACTTTATATATTTTATTTCATTTATCCATCTAGCAGTAGATGAAATGAGGCCCAGTTCATTAATTTACCCAGTCATCATACAACTAGTAAATGATTGAGCCAGAACTCAGACCTAGTACATTTTGACTCCAGAGCCCATATTGATTCTCAGAAGCATTATTATTTATTATATATTTACTAGGTACTAGGCACAGTGCTTGATTAATACTCATAATTATCATATACACTGAGTAGTACTAGCCTCATTTTGCAGATATGGAAACTAAGACTTGGATAAGTTAGGGAACCTACTCATGTTCACACTTTCAAAAGTTATTTATATCCCTCTTTTCTTTGGCATCAGTAAGCAATTTAGAATTCCCCATCAATTTAGAATTTTTCAATCCCACCTAAATTCTATCATGATCAGTAGTAAATGTTTATTGTTCCCAGAAGTTGAACATGGATTGTGAAAATGTGGCTTCATGTGTGAGGGGGAGGTGTTTCAAAGTTAGCCACTAAAAATGTAGAGAAAACACAGTTCTCTTTCAGAAATACATCATTTCATTCTTTTGTAATAGTATTTATAGACTATTCAAGAGTTTAAAGATAATCACTATTATTACTGAGTCCATAAATAATTCCACTAAGAATACAAAATGATCACCTAATGAGTGGAAATATGTTACCATCTTTAAATTAGTAGATATTTAAACTTTATTCCACATTTTGTATAAATACTGTAAGAATAATCTCCATCTTTTCAGTTTTCTGAACATTGAATATTAACATTCTAAACATACACACATCAATAGCCTAAGAGAGAATATTTGAACCTCCAAGAGTAAACAAACATGTCAAGGAAATTAAGTTTAAAATCCATAAATTAAGAAATATTTGTTTTAGATTTTTCCTATATAAAAATCATTTTCTGTTCAATTTCTTACAAGTAGAACATAAACAGAAAATGATTTTAAAGAGATATTCAATTTCAGAATTAGTTCAAGATGGTGGAGTAGAAAAACATGTGCTCATTCCCTCCTGTGAGAACACCAAATGCAACTAGCTATTGAACAACCATTGAAGAGAGGATGCTGTAACCCACCAAAAAAAGGATACCCCACGGTCAAAGACAAAGGAGAAGCTTCAACAAGACAATTGGAGGGATGTGATCATGATAAAATCAAATCCCATACCCACCCAGTATATGATCCACAAACTGGAGAATAATAATACCAAAGAAGTTCTCCTACTGTTGTGAAGTTTCCAAGCACCACCTCAGGCTTCCTAGACTGGGATATTGGCAAAGGCACTAGGTTTCCCCAAGGAATCTGACTTTACAGGCCAGCAGTATTTGATTACAGGACTTCCACAGGCCTGGGGGAAAGAGACTCCACTCTTGGAGGACACAAACAAAACCTGGCATGCACCAGGACCCAGGGGAAAGGAGCAGTCACCTGCAGGAGACTGAACAAGACCTACCTGAGACACATAGAAGTCAAAGTGAAAAAAAAAATTAAAGACAAAGATAAAATATTAAAAGCAACAGGGGGAAAATGACAAATAACAAGGGAACTCTCATAGGTTATCAACTGATTTCTCAACAGAAACTCTTCAAACCAGAAGGGAAATACACGATATATTTAAAGTGATGAATGAGAAGAACATACAACCAAGAAAACTCTACCCAGCAAGACTTTCATTCAGATTTGAAGGAGAAATCAAAAGCTTTACAGACAAGCAAAAGTTAAGAGAATTCAGCACCATCAAACCAGCTTTATGACAGATGCTAAAGAAACCTCTCTAGGCAGGCAACACAAGAGAAGGGAAAAACCTGCAAAAAATAAACCAAAAGCAATTAAGAAAATGATAATAGGATCATAAGTATTGATAATTACCTAAAATGTAATGATTGAATGCTCCAACCAAAAAACATAGACTGGCTGGCTGGATAACAATATGTGCATGGATGCACTTCCACTTCCCATATCACTCTACTTAGCCAATCAAACTGTATGTCATTATTTTATATTGTTAGGTTAATCTTGGTTCTATTATGGCTTGCAGTTGTAATTATCTTTTATCTTATGTCTGGCTATTGATTGTGAAAACTGATAAACATCTTTTACTATTGTGATTATTTTGTTATTGTGATTATTCATTTTAATATCATGATTGGTCAATAGAAAATAATAGGGTTTTATATTATTAGATAATATAACTACGTAATATATGTTAAAATGCTGCATTCAATATGCCACCAAATTTGGAAAACAGCAGTGGCCACAGGACTGGAAAAGGTCGGGTTTCATTCCAATCCCAAAGAAAGTCAATGCCAAAGAATGCTCAAACTACAGCACAATTGCACTCATCTCACATGCTAGTAAAGTAATGCTCAAAATTCTCCAAGCCAGCCTTCAACAGTATGTGAACCATGAATTTCCAGATATTCAAGCTGGATTTAGAAAAGACAGAGGAACCAGAGATCAAATTGCCAGCATCCGCTGGATCATCAGAAAAGCAAGCAAGTTCCAGAAAAAAATCTACTTCTGCTTTATTGACTATGCCAAAGCCTTTGACTGTGTGGATCACAAAAAACTGTGGAAAATTCTTAAAGAGATGGGAATACCAGACCACCTATCTGCCTCCTGCAAAATCTGTATGCAGGTCAAGAAGCAACAGTTAGAACAGGACATGGAACAACAGACTGGTTCCAAATCGGGAAAGGAGTACGTCAAGGCTATATATTGTCCCTTGCTCATTTAACTTATATGCAGAGTATACCATGCAAAACACTGGGCTGGATGAAGCACAAGCTGGAATCAAGATTGCCGGGAGAAATATCAATAGCCTCACCTATGCAGATGACACCACCCTTATGGCAGAAAGCAAAGAAGAACTAAAGAGCCTCTTGATGAAAGTGAAAAAGGAGAGTGAAAAAAGTTGGTTTAAAACTCAACGTTTAGAAAACTAAGATCATGGCATCTGGTCCCATCTCTTCATGGCAAATAGATGGGTAAACAATTGAAACAGTGACAGACTTTATTTCAGGGGGCTCCAAAATCACTGCAAATAATGACTGCAGCCATGAAATTAAAAGACACTTGTTCCTTGAAAGAAAAGCTATTATCAACCTTGACAACATATTAAAAAGTAGAGACATTACTTTGCCAACAAAGTTCCTTCTAGTCAAGGCTATTGTTTTTCCAGTAGTCATGTATGAATGTGAGTTGGACTATAAAGAAAGCTGAGTGTGGAAGAACGGATGCTTTTGAACTACAGTGTTGGAGAAGACTCTTGAGAATCCTTTGGACTGCAAGGAAATCCAACCAGTCAATCCTAAAGAAAGTCAGTTCTGAATATTCATTGGAAGGACTGATGTTGAAGCTGAAACTCCAATACTTTGGCCACCTGATGCAAAGAACCGACTCATTGGAAAAGACCCTGACGCTGGGAAAGATTGAAGGCAGGAGGAGAAGGAGATGACAGAGGATGAGATGGTTAGATGGCATCACTGACTCGATGGACATGAGTTTGAATAAACCCCAGAAATTGTTTATGGACAGGGAACCCTGGCGTGCTGCAGTCCATGGGGTCACAAAGAGTTGGACACAACTGAGCAACTGAACTGAACTGATATTATTACAACTACCATTTCATAGAAAAGCCTCCACTCACTTTTTTTAAAATCCAGGTGTACATTAGAATTATCTTGGAATTTTTTGAAAAACACTAATGCCCAGGTATTATTTTTTTCTCCAAATTTCCAGATGTGATTCTGATGAGCAGCCATGTTTAAAAATAACTAGACTGTATGATAATCTCTTGTTATTATCTTGTTTGCTTCATTTTTTGTATTTCATATCTAGTGCTCCCATTTCATTTAGTTTATGTTTTCCAGTTTCTCAGTCTCTATTCCTGTTATTGTTCTTTCTCAAGCCTTTACCTAGTATAGTAGAAAAGTTTTATACATGTATCTATACATATAAATATAATATATACTGTATGTATAATATATATATTAGAAACTTATGGAATTTTTGCTTAGCTAAAAAATTTATGACATTTTGGTTCCATTTGTTTGACTAAGTATGAACAGAATGCTAGATTTCTGATTTATATTCACTTAAAACTTTGATATTGTTCCATTTATTCTGGCATCTAGTATTACTGCTTAAAGTCTAGAAAACTTATTATTTTAGTGATTTTTTAAAAAAAATTGAATGGGGCTTGAAACTTCTAATCCAATTCTGAGAATATAAAGAAATATTATGTTGTTTTAAAAAAAGGCAAGCAACATTTTGGTTTCAGAAATAATCTATAGATAAATATGTATGTGCCTATATTGTTACCATTTTCAGTGCAGTTTTTATATTTTTTAAAATAAATTAAGAACATAGTTTTAAAAAATGTAATTTACTAACTGGGAAATGTTCACTCCTTTCATAGTATAATGGTTTCCATATTCTAAGAGAGATCTCTAAAATTAACCATCTAATAAACAGCATTTCTTTAAAAAATAAATTCCTGCACACTAAAAAAAGAGAGATTGAGCTTCAAATATTAAGAAATAAAGTGCTGGATTCCATCCAGAAGTAAACCGGTAATTGTGTTAAAATGTGGATGCTGAAATCTTTCCCTGAGCTGCCTCTTGAAGTTGACCAGGTCATGCTAGCGACTGCCAAAAATCCAAAATTGGCACTTCTTCTCAAGTCAGTGTATAGGGGTTGGCCAGCTGGAAAGTTGCCTGAGGAGTTCCAATAATTTGAAAATCATCAACATAAATTTTCTCCCTAAAAAGAATGCTTCTTCTGGGGGAAATTGAACCACTCTTCCAGAGGGCTGTTGACACATAGGTACCTTGCAGACAGCACATCCAGGAATTGGCCCAGATTTGTGCTTACAAGTCCAAAATTGACACCCACTTGGAAAGAATGGAAATGCGCACAGTCCCATTTCCTAGGAAATAAGGAGCCTCGGTTAAAATAAATCCATATTAATGTTGGACATAAGACTTAATTTCGGATAAGAGTTCTCCATCCATGCTAGAATCTTTCACCAGTGGTTCTTTAAATAGCTTTTGGTGGAAAATCAGCAATTTCTGGTATAATTGAGAGCGGGATTGAGAAATTAACGAGGTTTTCCTAACAAAGTTACCATTAACGCTGCCAAAAAAACCTTACCAAAAGTAACTTCATGTTACCTGACTAAATTGCCCTGTACAGTATATTAAACACTAAACCAACAGCACATTTAAAAGGTCTATTGAGGGTAGCCAAGATCCTTATCACTCAACTTCTGGAATGTTCTATCTATAAAATCAAGTTATGTAAGCTACTTACAGAACAGTATTTTAGGGTGCTCTTTGATCAGCTTATCCCCTTCTATGATGGAATTCTTAACACAAAGATAGGCTTTGTTTCTTTTCTATTTGCTTTTCTTTGCTTTGTGATCTTTTCAACCCCAAGAATTCATATTCATGAAGTGGATGATAATCATCAAAATTTCCTAAAACACTCCCATGAAAGACAAGCCAGACAAAGTGATGATAATCAGCTGAGGGGACAAAAATCTGAGAATTATCATTCGTATTCACTAACACACTGTTTTAAAGAAGTGTTTTTATTTTCTTCCCTATGAAGGAAACAGTGGAGAAAGTCAACAACATACCCATTTAATAAATGATGGCACTGATGCATTAAAATGGTCTATAAGCATAGAAAATATAAAATAATGTTTTATGATAACATAGTATTTTCACATAAGTCATGACAATCAATTATTACTTCAGCCCTCTGAGTGACTAGATAGGAATAATTAGTCCAAGTTTATAGATGAAGAGACAGGTATAGCTGTTTAATTGCCAGCATGGTGAGGAGCTACAGGAATAAAATAACCAAGAATAATGACACTAACAATATTGGAAAGAAAGAGAACAGGACACGTGTAGAAGCAAAGATGGGGGAGAGTGGTTAAAAGTAGAAGCAGAAGCTGTAACACTTACATCTGTCTAATGTAGCTAATTTTAAGTGCTACATTCCTTCCAAAATTCTATTTCCTTTTAAAATGTCTAGTTCATTTCAAATATGTGTAATCTAGAAAAATGGTACTGTTGAAACTATCTGCAGGGCAGAAATGGAGATGTAGATGTAGAGTATGGACATGTGGATGGGGGGGGGAGGGAGGATGCATTGGGAGAGTAGCATTGACATATACTCACTATTATACACTCACTCAGATAACTAGTAGGAAGCTGCTATAAAGCACTGGGAGCTCAGTTTGGTGCACTGTGGTGATCTAGAGGGATGGGATGGTGGAGGTACGGGAGGTTCAAGAGGGAGGGGATATATGTAAACACATAGATGATTCACTTTGTTATACACCAGAAACTAATACTATTGTAAAGCAACTATATCCCATTTTTTTTAAAGCTGACAGATTGAACTATTATCCTGCTTAATGTCCAAACCCATAACTTCATTAGGCCAGGAAAAGCATTTATATGCAGATGTAGAGTTCTCTTGATGAAAGTGAAAGAGGAGAGTGAAAAAGTTGGCTTAAAGCTCAACATTCAGAAAACTAAAATCATGGCATCCAGTCCCATCACTTCATGGCAAATAGATGGGGAAATAGTGCAAACAGTGACACTTTATTTTTCTGGGCTCCAAAATCACTGCAGATGGTGATTGCAGCCATGAAATTAAAAGACGCTTACTCCTTGGAAGGAAAGTTATGACCAACCTAGACAGCATATTAAAGAGCAGAGACATTACTTTGCCAACAAAGGTCCATCTAGTACAAGTTATGGTTTTTCCAGTAGTCATGTATGGATGTGAGAGTTGGACTATAAAGAAAGCTGAGCGCTGAAGAATTGATGCTTTTGAACTGTGATGTTGGAGAAGACTCTTGAGAGTCCCTTGGATTGCTAGGAGATCCAACCAGTCCACCTTAAAGGAGATCAGTCCTGGGTGTTCATTGGTAGGACTGATGTTGAAGCTTCAACTCCAGAACTTTGGCCACCTGATGCAAAGAGCTGACTCATTTGAAAAGACCCTGATGCCGGGGAAGATTGAGGGCAGGAGGAGAAGGGGATGACAGAGGATGAGATGGTTGGATGGCATCACTGACTCAATGGACATGAGTTTGGGTGAACTCCGGGAGTTGGTGATGGACAGGGAGGCCTGGCGTGCTGAGGTTCATGGGATCGCAAAGAGTCGGACACGACTGAGCAACTGAACTGAACTGACTGTAGAGTTCTTTAAGCTGCTGAAAATATTTTACTTTTTACTTCATGGTGTAAAATGAATTTAAAGATGAACCAAAAATAAATAGATAGATGCATTCATTCAGCAAATATTTGCTGAGTGTATTTTTTTGCAAAACTTGCCTCTCTCATAATATAGGTGTCATCTCAAGTGCTGCCTTCTGAAATACACCATGCCTACCTGGCTCTTGGGCTTCCCTTGTGGCTCAGCTGTTAAAGAATCTGCCTGCAATGCAGGAGACCTGGGTTTGATCCCTGGGTTGAGATGATCCTCTGGAGAAGGGAAAGGCTACCCACTCCAGTATTCTGGCCTAGAGAATTCCATGGACAGTCCATGGGGTCGCAAAAAGTTGAACACGACTGAGCGACTTTCACTTTCACTTCTGCATAGCTCTATGGTCAGCCCTTGCTCTCTTCCAGCCTCCATGTCATTAGGCTGTTTAATGTCACTTGTAACACATTGCTATTTGAAATGATCTTTTCTACTTGCTTATATATTCATTTCATGTCTCCTGCTTGCAATCCACCCTAAACTCAAAGCTCTTTGAAAGCAGGAAGTTGGTCCATTTTCATCAAGGCTACTATCCTTGGTGCCTTGAACAGGGTCAGGGTGCTGTAAGTGCTCAGTTTATAATAAGGAAAGAATAAAGATCTAAAAGAGCTACCATATTGTACATTTCTTACTGTTTTTGTTGTTTAGCTGCTAAGTCATGTCCAACTCTTTTGCGATCTCTTGTACTGTAGTCCTCTGGTTTCCTCTGTCTATAGATTTCCCAGGCATCAGAATACTGGAGTGGGTTGCTATTTTGTCCTCTAGGGGATGTTCTCAAACCAAGGATTGAACCAATGTCTCCTGCATTGGCAGGCAGATTCTTTATCTCTGAGCCACCAGTGAAGCCCACATTTCTTAAATAAAACAGTAATTTTGCACATATCATTACAATTGATTCTCATGAAAATAATTTGAAATGGCTACACGTAGAATATGTTTCAGAAACATCCTTATATGATTTTCCAAGCTCATAGCTCACACAACATAAAATCAATGTTCACAGACTGTAATAATTGTTGAAACACACCCATGTTCTCAAGATGTCTTCAGTACTACGCGTTCGCCAGATTGAGTTTCATCTGCTTTGTTCATTCTATGTTCCAGATGTAGGAGCAAGCACCAAGCCCACACAAATTTTCAGTGAAGTTTTGTTTCCTAAACAGTAGGAAGCACTGAGAACTACAAGAAAATCCACCCACTTAGCTTCTCCAAGTAGCCCAGCTGTGCACAAATGATAAAGCATGTTTCTACACACTAGAAGGCTAAAAACAATTAGTTTCTCTTTGCAAGACAGCATTGTTTGGGGTTTTCCTGGTGGCTCAGTGACAAAGAGCCTGCCAATGCAGGAGACAGGGGTTCGATCCTGGATTTAGGAGACTCTCACTCACCCTGGAGCCATTAAGCCTGTGCTCCACAACTACTGAGCCTGTGCTCTAGAGCCCAAGAGCCGCAGCTACTGGGTCCATATGCCACACCTACCAAAGCCTGTGTGCCCTAGAGCCCATGCTCTGCAACAGCAGAAGCCACCACAATGGGAGGCCCATATACCACAAGTAAAAAGCCCCTGCTCACTGCAGCTAGAGAAAAGCCCAGGCAGCAATAAATAAACGAATAAAATTTTTTTAAATGATAGTATTATTCAATCTAAGAAGGAAAATCTCTATTTTAAAAAGTATTGATACCCTTAGTTACTTGGATCGTCAATATTTCTTTAAGACAGACACAGTAATGCACATTATGTATTTTAGAATCTGCTTTTGGGTTTCTGATTATAAAAGCATTGTCAGATTGCTCTGTCTCATTCAAAACACATTTTATTATCGTTAAGGATACACAGCTAGATTTCATTTCTTAGCTCCACAAACAGTTAAGACTATGTGTCTGAGATCTGGCCAGGAAGAGATGCACATTTATGGGCAAAAACATCAAGAAGCAACTCTTAAGAAGTAGAATCCAAAAGACTTAAACAAAGGTGGAGCCACAAGATAACAGAAGCTTGGACCCCTGAACAATAACAAAGAGGCACCTCCAACAAGGCAAACTTCCACTGACTGACTTAAATGACATAAAAATTCCTATTCCATTAAGTCAGTGAGATCATAGGAATATTCTGCTGCTTGACTAATGTTATTTCCTATCATATTATTTATTAGGTTGCTAAGTCGCTTCAGTCATGTCCGACTCTGTGTGACCCCATAGACGGCAGCCCTTGAGGCTCCCCCGTCCCTGGGATTCTCCAGGCAAGAACACTGGAGTGGGTTGCCATTTCCTTCTCCAATGCATGAAAGTGAAAAGGGAAGAAGTCGCTCAGTCGTGTCCGACTCTTAGCGACCCCATGGACTGAGGCCCACCAGGCTCCTCCGTCCATGGGATTCTTAGACAAGAGTGCTGGAGTGGGGTGCCATTGCCTTCTCCATATTATTTATTATAGAAGCTTGAATAATACTAAAAGATATTGCCTATTCTTACATATTTATTATTCTAAGTGAACTTCAGAGTTCTTCTGTTGGAATTTTAATTAGAATTACAATGGATATATATATTAATTAGAATAATTATTTCATAGTTTAATATTGCATATTGTTATCAAGGGTATATGTGTCCATTTATTCAAATATCATTCTTCATTTAGCATCTACATATTCTTTGCTATACTTATTCTGAGGTGTTTAGCTTGTTATTACTATTTTTATTATTTGTAGTTATAAGTGGAATATATTCCCAAAATAATTTTCTTCCTTATGGTTGTATCAAACCCATTCTATATATTAATATTTTTTGACCACATTATTGGATTCCTCTATTCATTCTAATAGTACTTTTTCTTATTGATTCTCTTGAGTTTTTCAAATATATAAAATCATATTATATGTAAATAATGACAATCTTGCCCCTTCTCTTCCAATGTTTATCATCATTATTTCACCCGTATGTCTAATTTCATTGTCTAGAACATTTCCAGATAATTAGTAAATAATAATGGGAAAGCAACAGACACCTGACTTATTTCTGACTTCAGGGAAGAAGCTTGAAGTGTTTCATCAGCAAGAACAATTCTAGAAACTGGCTTGAGATATTCATATCATTTTATTTATGAAGTATTACTCTCCTACTAGTTTATGAAAGATTTTTCTTCTTTGATCTGTAGTCAATTGTACTAGAAGATTTCATATTGTTAAAACAGTCTTGCATTCCTGAAATAATCCCCACTTGGTCATGGCATATTACTCTTTTAATGTAGTGCTGGATTTTATTTTCTGGATTTTATTTATTGTCGTTCACTAATATTTATAAATATGATGGTTTATCACTTTCTTTTTTGTGGTGTCTTTATCAGATTTTGGAGTCAGTGTCATAGTAGTTGGGCTTTTTTTTTTTAAATGAATTGGAATGCTTTATTTTCTATGCCTGAAACAGTTTAAATTGCATAGGAATTACCTGTTCTTTGAAGGTTTGAAAACATTCATCCATGAAATTCTTTGGTATTTTTATAGGCCAGGCTCTGATTTAACAACATAATGAATTCCTTCCATGATCATTGTTTGGTTTAGTGTATCTGTATCTCTTGAGTCAATTTTTGTTATTTCCAATTTCTAGAAAATTGATAAACTTGTTTCTGAAGTTACCTGTGTATTGTATAATATTGATAAAAAAAAAGTATAAATTCAATATTTTTCAAAAAGATTTTGTAAAGAAGATATTGCCAAAAGTATGTTTCATGTATGTTAATAGCATTGTTGCTGGTGAATTTAAGGTTCTCGCTTCATTGCAAAAGAATTCAGAGATGAAGTGATATTAAGAAATGGATTTATTTAGAAAGAAACACATTCCACAGACAAGAGTATTGTCCATCTCAGACGATGAGAGAGAGTGAGGAAGAGAGAGAGAGGGAGGCTTCGAGATATCATGGGGTTAGGTTCTATGGACTGGGTAATTTCATTGGCTAATGAATGGGAGGATTATTCCAATTATTTGGGGGATGGGGCAGAGGTTTCCCTGAATTGGATCATGGCCCACTTTTTGCTCTTTGATGGTCAGCTTCAGAATTGTCATGGCGCTGGGGGGTGTGTCACTCAGCTTATGTATTACGATGAACTGTATGATGCATCTCAAGGTTCACTGGAAGTTGAATATTCTGCCATCCTGGACCTATTTGATTCTAACCAGTTTTCACCAATATTGTATGGCTATATCATTCTTTTAAAGACTGTGCCATTCTCCCTTCCCCCCTGTTTCAAGATAACATAAAAAGAGGGTCTAGGATCAATATAATTGGGAAATGATTTAGAATAAATATGATATCTTTCTCTGCAGCACTTCTCAGAGTCCTTAATATTCTTATGTATATCTTGACTTTAAAGGGAGTCAGTGAATATAACCATTTTCATACTTGACTGCAAATTTTCCTCTTTTTTTTCAAGGACCTTCCCATGGGACTTGTGTGCTCTAGTACACAATTTGGGAATGAGATCTGAAGAAATCTGAAGGGCAAGGTTATTATTGCAGAAATATTTTCAGTATTGATGAAACTAGAGTGTTCTGGAAGACAATCCTTTCTAGAAAACCCATTAAAATACATTAAAACTATATGAACTCCAATGGCTCAGAAAGACATTTGGTTTTATTTGATTCAGATGTTTTTCACACTCATACTTTGGCCAGTACATCACTCTTAAAAATCCCAAAGACACTAAGTATATATAAAGGATAAAGCTGCAACAATTTGAATATTAAAAACAAACATTTGAATAAGTTTTGTTTTAAGTAACTAGTGTAGAGTTTTTACTTATATTACCCAAAATATCGCTTATTTAAGCAGGGTGTATTTTCTACACAATAGAGAGTGACCGTGGGCTTCCCTTGTGGCTCAGCAGATAAAGAATCTGTCTGCAGTGCAGGAGACCTGGGTTTGATCCTTGAGTTGGGAAGATCACCTGGAGAAGGAAAAGGCAACTCACTCAAGTATTCTGGCCTGGAGAATTCCATGGACAGAGGAGCCTGGTGGGCAATAGTCCATGGCGTTGCAAAGAGTTGGACAAGACTGAGTGACTTTCACTCACTCACTCAGACAGTGATCTAACTTATTTTCCTCCATGATATTATGTTGTTTCCAACTTACAGAAAAAGAGATTTCATATTCTTTCTATGTAAACCCACTTTAGAGACCTAATCTTTAACAACTAACCCATAGTGGCATCTAGAAAATTTTCAAAAACTGAAGAAAGAAAAGCGAACGCCAATGTGCAAATACATCATCAATTATAGATGTAACATTCAAACAGAACATGCTTGGAAGCTGATATTTGCTCATTTTCTGAGACCTATCAACAACAGACTCTGGGCCCAATTTAAGAGCAACATTCAAGCCGTCCAAACAACAGAATGGATGGGTAAAGCCTTCCTGCATTTGAAATTTTCAATACAATTCTTAGAAAATTATCACCCCAGGCTTAATTAGGAAACAAACAAAAAAAAAAAACACCTTGAACTCTATTGCCTTTAATTGTTTGAAGGAATTCAGAGAAACAAAAGGAATTCTTGAGTACAGCTATTCCAAGTATCTGCCTCATTGGTATGGCTTCCTTTATCATTCAATTAAACATGTATCTACATAGAAACAGTGAGCTTCTACCAAAACCTACAGAAAAGTTTGGCACTGGTGTGCTGGAGCTGGCTTGTATGCCTCAGGAGAGTCAATTGTGTGCTTCTCTTCCTAACACTGTGTTAGGTAACCTCACATTGGTGGCTTTAAGTTGGCTGCAGTAGGAGAATTTATACCATGGAAATTGGCAAACATTGCAAATCAGGACTTTGTTTCCTCACAGAATAGTTACTAAACGTATACCAGCATACCTCTGTGGATTATGCAAAACACAACAATGTCAATATCAATAATTATAAATTATGCTCTGTTTGATAAATGAATTGTATAATAAATTATGAATTCAGTCATTCCAAAAGTTCCGCCCAAATTACATGTACACACATTTTATTAGTTTAAGATAGTGACTGCAAATTCTGCTACAGTGATGTACATGCTAAGTTGCTTCAGTCATGTCTGACTCTTTGGAGACCCTATAGACTGTAGCCCTCTAGGCTCCTCTGTCTGTCCATGGGATTCTCCAAGCAAGAATACTGGGGTGGATTGCCATTTCCTGTTCTGGGGATCTTTCTAACTTAGGGATGGAACCCATGTCTCTAACCTCTTCTGCATGGCAAGTGGGTTCTTTACCTCTAGCGCCACTTGGGAATACATATCTTAACTACATTGTTAGATTATGCATTCCAATATTTGACATTAACTAAATACCTTTGGTGTGAAAACCAGTTTACCAAACTTGAGGACTTTTTTGAGTGGTTTGGCATGTGGTTTTCTAGTTATTCTTCTTTTATACGATAATGAATTTGTATATCTCAATGTTTTCCCCTATATTTCTCAGAAATCTAGATCACAAACTTAAGACTTCAGTGTTCAGCCCAATACCATTTATGGATTTGATCTTAACATTTGGCTAGATATTTTCAGGAGCCATAGATAATGTTTGTGTCGAGGAAATTATTTGAAATTTACAGATTTAAGTGGTAGATTTATTCAAAATATTAACATTTCTGTGCATTGACTATAAATTTCAAAAAGGGGAGATTTACTGTTGGTGCTGGAATACGATTTTCTTCATGCAAAATATTCATCTTATTTATTTTACAGCAAGTTGAAAAACTCTGTTAATCTGGTGCACATATAAGTATCAAAATGTGTCAAGGAAAATACTGTTATTTTCTGAAATAGAACTTGTTGAAATTATTTATTTACCTACCTTTCTACACACAGAGGCACACACATCCCTTACTTTTTTAAATCATGTAATCTGAAGTTACTCATGTGAAACTCTACATAAAGTAAAAGAAAGTATTCAAATACACCAAAAATGAGGGTTAACATAGCTAATAATTTTTGTTCACGCACTTGACCCTGTACTTCCCAATAACTGCAGAGAAAGGCAGGGAGAGTTGTATGTGCCTTAGTACTGGAAAAATAAAAACTTTAATTTTTCCAGGGAGACAGTATTTCCCCTTGCTTAATTCACTTAATAAATTCATCCAATAAATAGTTATTAATAGCCTACTACATGTGAGGCACTACACCAATGTTGAGCATACCAAAATTAAGCAGCCATGGAAGGTGGATATAAAAATCAAATAAGTGCAAATGAGTAGAACATGTGTCTTCCTGTATGGATACAGAACACTGTGGGGAACCCAAATGGGTGAGTAATAGATTTAACCTAGGATGGGTGATCACGAAAATCTTTACAGAGATTTTTTTTTTTCCCCAGAAAGACTTTAAAATTAAATGTATCTTTGTATGACAGGTATTTCAAGTAGAGAGTGGTACGAGCAAAGGAACAAAAACCCGTAACAGCAGGGCACATTTAAGGAACTTCCAGTACTTTTTGTTCTGCTGGAGTATAGAGTTTGGGGAGATGGAGAGAGATTGAAGGTCACAGAGCACAGAGAGTAACAGATAATAGGAAAAGAGAATTGGGTATATTGACAGTGTCTACTTTCAGAGAAAATAAGCCTAAAGCATTGGCAGTAGGCAAGGAAGCTAATAGGGAGAGAGAAGAGATTTCTAGACCCGGAGTTCTCAATGTGTGTTAGGAAAGTAAGAGATAGCAGTGACAATGGAATATTATTAGGGAGCCTTTCAGAGGTAGAGGAATTCAAAATTTGCACAGGCTCAGAGAATTTCTGCAGTGTGGGATGACCATGATGAAGTAAAAGGGAAAATAACTAGAAATAAGGAACTCAAGGAACTGAAAGTCTAAATCTGTCTACAACACCCAACTTAATGGGAGGAACTGGGGTAAAAGAGAACTGGGAAGCCATAACTTATCTATGTTTCACTTGATTTTTAACACAGGAATCATTTACTAACTTTATTTTCTTCAAAAAATCTTGAAGACAAACCCATAACTATTTTTTCTCACCATTTTTCCAGTGAGGAAACGAAGACTTAGCAAAGGCAAGTAAATTAGTAAGAAACAAAGCTGGAACTAAAACCCATAGGATCTGACAAAACCGCTACTCTTAATATTATACTGGGCTAATTACTTAATCATTTAAATAGGAATAACATCTATGTAACAGAAGTGGAATTACAGATCTGTAAAGTCTAGAAGTGGTTGAGCGTTGTTAATCCCCTTTGCCTTGAGGTCAGGTGTCTATAAATGTGTGTGTGTGTGTGTGTTTATAAATAGTCATTTATTAGCTAATTCATTCTAGAAAGAACTTCCTGAGTGTTGAATGAATATGTATGTTGTATGAGTCTGAGCACACTGACTTAC
Organism: Oryx dammah; assembly: GCF_014754425.2. Classification (NCBI taxonomy): domain Eukaryota; kingdom Metazoa; phylum Chordata; class Mammalia; order Artiodactyla; family Bovidae; genus Oryx; species Oryx dammah. The sequence goes on along the minus strand of NW_024070203.1, from coordinate 52,114,377 downwards.
AGTGACTGACTTTGATAATGCACAGGCACAGAAATAATTATATTCAGATGGATAAACTTTCAAAAAGCTTTAATTTGTCTAAAAACAAAACCTTATAGCACTTTCTCTGCATGTAGCAATGTCCTAAGTAAATTACTCTTCTTCATTAATTCATTAGTATTCACTACAATGTAATAGGCATAATGAGTATCAAAGAATAAAAATAATATGAACAATATTATGAACAATAACTTATGAGCAATATTGAACAATTATGAACATATTATGAGCAAAAATATGAACAAGAACTCTTAAATGCTTTTTTTATAAGAATTTTCTCTGATGTCTACCTGGAGTTTTACAGTTAAAAATAAGAGAGATAAAGAGAGAATGTAAAGGTGGGGGTTGCTAATTATTAGTGGATAGGTTTGGATCATGGGAGAGGGGGGAACCTACCCATGGAAAAAGGGAAGATTATGGAAAAAGGAGAGTGAACTATGCTGATAACAATTATTCATTGTTTGCAATAATCTCTAATAGAGCAAACAATGTCCTAATCAATATCTCCAACTTTCTTCAATATTCCAAAAATATAAAATTAGGTTTCTACTTTGTTTTCTTTTAATTATGAGCCATTTTAAATCCTTTAAGATTTTTTTAATGTAATGGGCTATGAAGCCATTGTTTTTGTCTGTCCAGAATATTTTCCTAGCATTGCCCTTATTTTGATAACAGTTGGGCTTCTCTGACCAAAGACAATGGATATGTGAGCCATGTCTGGCCAGTCACAATCCCCCACATTTGGGGAGTCATGGTGGTGCCCACATGAACCAAGAAGAGGCAATCAGGATCCTGAGTGATGTTCAAATAATAGAAATAACTCTCTTTTCATGTTTTCTATTAAGTCAGTAAGCCAGGAACACTTTATCCTGTGGCTACTTATGAACATCTTCACCAGTAGCATGGATGAAGCCTGTCCCCACTAGGAGGAACTGAGTCCACCAAAGACAGAAACCGATTCTGGAGTTGGAGAATGAATGAAACTAAAACAGCTGGAATGCTTAGATCAAGCCACAACTGCAAACCACCCACCTCTCAAATGCATGACCAACAATTTCCCAAGTTAGTTTGTTTTCTGCTTCTTACCATTCAGAGAGTCATGATTAATACTTCAGACCTGGATCAAAAGATGGTTTCTGATTCCAACTAGTTGAGCAATCATGGGCAAACCATTCCTTCTTTCCTGGGTCTGAGCCTCCTTACCTGTAAAATGATTGAAGTAAAATTGATGACTGGATCTTATCTATTCTAACATTCCATGATTCTATAATTTGATTATATAAAATGACTGTTTCACACTGTATCCTAGTTTTGCTCAAAGATCATTTCTTTTGTAACCATTTTCCTCATTCTGTCTCTGTATTATTTCTACACAATGGAATCAACAGAGAAGAAAAGAAATGGTGTACAAAAGGGAAGCATAAGCTGTGATATTTTGAAGGATTTAGTTTTTGACTTGGCACTGTTTTTATAAGACTATGAACTGTAGGTAAGTTACTTAAATAAAACACACTCATTCTCTATAGAAATAATCCAAGTATGTTTCTTTATAACTAAAGTTTATTTTAAATTTTTATCTAAATGTGAAATCATAATAAAGTATATACCAATTAGATTTTCATTCAGACAAGTTTGTTAAACACTTATCCTGATGAAAAGATAATTTACATATCCTACAAACTGGTTATCCTCGGGTCTCATGCTTAGCACTTTGCTCTGCACATTAAACACTCAATAAATGTTTGTTAAATTAAATTAAAGGAGTTGCTTTAACTGCAGCTCACATGCCCTTCCATGATTAATGAATCATCACTAAGTGAGAAATTAATGAGTGTGCTCTGCATATCAGGAAAAAAAAAAGTGTGTTCTGTTTGGGAGAGGGACAAAATTTCACAGCAGGGGAAGGAGAGTGGCAATTGCAGGAATTAACAAGAAAAGAAGCTTGCAATTACCACTACTGACATGTGGATAAACTCAAAATAGCTGCCAAAATCACTACCTGTGAGCTGTCACACACTGTAGTTTCAGATTAATCAAGACTTCACAAAAGCCTTCTCTGTACAATGCGAAAGGAACAAAGGATAGAAAAAATTATCCAAGATAGCAGCAAGGCAGAGACAACTCTGAAGTTTAGATTTCTCACTGCCGCCCTGTTTCTAGGCCCTCTGCCCATATTTTTCTTCCTGTTTCCCATAATCAAAGAACGAGAGCACACAGGGCATATCAGACAACCAGGCTGACCTGAATGAAAAGAGGAGGCAAATGAAGATGGATGCCGAAGTAGGAAAAGGGAGTAATTCTGATTCTACATGTGGTATGTCAGGGGATTAACAGCAAATCTAAGTGATCAGGCAATACATGGCAGGAAGATCCCAACAGCTAAATGTGGGGCATGATTATTAGTTGGAAGCACATGCAGGCAATTAGAAGTCTGAATAAGCAAGCAAACGGGAAAGGAGACAGAGAGATCCAGAAGCCTGGTATTAGGTAGAATTGGGTAAGATTCAGGGAGAAGAACAAGTATTGGAGAAATTAAGCAGGAGACTGGGAAAGGTCACATTTGTGTTCAAAGGCTTTACGACACCCCTTATTGCAACTGGGGCACAAGCAAAGGGCCAGTTCTTCCATATGGGATGGCCTGACACTAAGTCAGCAAGTTACTGTTGCAAGCCTCATTAATATTTCTTAACTATGAACAGAATTGGTCTTGGGCCTGGATCAGTGTAAGCATGATGAAGACCGTGGGTGCCAAGTGTCTATCAGAGAGGGAACATTTCACTAGTGCCATTTCCCTTTTTATGTTCTTCAATTATTTGATTTGGGAGCCAGATGGGGAAAAAATCACACAACTGAAACAGCCGCTGTACTTCGGCACCATATAGCCATTCCCTCCCATTTGACCACTTGGCTTTGTAGCCTAGCTTTTCCATTATTTGTTTGGCTCCTAATGATAGCACTAGGCTCTGATGAAATATTAAGTGCTGTGAATAGACACTACACACAGAATTGGCAGCCTTGGAAAATAATGAGTAGATTTAATGAAAGGAAGAAATAGGCAAAAAAAAGACCCTGAATTTCAGAATTCTGGCAAAGCAACTCCAGGGCCCTCTCATTGCACTTAAGTAGCTCCACATATAGGAAGGGAGCCATTCTTCCTTCTCATTGCTGCTGAATTTGGTCACTCAAGATGAAAGACTGGTTTCCATTCAGAATAATTAGCTGATTACTGGTTAGAAAATTAAACCAATGATTCCTCTCTTAGTTTTCTATTCCCCAATATTTCACTAATATCCCCTGACCCTCCTTCCTTTTTAAATCTGATAAAATACAGTGTTCAATAATTTCCTCTGGACGACTGTCCTTCCTTGGTATCAGTAACCAACAAACACATGTAGCTGCAATTTTTTGGTCAAAGGATGAATGGGGGTAGAATATAGTTTTCAGATCTGACATTGACTACCATTGACATTACAATATAATAGCAATTAAATATCATTGAAAACTAGAATAATGATCAATTGAGCCAAATTCCTCCTGCCTCTGTCAATTAATAATAGTCTAAGAAGTTCCTCCTTTGCTACAAAGTTACACACACCCACAGCAACCTTCACATAGTCAGGGACTTTTTAATATTGAAAGTTTAAAACTCTATGTGAACTAGTTTTCTTCCACTATAATGTGATTGGCTTATTCTTTGTTGTAAGATACAGTCATCTTAACATTTTTAAAGGTTATAATTTTTATTGTTCCCTGATTAGGACACGATACTATCATGAGGATTTGATTAAAATGATTATGACATATGTTAATTTTATGACTCTCAACTCTAAAAGAGTGATGTGGAAATTTAAATCCACAATTTAAAGAAAAATATAGACTTGATATGGGATGAAAGAAAACTTGTTAAATTTTACATCAAAATAACTGCTAAAGAGAAATGATGAACACATAATATAGGATGTTGTAACAATTAGGGTTCACTCTTGCCAAAAGGTTATTTTCTCCATTTATGATTTTAGGTTTTACAATGTAATCATCAGACCAGTAATAGCTAATCAGGGCATAAAATAAAGTTAAAATGTTTTACCAGCCTTATAAACATTTGCACTGCTAGATTTTTCACTAGTTGAAAGCAACAGCCTGTTAGGTAGCTGAATCTAGAGTATGTTAGAATTGCGCCATATGCTGTTTCAAAGAAACATCTGACTTAGCTAAGAACATGCTTTTGATTTATTAGTTGACTTCTGTGCAGACATATGTGATTTCTTGATTCCTTTATTCGTGACACACTTTTGATGCAATCAACCCTCATGTTCTCTTCTTTTCTTTGAGTCCTGGGAGAAAATACAATCAATCATTGAAGAAATGTAGTAGGGTAACAGCCCTCTCTTGAACATGATTTTCTTTTTTTATCCTGCTGTTTTAAATATATATATATTTTTTTTTTGAAAAGAGAAAATAAGTGAAGTGATTTAATGGTGAACTCCACATTTTCAAATTTGGGCTCTATCGATTTGTAAATTTTGATATTGGAAATGAGAGAGTGATAAATACCTCTTACTTGTATACTAGTTTGTTTTTTAAATAAAAACAGAGTTTTGTCATATCTTCCTGTACCTGGAATTCCAAAATAAAAATGGAGTTTGAAAGATCAGGCAGGCAATTGGTCTATGTTTCAGATGCAAGTGACAAGCCCAACAGTAACAGTAAAGGAAATGTATTTTGAGTTAATACTTATGAAATATATGCTACATGCATTTTGCTTGGATTTTCACAGGTAATATTCCAAATAATCTATAATTCAAATTTTAGCCTTAACCTCATTTTGCAGTTAAAGTAACTAAGTTTAAAATTTAGGTTACTGCCCAACATCACAGGGTTAGTTAGCTACAGAGCCTTGATTCAAACATAGACCACTTTGCCTCATGATTTGCAATAGTAAGTAATTATCTCTCTCTTGTCAACTTTAAAACATGCTAAATCATCTAGGCTCTCTTAACTTTTGTTTCCTAATCCCTAAAACTTAAACGATATTATCTACCTCTTCAGACATAAGGGAAGAATAAGTCAGTTTAAAAATAAAAATGTGGGACTTCCTTGGTGATCCAGTCGTTAAGAATCTGCCAGTAACACAGGGGACACAGATTCGATCCCTGGTTGGGGACATGCCTAGGGGCATCTAAGCCCCCGACTACTGAGTCTCACTCTCTAGAGCCTGTGCTCTGCAACTAGGGAAGCCACCACAAAAGGAGGCCTGAGCACTGCATGTAGAGAAAATCCACACACCTCAACAAAGACTCAACACAGCCACAGAAAAGTGTTAATAGCCGAGAGCAGTAAGGCATAAACGTATATGGATCTGAGGAAACCATAAAGACTTCTCTTTTCCAAAATGAAATTTTCTGAATGATTTGCCTAGATAGTTTTACAACTATCCTGCATCACCCAGTTATTTTAGAATGAGGGCTAGAACCCAGGTGACTAACCAACTATATTCTTTTTCCAACTACCTTGAAATGGAGCCTGATAATGGTCATCATCCCTGGCCTGCATCTCTCTCCAGTACATTCCTGGCGATTTTAACATATGGTCAGTCCTCTCTCGGCTCTCTCATGGGATATAATCTCATGATGGGTTTTGTGGGTTTTCCTTAATATATCCACTCCAACATGCCCACTTCTCTCAAGCATAATTTTTCCCTTCACCCACCATTAGCCAGGTCAACTCAGGCATTCCTAACTTACTGAGAGTTGGACACTGTTTTTCTAGGTTTCCAAAAGCCACCACAGCAGCATATGTGCTCCATGACTAGAGTCTTTGCTAGGGTGTTAATCCTTATTTCCCAAGAAAGTGACCCTAGGTTAATACATTCTTGCTTATTCAGGCTTACATTTTGGTCTGTTGACCAAGCAGTCTTAAAAATCCAATCTGTAGTTGTTGGCTTGGCAGCCAGAAGAGATGAATGAGGGCTGAATCTGACCAGGGTACCAATTGATCTGAGGGTAGAGTCTGTAGCATCTTCCAGCACAGCTGGAGTGCCAGCTCTTTGTATAGAAGAGCAGAGTGGCCACCTCTGCATATCTGGAGGCTTCAGAGGGGCTGTAGAGTCAATATCCTCAGGGACAGCCAGAGAGCCCTGTCCCACTGCTCAGAATTCCTAGTTTTTCCTTCTAGGGCTCTGACCTTTGCAGGGCAGATCTGCTTCGGCCAAGGGTCCAAACATCTCAGCAACCCTCCTAATTAATTCTCCTCTCTACCATTTGACTATGCCTGCCTTTTAACTATACTGAAACCACCCAGGCTTTCCAGTTTTTACACTTAGCACTTAACCATTTGTTAATGGTAGGCCATTTTTCATCATCATTCAGCAGGGCTTCATTTCAATAAAGCAGTGGTCAGCCAACTCCACTGCCTTTGTAGGCACGGTGGCCTGTTTTGATCACTTGTGACTACACTTAACAGTCCCAGGCCAATCTCTTACATTTAAATATATATATTATTATTATTTATTATTACTTATTTATTTATTGAGGTATAGCTGCTTTAATGGGAGAAGGCAATGGCACCCCACTCTAGTACTCTTGCCTGGAAAATCCCATGGACGGAAGAGCCTGGTAGGCTGAGGTCCATGGGGTCGCTAAGAGTCAGACACGACTGAGCAACTTCACTTTCACTTTTCACTTTCATGCATTGGAGAAGGAAATAGCAACGCACTCCAGTGTTCTTGCCTGGAGAATCCCAGGGATGGGGGAGCCTGGTGGGCTGCGGTCTATGGGGTCGCACAGAGTTGGACACGACTGAAGCGACTTAGCAGCAGCAACAGCAGCTGCTGCTTTAACAATGTTGGGTTAGTTTCTGCTGTACTATGAAGTGAATCAGCTATATGTATACATATATCCCCTCTCTCCTACATCCTACCCCTCTAGGTCACCATAGAGCACTGAGCTGAGTCCCCTCTGCTGTACAGCAGATTCACACTAGCCATCTATTTTATACATGACCATGCACAAACATCTATCCTAATCTTTAGCATGATGTTTGGGATGTTTGGGGTTAACTTGAAAAAGTGGTTTTAGTTCAACTCAGCTTCCATCTCATCTAATGGCCCAAAGCTAGGCTTACTTCAGGCATACAACCTGTGCAGAGCCTTGCCCTCAAGAAACTCTGCTATTGCCATCACGAAATTCTCCAAAATCTCATTTTTGCACTTGTGTTTTTTAAGCAAAGTCCCGTGGTACAATGGAACACACACATGAGCAAAGGAGATACAAGCAAAATGCATGTCAATTTGCACAGTCCCTTACCTCCCAATTCACACATAGTGTTTGTGTGTCCATGTGCACTGGATTCCAGGGGACCCACCATAAGTGAAAGTTGAGAGAGATGCAAATCAAGGGCACAGTAAGTTTGTTGCTTCTACAACTGAACCCAAAGAGGATAGGCTTCCTATTTGAAACAGAATTGCTTCTAAAAGATAGAAAAGCAACAGTGTTATAAGAAACAGGAACAACCGAGGAATTTTATCATATCCTTTCTTACTCATATTAGTTCCAGTTATTAATGAACTTGGGCTTCCCTGGTAGCTCAGCTGGAAGAGAGTCCACCTGCATTTCAGGAGACCCCAGTTCCATTCCTGGATCGGGAGGATCTCCTAGAGAAGGGCTAGGTTACCACTACAGTATTCTTGCCTAGAGAATTCCATGGAGAGAGGATCCTGATGGGGTCGCAAAGTCAGACACGACCGAGCAGCCTACTTACTTCCTATTGATGAACTATTTTACGTTGAAAATTATAACACAGAAGGAATGAGAAAAAAAAAATGGGACAACTCACATTCCCTTCAGTCCTTCCTATTCATCAGTAAGCCAGAAGGAGAAAGTGTTGGTGAAATGTGCATGTCAAGCAGTGAAATAAAAACAGTTGAGTTTGTTTTATGCAGTTTCCACTGTTCTGGTAAGAAAGAAAAAGAAAAAAGATATTCAGGTACAAGTTATAAAAAATCACTGTATGATTTTGGTGATTCCACATAAAAGTTAAATGCTTTTCTATTTGCCCTGAAAATAGACATTGCACAACACAAAGATGAATGGCAAATTCATGCTAATAACTTCAATTTTTAATTTTTCTTTACTTAGAACAACATTCAACAGCAGATGAAAAATTCCATGACAAGAGGGAAACCATGAAAGAAGGGAGAGGCTTTATATTTTAGAATCGTTAATCCTATTTTTTTCCTACTTTTTGAACAAGAGGCCCCACATTTTTTGGACTGAGTTCTATGAATTATGGAGCCAGAGCTGGCTGCAAGCTAGTTCTTCCCATCTCACTCATTTATTGTTGAGTGATTAAGTGAAAAACAGGATTTGGCTACAGTTGCTCAAGTCCCAAACTATGGCTCCAGACCTCAAAATTAAGGGCTGCTGAGGTACAAGCTGACTTGTGGAGAGGAAGTACAGCATGATAATAAAGAGCACTGATGCCAGAGTCAGGAGTCAGGGTGCCTGAGTGCAAATTCAGACCTGGTGGCTTTATGATCTGGGAAAATTTACTTAATCACTCTGCCTCATTTTCTTCATCTGTAAAATGGGACTGTGATCATCACAATGCCTACTACACACAGGGTGTTGTTGTGGACATGGAGTGGACCAATACCTATAAAACACAGTGTCTGGCAAATAGTGGGTACTATATAAGCATTAGCCATTAATATTATTTCATAAAACAGAGGGAAACAGTCTAACCTTAATCAGAAATAAAACCACCAATACTTTATAATAAATTAGTACTTTATTATAGATATGCCTTGCTTGCTTGCTCAGTTGTTCAGTTGTGTCCGAATCTTTGCAACCTCGTGGACTGTAGCACACCACGCCCCTCTGTCTATGGAATTTTCCAGGCAAGAATGGTGGAGAGGGTTGCCATTTCCTTTTCCAGGGGATCTTCCTGACCAGGGATCAAGCCCATTTTCTCATGTGTCCTGCACTCCCCAGCAAATTCTTTTCCAATGAGACACCTAGAAAGCCCTTATGATAGATCAGCATTATTTAAAAAAAATTATACATGACAAGACAGAAATATTTACCTTCACTAAACACTACTCGAACATACATGGTTATAGTATAAGATTTTGATAGGTGAGCAGGGATCCATCAAAATTACCCCCCAAATTATCATTTTCTAGTCATCTTAAGCTCATGAATAACATGCTGAGACACTGCTTCAGGTAGTCAGCCCATGACAGCCAAATTGCATTATTGCTATATTGTGTTTGAGCTACAATTACTGGGAATAAGAAGGACATTATAAAATTGTATTTCCTAAATGATATGTTTATTTGATAATTCACAAACCACATAGAAAAAAGTCACTCAGGACAAAGCTGCTGCTGCTGCTGCTAAGTTGCTTCAGTCGTGTCCGACTCTGTGCGACCCCATAGGCGGCAGCCCACCAGGCTCCCCTGTCCCTGGGATTCTCCAGGCAAGAATACTGGAGTGGGTTGCCATTTCCTTCTCCAATGCATGAAAGTGAAAAGTGAAAGTGAAGTCGCTCAATCGTGTCCCACTCTTTGTGACCCCATGGACTGCAGCCTACCAGGCTCCTCCATCCATGGGATTTTCCAGGCAAGAGTATTAGAGTGGGTTGCCATTGCCTTCTCCGAAGGACAAAGCTAGCTGAAACAAATTTGCCTTAATGTCTTCTAGAAACTCACCAGTGTTTGGATGTTCCAGGCACACAGATCGTACATTATATTGGTGTAACACAACTTGGAAGGCTCAATACTACAGAGAATAGAGTCTGAACTTGGATAGAACTGGAAAGTAATGTCTATAATTATAAAGGCCTAAATTCTCATTTCTCTAAATAGCTATGAAACTCTTTCATGTTCCAAATCCCTTTGGAAGCACATGAATGTGAGAAGGAAATAAGTACCCAACCTCAATAATTAAAAATACCACGACAATCTTTATCTTTAAAGAAAGCTTTGCGTGCTGGGAAGAAAAAGATTTCAACCTGCTTCTAAGGATAATAATCTTTAATTGAACAAAGTGCTCACAAAATTATTTTATTAGAAAACCAAAGCATACATTTTCTCTTTTTGGTTAAATCCATTCTCCTGCAGAATGTCCTGGGATTTTTTTATTCGTTCACTCCTGTTCATATGTTTGTTTCTTAATGGTTTTTCTCCTCTCCTAGCACCTAAAGGCAAGTGCTTTGTCACAGGTGTTTTTATCCTTCCAGAGTGACTAACATATTGTATATACAGTAAAAATCTTGTGTCACTGATTGTCACTGGATTAGGGAAACTTGGTACAATTTTACTAAAGATAACAAGGATAATTTTTAAATGATGGGATTTAAAAGGAGTAAATATAAAAGTCATATACTTTACATTGTTGTTCTGTAATGATGGCTAAAAAGAACACCTCAAAGTTATTAAATTTGACTACAGCAAGAGCAAGCCCTACATTCACTCTGGGCTACTTTTCTCTTCAGCAGTTCTTGGAATCAAAGTAGATAAACCTAAGCTTCTACAATTCTGGGTAATATCAAAGTCCAGCTAAGTAGCACTAACTTTCGACATTTATTTGCCTTGGTGTTGGGTCTAATTGAAAATATCTACAAGCATGTGGCAATTTACTCTGAGCACCGTAGAAATTTAGAACTAAAATAATCCTCAAAAGTTATCTTACCCATACTCTTCAACATCACTGAGATCATCAAGAATACTGCCATTTGCCTAAGAGCACTCAGCTCAATATACATGGTGGACATAAGCAATCTTGTCTCCTTAACACTAAATTCAGTTATTGTAATTCTACAGCTCACCTTTACCCAACATATAGGGGATTCCTATGACCCAGAGACAATCAGGAGAAATGTTTAGTTATTAGAGCCTTCAAAAATGAGTCACAGAAAGGACAATGCCCTAATCCAGAAATTCAAGAAAAATTGGGACTTTAGGATGCTTTCCAGACTTCTTAGAAACTATGTGAAATTTCAACTCACCTATATAAACCTTCTCCCTACATTTTTGAGGGAGACAAGAATATTGCCTGCAGGCCAGTCCAAATTTCTCATGTAATGAGTACATAGCTCTTGTTCGGAACAGCTTATCATGGTTTCAGAGACTTCTTTTGGAAGAAATTCCCTGCCTCTCAGACTCACTGCAAACCTTTTGGGTTGGAAGCTGGAGGGCTGAATGGATGCTGAGTTTGCTAAGATGAATGGTGTCAGGGTAAATTATTGCCATATTTTTTTTTCTCTTTTCCTCACAGACTTCTTCTGTTATAACAGTAAGATGGTGCATGCTAAGTTGCTCCAGTCATGTCTGACTCTTTGCAACCCTATGGGCCATAGCCCTCCAGGGTCCTCTGTCCATGGGATTCTCCAGGCAAGAATATTGGAGTGGGTTGCCATTCCATTCTCCAGGGAAGCTTCCCAACCCTGGGATCAAACTTCACATCTCTCTTAGATCTCTGGCACTGGCAGGAGGGTTCTCTACCACTAGCGCCTCCTGCGAAGCCAAGATATACAGTACAAATATGTAAATACATACAGAAAAGAGAGATATTTTACAAGGAAATGACTTACAACTTATTTCTGTAGCACTGGTAGCCCTCGAGATGAAAGGAGTATCATCTCCTAAATTATGAGATCAAAAATAACCAGAAAAGGAGACAAATTTAGGACTTAGCCTCTCTTATGCATGTAATTATGTTACTACAGAAAAACACAGACACAGAAAAGATGACTTCAAAAATATATGGAGACAGCATGGAAACACAAGTGCTTAAATGTAGCATTGGGGTGAAACTGCAGTCATGCAAAATTGGCCTTTAGAAGCTTAATCCATTAAAACCAAAAGGAATCTTTGAGGATATGTCAAACAGATGAGAGAATAAGAAATCAATGTTCATGACAGTTAAGAGACCTTCCAAATGTTATAAAGAGACCTTCCAAAGATTATACGATTGTCAGAAAAACTAGAGTCAGACCTCTGTAGGTATATCATATTTGTAATCGTCCGCTTAATACTGTTGTGAAGCAGAAGTTCAACCCCTAAATTTGAAAATCAAAACAGACACTACTTGAATCTATGGCTCGAGTGTTTTGAGACAAGTCAAGGGCACGAGAGGCTACGGGAAAGGGGATTACATATTTTCCTTTTGTCATTATTCAATGAGCTCTCCATTCCTCCATGGCCATGGATTTTGGCTAGGTACGAGCTGTGGAAACATTTTTCCTGGATTCATCTATTCCCTGGAAAGGAAACTCAATCTGGCTTAAGAGAAAAAGTTCCTCTCCAAGTAATGATAAATTGTCTAAATTGAAAGCTCACACCATAAACAAATTTGAACAGTACAGACATCTTACAAAATTAAATTTCCATCTAGTGCACTTGAATGATGTTTTGAGAAAAAGGATAATATTTTAAGCCCTGCTCATATGAATGCCTTACATAGTACTGTTTTCAAGGTCCACTCCCAGGTAACTAAAAACACAATCATAACATTTTTTAATTTCTCTAGGCTCAGTTTTTTAGTGAAATACTTAATGTGCTTTGAATGTAACCACCAATAGTATTGTTTTTACAAGGAAATAAAAAGGTCTACAAATTTTGATATCCTTGCAGTTTTACTGAAACTAAATACAAACTGAACACATCTTTGAATGTGTTAAAAAATTTAACCACATGAAATGTTCTGTGTATATTTCTATTTTTCTTTTGCACTTTATGGTAATTAAATTTCATATTTTCATACAACCTATATAATCAGATTCTCTATTTCAAATTCACCAGAATATCCTCTCTCTAACAGTTTTGCAGTATAGTTTAAACTAAGAGGTACTTGATTTAAACTACTATTAAAAAAAAGAGCTAGTTTTTTTAATATTAAAAATATTCAAAAATTTTCACTGAATTATAACCAAGTTCCAAACTACATAAGCTTATCTCCCACTAGCTGACCTCCAGACACCTTGCGAGGTGATATTTTCTTGTCTGTGTCTCATGCTTTTCCAACTTTTTGCTCAGCTGATAGACTCCTTCCTCTAAGAGCCACGCACCTAAATTCCACCCAGCATTTGAAAGTCAGATCAGATGCCTCCCTGGCACCCCAGCATTTCCTAGATCAGGATTAAGCTCATTTCGCTGTGAACTCAGAGTGCTGACCTTTCTTCCTGCCACACCCATCACCTTTGCCTTAGATCATGGATCTTTAGGGAACAATTTATTATAGTGGTTCAGAGAGAAAACTCTAGTCACACAGCCTGGGTTCAAATCTTGCCAATATGTTGTTATTCAACTGGGGATCTTGGGCATGTCCTTTATTTAACCTCTCTTAGCTCTAACTCCATTACTTATAAAATGGAGATAATTATAATTAATACCTATCTTATGGGGTTTCCCTGGTGACTCAGTGGTAAAGAGTCCACCTACAGTGCAGGAGACACAAGAGGAACTTCGGGTAGGTCAGGAAGATCCCCTGGGTAAGGAAATGACAGCTCACTCTAGTATTCTTCCCTGGGAAATCCCATGAACAGAGGAATCTGGCATGCTACAGTCCATGAGGTCGCGAGAGTCGGAGACAACTTAGCAATTAAACAACAAAAAACAATAATCTTACAAGCTGTTGCATTAAAAAACACTCAGTAGTGACCACAAGACTGGAAAAGGTCAGTTTTCATTCCAATCCCAAAGAAAGACAATGCCAAAGAATGCTCAAACTACCACACAATTGCACTCATCTCACATGCAGGTAATGCTCAAAATTCTCTAAGCCAGCCTTCAACAGTACATGAACCATGAACCTCAAGATGTTTAAGCTGGATTTAGAAAAGACAGAGGAAACAGAGATCAAATTGCCAACATCCGTTAGGTCATCAAAAAAGCAACAGAGTTCCAGAAAAACATCTACTTCTGTTTTATTGACTATGCCAAAGCCTTTGACTGTGTTGATCACAACAAACTGTGGAAAATTCTTCAAGAGATGAGAATACCAGACCACTTTACCTGCCTCTTGAGAAATCTGTATGCAGGTCAGGAAACAATAGCTAGAATGGGACATGGCATGACAGACTGGTTCCAAATAGGGAAAGGAGTAAGTCAAGGCGGTATATTGTCACCCTGCTTATTTAACTTATATGCAGAGTACATCATGAGAAATGCTGGGCTGGAAGAAGTACAAGCTGGAATCAAGATTGCTGGGAGAAATATCAATAACCTCAGATATGCAGATGACACCACTCTTATGGCAGAAAGTGAAGAAGAACTAAAGAGCCTCTTGATGAAAGTGAAAGAGGAGAGTGAAAAAGTTGGCTAAAACTCAACATTCAGAAAACTAAGATCATGGCATCCAGTCCCATCACTTCATCGCAAATAGATGGGGAAACAGTGGAAACAGTGTCAGACTTTATTTTTGAGGGCTCCAAAATCACTGCAGATGATGACTGCAGCTATGAAATTAAAAGATGCTTTCTCCTTGGAAGAAAAGTTATGACCAACCTAAACAGCATATAAAAAGCAGAGACATTACTTTGCCAACAAAGGTCCATCTGGTCAAAGGTGTGGTTTTTCCATTAGTCATGTATGGATGTGAGAGTTGGACTGTGAAGAAAGCTGAGCACCGAAGAATTGATGCTTTTGAACTGTGGTGTTGGAGAAGACTCTTGAGAGTCCCTTGGACTGCAAGGAGATCCAACCAGTCAATCCTAAAGGAAATTAGTCCTGAATATTCACTGGAAGGACTGATGCTGAAGCTAAAACTCCAATACTTTGGCCACCTGATGTGAAGAACTGACTCATTTGAAAAGACCATGATGCTGGGAAAGATTAAAGGCAGGAGGACAAGGGGACAACAGCGGATGAGATGGTTGGTTGGCTCACCAACTCAATGGACATGAGTTTGAGAAACTCTGGGAGTTGATGATGGACAGGGAGGCCTGGCGTGCTGCAGTCCATGGGTTTGCAAAGAGTTTGACATGACTGAACTACTGAACTGAACTGATATATATAAATATAATTTGGAAAGGTACCTTATATCCTTGTAGGCATTCAAAAAATGTTAATTACTACCAATATTCTAATTTTAGTATTATTATTATCATTGTTTTCAGTAGAAAGAGCTTTGATTAATAACTGGGAAACATACAAAGTTGCCTTTTCATTCCAAGTGTTTTTTATTACATATCTGTACTGAAACAGCATTAATATATTAGTCCTTGGTAGCTCAGACGGTAAAGAATCTGCCTGCAATGCAGGAGACCCCGGTTTGATCTCTGGGTCAGGAAGATCCCCTAGAGAAGGGAATGGCAACCCACTCCAATATTCTTTCCTGGAGAATCCCATGGACAGAGGAGCCTGGCAGGCTACAGTCCATGGGGTCACAACTGAGTACGCACACAGACACACGTTAGCTATCTACTGCTGTGTAACAAGTTACCTCCAAATGTAATGGCTTTAAAAATTATTATCTCATAATTCTATGGATCAGGAATCTGGGTGAGGTTTAGCAGTGTCCTTTGGCTCAGGATCTCTCACAAGGCTGTGATCAAGGTGTTCACTGGGGCTGCAGGTGTCTCAAAGCTCAACCAGAGACAGGTCCACTTCTAAGTACAAGATTTGGTCTTTGTTAGGACTCAGTTCCTAGCAAGCTACTGGACTCAGGACCTTGGTTCTTTTCTGGCTTTTGGCCGGGTGCTGCCCTCAGTTCCTTGGCCTCTTTACAGGGCAACATACAACATCACAACTTTACTCATCAAAATATATTTTATATATTTTTAAGATATTAAAAATCTTTGAAAGTTTAAAAATCTCTAGTTAAATATCACAGTTACAAAACACTGTGGTGTTTTTTATCACTGTATTATAAGGACATTAGCTATTATTAGGGTTTCCCTTGTAGCTCAGTTGGTAAAGAATCTACCTGCGATGCAGGAGATCGAGGTTTGATTCCTGGGTTGGGAAGATTCCCTGCAGAAGGAAATGGCAACCCACTCAAGTATTCTAGCTTGGAGAACCCCATGGACAGAGGATCCTGGTGGGCTACAAGAGTAATAAATAAACTATCATATTTTTACTTAACCAACACTTACAAAATATTTACTATGTGGTAGATGCTATTGTAAACACTTCATAAATATGAAGTCATTTGGCTCTATTAACCCAAAGAGATAGTTATACTATTATCATCCTTGTTTTACAAAGAATAGACTCAAGGTTCATAGTGAACAGGTAGTAAGTGGCAGAGCCAGAATTCAAAGCCAAACACTCTGACTCCAGAGTCCATGCAGAGTCCATGCTACATAACCACCAGTTATGTAGCTTTAAAAATCAGGACCTTATATAGTCTCAATAAACACATTTGGGGATTTAAGCAGCATTTTTTCAATTGTATGTGTGTGGGGTTATTTTTCTTTATTCATTCATTCACAATGACTAAGCACCTTCTACTTCTTGGGCACAGAGGTAAAGAGAAATAATACCACAAGCCTCCCCTCAAAGAGTTCACAGTTCAGAGACGACAGACAGACATGTACGTAGGCAGTAACAAAATAATGTAATAAATTCATGCAAGCAAAAGCATCTCTTAATCCCTATCAATGTGTTCATGATTTAGAAGGCAAGAAAGTTCTTAAATAAGCATACCTTGAATGCAACAGTAGAAGCATTTAGTCAGTGTTAAGAGACATAAGGAAAGGAATAACATTTGCAGGAATGGGGTCTGGAAAAGACAATGAAGGATTTGAAGGAGGACAGTAATGTGGAGTTTTGTATGTTAGAAAGACTATTCTGGTGAACAGGGAGGCAAGTAAAAGTTTGAAGGGTGGTAAGATTGGAGGCCATGAATTTGTTGGGGATGACTTAAAGTGCAGAGAGCATGACGGTTTGAATTGAAACAATGGTAGCAAAGATTATTGGAAGAGGGAGTAGGTTTGGAGTGGTATATTAGCACTATGTCTCCTCCAGGAACAATAATTGCAAAAGAAAGTCGAAGTTAGAAATGGGGGCTGTGTAAATATCAGGCAGCACAGGGTACTTGGAGTTTGAGTCCTGGTGCCTTTCTAAGGAATTTGGATGTTAACCTGGGAGAATTAGAGTCTGGACAAAGTGTCTAAAGTGTACAATAGCCTAACACCTGATTGGAGAAAGTAACATTGCCAGAAGGATGGCAGCTGGGTTGGAGTGGAGAGTAACTAGCGACTGGGGAAGGAGAAAACAGTGTGGTCTTTGAAAAGGAAAAAGATTAACTTTCAGTTTTTATTTCATAAAGCGACTGAATTTTCATAAAGGAAACATTCTTTTTTACAATAAACTGCTGTTTTTAGAAGTTGAATTGTCATCAATAATTATAGCTAGCAATAGCTCATG
The DNA here is from genome assembly GCF_014754425.2 of Oryx dammah. Lineage (NCBI taxonomy): Eukaryota > Metazoa > Chordata > Mammalia > Artiodactyla > Bovidae > Oryx > Oryx dammah. Next base: position 52,096,967 of record NW_024070203.1, on the reverse strand, counting down.
CAGAGGCACTGTTATAAGTACATACTTTTATAGTGTCTCATTTAATCCTCAAGTGTTACTATGAATTCAGTTTGTTGTTAATTGAGAGCCAGGGAGGTTAGGTAACTTTTCCAGGTCATCAAGTAACTGGTAAAGATAGAATATAAATCCACACATTGTGATACTAGAGCCTGAACTCATAGTCACTATATCTCTAAAGCATGTTTAGTAAATCCAAATGTTCAAAATTATTTCTTCTATGTTGTGGGTCAGAGCCTGCAGAGGCCCTGGAATCAGACAGACCATGTAGATTCAAATCCTCATCCCACCACTTAACAGCCGCGAGAAGTAGGCAAGTCACTTTCCTACTCGGTACCTGTTTGCTTATCTGTAAGTGGGGACAACAACAGCGCTTGTCTCCTGGGGCATTTCTGAGGACTAAGAGTAAATGCAGAAAAAGGGTTTAGAATAGTGCCTGGAATATATCAAACATCCAGTAAAGTTTGTTGTTGTTTAGTTACTGTCATGTCCAACTCTTTGTGACCCCATAAGTGCAGCACTCCAGGCTTTCCTGTCCTTCATTATCCTCTGGAGTTTGCTCAAACTCATGTCCGTTGAGTTGGTGATGCCATCCAACCATCTCATCCTTTATCGCCGCCTTCTCCTCCTGCCCTCAATCTTTCAGGGTCTTTTCCAGTGAGTCAGATCTTCACATCAGGTGGCCAAAGTATTAGAGCTTCAGCTTCAGCATCAGTCTACCTGTTATTATAAACATTGTTATTCTATCCTAAAGTACCGAGAGTACTGATGAGAAATTATGGCTATACTGGATGGACCCGATTTAGATCTGTGGTAGGCAGAATGACAAGAATAGCAGTTTCCCTGCTGCTTTTACTCTCATGGATACCCTGTATTTGTATATGTACCTTAATAAAATTTCAAAATATTTCTAGAAAAAAAAAAAAAGAAATTATGGTTATACTGCATGGACCCAATTAAGGTCTATGGTAGGCAGAATAATGACCCCTAAAAATGTCCATGCCTTAATCCCTGGAACCCATGAATATGTCACTTCACTATAGCAAATGGGACTTGAAGGATGTGGTTGAGGTTACAGACCTTGACATGGAGAGATTATCCTGGATTTTCTAGGTAGGCTCAACCTAACAGGAGGTTTAAAAGACTGAAATTAAATAAAAGGTAAGAGAAATCAGAAAGATGAGAGGATCTCAACCTACCACAGGTGGCTCTGAAGAGAGAGCAGTAGGGCCACAACCCAAGGAATGTGAATGGCTTCTAGAAGCTGGGAATATCTCTCAGCTAATAGCTGGCAAGGAACCAGGGACCTCAATAGTACCATAGCAAGCAACTGAATCTGGTCAACAATCTGAATAAACAAAAAAACCTGATTCTTACCCAGATGCTCTAGAAAGGAACACAGACCCATGGACACTTTGATTTTAGCCCAGGGTGACCCCATTTGGACTTGGGGTCACAGAACTGTAAGATAATACACTGGTGTTGTTTTGAGCCACTAAATTGGCAATAATTCGTTACAGCAGCAGTAGTAAACTAACATAAGATTTATGTTTACCTTTTTCCTAAAAGACTCAAATATATTGATTTAAGAACTTTGTAATATGCTAAAATAAATTTAGCTTTTTTAAGTCAGCAATTTTAAACTATGTTAGGGGCATAAATCAATGTCTCTTTTACATTTCTATTATTAAATTCCTTATAACCTAAAAGTTGCTGAAAGGCTAAAAGAAGGTATCATAAATAAGATGGCATTGTAATTTTTTCATCTTTTCTATTTAAAGGTGAATACTCAAATTTAATTTTTTTTCTTTTTTAAGTTCTGACAATTAACAGATGAATTAAGTATACTTTGATTTTTTTACCAACATATTTTAAGCCCATATCTAGTCCTTATAAGACTCTTCATTAATACATGAGCAGTAATATATAAATACTGGGTTGAAGACAATTAATGTGTTGAATTTACCAAGGTAAATCACTCACTCAAAGACAAAAGACACTATGCCTTGGTTATTATGTACTTTTTCACTGTTTCTGAATTGATACTAATTAGTTATGAGAGAGTAAGGGCCATGTCTGAGTGTTCACCTTTATAACACTGCCTTGCAATACCCAGAGCCCTCAGCAGGCTTTTGTTAAATAAATGAATGAAAAATAAATGTATTGGAAAAGCTTACCTAAAACCTTGCTGGAAAACTGAAAAAAGTTCACCATATCTAGAGGTTAAATGATAAAACCCAGAAGCTATCTGAAACATTTTCAATAGAAATCTTAAATGTTCTATACGTTTTGCCCTAATAATCAGACTCCTTAAAACATAATTCATATTTCTTGATAACTTGGTATCTTTTCATTATCAACTGATATCACGATATTTTCATGTGACATACATAGGCTCCATGAATTAGAACTTGCATTCTGAAAATGTCCCCTATGTTAGTCTTTGGTTTTTTTTGGCGGTGGGGGGGGTGGGGGGTGGCGGAGTGAGGGGGGGGGGGGGGCGGGGGGAGGGCTCCTATTTTCTCCTTTTCATAAAAATTAAGTGAAGCACAGATGTAGGCTCAACATGGTTATCTTCCTTTACAATTGCTACATGAAAGATTTGGTCTTCTTCAAAGAGCTTTTCTTACCCTCTAGAAGAGCCCTACCCAACATAAATGTAACAGGAGCCATATATATAATTTTACATTTTCTGAAACATTCTCATGTTGACATGTAGCCAATGCAACAAATGAGGTAGTTTTCATTCTTTTCTTTTCACACCTTTTATCTTAGAAATACAGTGTGCATCTTACACTTAGAGCAGACATCAATCCAGCCTATCCACGCTTCAGGCGGCTAGTGGCAACTAGTTGGCCGACGCTCTGGAGACACCTTCCCTTCTGTACCTAAGAGAACTACATATCCTTTCAACTTGGAGCTCCTTTGCTGTTCAGTCGCTACCAGGTGTCCGACTTTTTTGCGACCTCATGGAGTGTCCATCAGGCTCCTTCTGTCCATGGGATTTCTCAGGCAAGAATACTGGAGTGGGTTCCCATGCCCTTCTCCAGAGGATCTTTCCCACCTAGAAATGGAAATTGCATCTCCTGCACTGGCAGGCGCATTCTGACCCATCAGGAAAGCCAATCTCATTTATACTATTGGTTTCTGTAGTGGGAATTTCATTAATTCGAGAAAACATCACCATTTTCTTTTAGGCCTGATCTTTCTGATCTCAATATATGGAAGAGGACAAAATTCCAGGTATAAGTGATGCTAATTGTGTACCTTCAATGTAAAAACAAATTTGAACAATGTAAGACTTCATTGATAAATGTTCTTTTATCTTGTCCATAATGTTTCAAATTCTTAATAACAACTGTTCCACGGGATAATTCATCAAACGCTGCTTCTACAGCATGAGCTCTCCAATGTGTGTCAACACATTTATTGCAGGTCTGCGTGCTCCTGGGTTCTGAGAAGGCGCAGCGGGGGAGACATGCGCTCAAACGTTTTTAAGACCTACTGAGTGCAGAGAGCTTGTAACCACATGACTTCATTCAAACCTTTGAGCAAACAAGCCAGACAGATAAGGCCATCCCTTTATTATAGGCAGAGGCGATTCTCAACGCCGGCTACACATAATTGCCTGATCAACGCTCAAAAAATACCTTCCCTTGGGGCCTTAGTACTAGAAATCCTGCCTCAGCTCCCCAGGGTTAGGGGACCCTACTGTCCGCGTTTCTGAAGGTCTGGGATGATTCACACCGACCACGCGGCAAGGAGCTCACGACTCTGATTTGTGCGAGCGAGAGAGGGTCCAATTCGTACGGCAAGGCCTCCTGGGCCGAGGCTTTGAAGGGCACCTGCCTCCCTGAGCCCGCACAGGCCAACCAGCCATCCGCCCCTCCCGCCACGGCAGCCACGCGCTGCAAAAATTGCCCCAGCCCGGATGCTGCAGCTGCAGCCGGAGGCTACCATCCCCACCCGGCCATCTCGCAGTGGGGCCTCCAACCTGGCGAGCGAAGAGCCCCCAAGACGCGGAGGCACCCCGCCGCCACTCGGCGGCACTCGTTCAGAGGCCGGCTGCCGCTGTCCGAAGGCAGGGAAAGCCCGGCCCTCCAGAGCCCTGGCTTCCCCGCGGCCCCTTGACCCGGTAGCCTCTCCACGCGCGCCCCCAGGACCCGGGCTGCCGGGTTCGCGCCTTTCCTGCCAATCAGATGCGGATTTCCCCCATGGCCAGCAGACCAATCAGCGCGCGGGTGTCCTCTTCGGCCCTTCGGCTCCTCGGCTCTTCGGCCCTTCGGCTCGTCAGAGTTCGGCGTTTCGCAGAGCGTTAAAGCGTGGTTCTCGTTGGTTTAGTTCCACTTTTTTTTTTTTTTTCAGGCACTTCCGGGTGCTGCGTCACTCCGCAAACTCCGGAAGCTGGGGCACCGCAGGCTCGGCTTGGAAAAGCCAAGCTTCCCAGAGATGTTTCAGAAACAGTTACTTGGAGCGGGGCGTTTCGCAGACTCCTAAGGTCAGTGTCGCCCGAGAGAGTCGGAGTGTGGACCTGCGGTCTTGCTTACAACTGGGAGGGCGTGGAGTTTCACGACCTTGTAATTGTCGCCCTTTGCTTGTTTCCCTGTTTAATTGGCTTCCTGTCTTCCTGGAAGAGGCAAAGTCTGATTTTGGGAAAGGCAGTGGAGCAAACCTAAAGGCCTAAAAATAGTCTTAGGATGGCATTATTAAAAAAAAGAAAAAAAGGACAGCTAGATTTGAGCTTCCTTTGTGTTCTGGGAAGTGATTTTCTGGAACATACTTGGAAATCGTTTCCTGTCACTTGGCGGTGGTGAGATTTAACCCTTTCGAACGGCTTAAGAATTACTGAGGGTCCAAACTTTTCTTGATATCTGATGGTTCGTGTATAGCGTTGTTTGGTACCAAAAAGTTGAGTAGGCTTAACTTTCCAATATTTTTAAAAGCCTATAAACTCAAAAGCAGTTTTAATTTTCTTGGAGAGAAAAAACTACTGAGAATTTTTTTAGAAAATTGCTTACAATGAGTCAGTTACATTTAACATTGATACCTGATAAATAGAATATAAAAGTCATTTTTCTTGTGAGGCCTTAAAACTCACTGTTTACTTATTATCGTTAGGTCCCGTTTTCCGAAAATACTACATTTAGTGAAAGGGCTGTTCACGGAATGAGACTAAGTTGTAGACTGTTCACATCTAATGGTATTGGTATTCTGTGATGTCCCTGGAACACTATATCTGAACAGTAGAAATTACAGGTAGGCTGAGGTTCCATCCACACCAGTTTACAGTCTGAACGCCTTCCCCTAATGAGTTACCTTAGTTAAGCCTTGGCAGAATATCTCAGGATGACTGTATCTTCTCCCTCATCTTGCCCATATTATCCATTTCTTGTATCCAGAAACATTAAAGTTGAGTAGTCTTGAGCCAGAAAGAGATTTGGAAGAAAAGAAAGAGTGGAGTTAGGAATTCTTTATACAAGTGAAAAAGAACCTCTTATTTTGTTTTCCTTAGCAATGGGGGCGGTGGGGGGGGGGGGGGGTGGCGGGGATAGAAGTAAGAGGACATAGCAACGAGCATGCTAGACTGAGTCAAGAGAGTTGAGTTTCTGCTCCTGACCAGCTCTACCTCTTGGCCTTATTCTCCTCATTTTTAGAAATGAGGAGGAGCACTCAATCTGTGGTTTTAAAACTGTTCTGTGGTAGAATTCCTGTAGAAATGTCCTGGAGTCATGCAGAGGAGAGACAAAGCAAGCTGACCCTCAGCAGTATTTTACAAGAACAACTATTCTTTTTTGTTCTGCTTGAAAAACAGTAGTCCTGTTAAGAAAATTAAATGTGTATCTTAGACTAGCTGATATATTTCCTACTAGCCTTAAATTTTTTTGTAGATTAATTATTCATTTGTATTCAACTTGCATTCATTTGTTACAGGTTTTTAAACAATAAAATGCATGTGTGCGCAGTTAATTCATTACCAAAAGCCACAAACCTGTCCATATTCAACCTTATTTAATAGATACAAATTTTAAGTTTAATACTTTGTTTTTGATCACAGTTTTTTTCTCTTTTCCCCCTACTTTTTAATTTTAATCATAGAATTTTTGCTTATTTTTGATGCTCATAGCAGTCTTTGCAATAGGGAGGGCAGATATTTTCCATTTTTGGCAGCTGAACCTTTTAAAGATGTTAGCAGTTTTACCTAACATCATTTTACTAGTAAAGTTCCAAGTCCTAGCCTCACGTTTTCCTCAAAGCATAAAGTAAATTTTTAGTTTCTTTGCCTTTTGCACTCCACCGTGCTCTGGTTCCTGTAGCACAAGACAAGGCAGTCTTTATTCACAGACTGAAGTTCTGCTCTGAGTCACTGGCCTCTTTCTTTCTTCACTTTATTATCTGAGTTGAACAACCTAGAAGCAAATTGGACGTTCTCTTTTCTCTTTGCTGTGAAATGACAGCATTTTCACACATTCCATGTTCCTCTTCAGTTCCTTTGGAATGTGGAAGAAACCTCAGGAGAAAAGCCCCGACTGTCCCACTTGCCCCACATCTGTAATCCTGGCACTAATTTCTGTACGTGGGAGCAGGAAAGAGGGTGTCTAGCACCCTCTGTCCTACCCTGTGTGTGTGTGTCTGTGTGTATGTTCAGTTGCTAAGTCATGCTCGACTCCCTGCGACCCCATGGGCTGTGGTCCTTCAGGCTCCTCTGTGGGATTCTCCAGGCAAGAATACTGGAATGGGTTGTTATTTCCTCTCCAGGGGATCTTCTCAACCCAGGGATGAAACCCATCTCCTGCACTGGCAGGTGGATTCTTTACCACTTGAGCCACCCAAGAGGCCTTCCCATTGTGTACTGTAAATTTCTCACATCTTTTCTCATCTCTGGAATCAAAATGTCCTTTTCTAGATTGCTTTTTATCTATTTTCCTTTTTTTTTTTTTTTGCAGAGCTCTTCCTTTTTACCTGTTTGTCAATAACATGGGATAAAATTTCATCCCAGTTATCTTTTCTTTCTTTTTAACTATTAAAATCTTAAAAAAAAAGGAGCTCTAGAATAATTCCATTTTGATTATGCACACCTGTTCCTTTCCAGGGTCACGTGAGTTGGCATTGCCTTTACTTCCCATATTACATGTGTTCATAATATTTGTTTGCACCTCCTTTTCTCACCCCCATATTCCTTTGGTTCATTTTTGACATTCAGTTTCTTCAAATGGTTCTCTGACCACATGGAAAAGCAGGGAAAGTAGATACGGTGAATTCCAGGCAACGTGGGCAACTTTACCAGCTTCCTTGAATTTCTTCCTCCCATCTGCAGTCCTGAGAGCTTGACTGGCAGTCTGGTCTTCAGAATTATCTTGAGAGAAAAAATTTTGTTTTGAGCTCTGTGATGTTGAATTTGATCCAAGCTTAGCAAATACCTATACTGACTTCCTTTTGTATGTTCCACCATTTTTCTAGCATTTACTAAATTGCCAGCTTGACCTTAAGCATGTTATCAGACCCCTCTTAATTTTTGACTTCTTAAAGTGGACATAACATTAACTATGTCATGAAACTGTAAAGAAAACATCTAGTGCCTTCTTCGTAGTATGTATCCCGTGGTACTTCCTCCTCTTCATTGCTGATACCTCTGTTCCCTTGTGGCTGTTTTCATATTCTCTTGTGTTCCATAAAATGTGCAATTAAACCTGTATTCCAATAAACTTGAAGTCATTTAGAATTCTCTTCTTAGGCAGTTAGATCCTAAAATCTTTTTCCAGATTTATAGAGTACTTAAAGGTCTAGTCGCTCTCTAAGTTTCACATGTCTTTTGTTTGTTCATCCTTGGATTGCAGTTTTTGCTGAAGTTCATACCGGTACTCTTCATCACTTTGTACTTAGTTCTTAAACAGCCCCATCTGCATGTCCTGCAGTGACATCCTAAGGTGTTTATGTTCAGCTATTAGGTCAGCCATCACCTTGTCTGGTGCAGGCCCCACCATTCCTCCTCGTGTTATTTCACACAAGTTATCTCCCTGTGCTTCAATTGTCTTGCTTTAAAACAAAATACCAAAAGAACCTCTTTCATAATATTGTAAGATTAAATAATTTAATATTTGATTTTTTTGCAAAGGGCACTTAGCTGTAGTGGTCACTTATTAGCAACTCCATATCCAGGAAGTAAGTAGTATAGGTTTACTTCAGTTGTAAACTCGCAAATCGTTTTGGTTTGTCTTCCATCAGGCTTCACTGTATTTTTTCTGTGAGGATTGAGTCTGTCTCAGGGGTGTTACTGTTCTGATTTCTCTACTTTAGCCTTTTCCTTACTCATGTTTGACATTAACCCTTACTACAGTTGGAAATGACTGTACTTTTACTTTTTATCTTCTCTTCCAGGGTTTTCTAAAATAATTCCCATGATGATTCTAGAGAGGTAGACTTTTTATAAGACTTTTTTTTAACTGCTGTAGAGTATAGTATGGTGAAATGACTTGTCCAGAGTCACACAGCCTGTTGGTGAACCTGGGCTAGAATACAGAACTAATCAGAACCAGTTTAAGTCTCCTGCACCGTGTTCACCCAGACATTGGCTCTTTATTTCCACAGTGTGCTTTCTCCCTCAAAGACTCAGAAGTATCAGTTTTCTGAGAGAAAAGTTGAGTGCCATGCTTAAAATGTATTTGTGAAGAAAGGCCAAAGTAATGGGAGATTTGTCCCCAGGTTTAAGAAAAAAAGTTTGTGTTACTTTTAGATACTTGAGTAAATATATCATAAGTGAAATAGGTAAGGTGCTCAGTTGTGTAAGACTGATTATAGTGGTAAAAATTTTAGTCTTTGAGTTGAATTCCCAATTCTCTCCAAATAAAAAGAATAACTTATCGTTCATGTGTTTGAAAAATGTGTGCTATTTGGAAGTTTATCCTTCAGATACATTGTAGAGACATTCTGTTACATACCCACTGCTGCTGCTGCTGCTAAGTCGCTTCAGTCCTGTCCGACTCTGTGCGACCCCAGAGACAGCAGCCCACCACGCTCCCCCACCCCTGGGATTTTCCAGGCAAGAACACTGGAGTGGGTTGCCATTTCCTTCTCCAATGCATGAAAGTGAAAAGTGAAAGTGAAGTTGCTCAGTCGTGCCCGACTCAGCGACCACATGGACTGCAGCCTACCAGGCTCCTCCATCCATGCGATTTTTCAGGCAAGAGTACAAGAGTGGGGTGCCATTGCCTTCTCCGTCAAATGAGCGCAGTTGGAGTTTTTATCATCAGATAGCTATAAGCTATCAGGACTTCATTTATATTTGATGAACGAAACAGCAGTGACATGTCACTTAGCAAGGCTGTGGCAGAAGTGGGATTTGAACTTATAGTTGTTGATTTCTAGGCCTGTTCACAGTGCCAGAGGTCACAAGGGTGTAATGGGTCCCAGCCATAGGTTTTTTCCTCTTTTGCTCATGTTTGCAGTGCGTTCTGGGAATCAACGCCCTGTTAAAATCTTTCTTTGATGCATGTCCCATTTATTATTATTGATTTCAATACAATGGACAGTAAATCTATCTGACTACACAAAGGAAGTAAAATAATAGGGTAGAGGTTCAAAGCTTAAGATCTCAGGTTGTAGAACTTTATTCATATAACCTCCTAATGTGAAAAGCCAGTTAAGATTAAAAAAAAAAAAAAAAAAGGCAGAAGTGGTCTCATCCATTTACATCACCAGAACCCTTAAGACAGTGAGGCAGCAACATTGTCATACTGAAAATCAGTCGATGATTGTGGGTCTGGAAAAGAATAGCCTGGCAGAGAGTGTGTGGATGGATTTGAAACCTTAGTGATTGCTTGGGAATCACATGTTTCTGCTGACAAAGTTTGCAAAGACTGTAAATTTAAATGTAGAATTTTTGTCAGCAGTATGCATTGACAAACATGCCTAATGGTAATACATCTAGTACTGAGCATCTTGAAACAGGTCAATAATAATGTGTTTATTGATAGCAGTAATGCTGGAGATGTTACTTGGTATTATAGCTAAAAATCCATGTTATGCCCTTAATCATAATTACATTAATATTGACAGGCCCTTGACAATACCCACATTATTATTGATAGATTTCTGTCAATAACATGTTTTTAAATAAAATATATTCATTCATAATTTGCACGATACTCAATAAAAGCGCTGGAAGACGTCCTGAGAAATTCTTCCCACTGTAGTGAGATAAAAAGTCCTTCATTTTGGAATGCAATATAGATGACAAAGTTTTATTTGGGGAATGAAAAGCTTAAAAGAAAAGCATGAGTTATTTAAGGGATAAGGTTATATATTGCTGCTCTCAGTAAACGAATTTTCAGTTGTTTTTGCCCTGTGAAAGAAAAGCAGTGTGACATGTCTAGTGATAAAATGTCAGCAGGAGACCTTTTTAATAGTTTTATAGTGCTCAATCATTTTGTCTTAAACATATTTATGTGACAAGTTAATCACAGTAACCCTCGTAGATGCTATACTTTTTATCTGGTCTTGATTTTGCCTTAAGGATCTTCTTCACATGTCCTTAACATAGTAGTATCCTTCACTGAACGTGAATTAACTTAGTGCCAATTGTACTTTTAATTGTTTTTATAAGTCTCTTTGCATGGCCATAAATGTTTTACCTGGGTTAGCTTTTCAGAATCTTAGTATAGTTTGGCAAACGGGGGATGGAGAGGGAGAGGTTGATAGGATTGTGCATTAAAAGAAGGAGATCTCATTGCAGAACAGGATAAAGCATCACCAGATTTTGTCTTTCTGGAAAAATCAATTTGAATTAAGTCCGATGGTATTTGTTTCAATTCAAAACAATCCCAGCTTTAAAAAAAAATTAGTTTGTATTTTTTTAAACCATTTAAGTTTGAGCTGCATTTGTGAAACTAGATACCAACCTACAAGAACCAATAATAATACAATTTTTAATATTAAAATTTTTGAAAGTAGAAGTAGACCAACCAGTAGTAGGCCTTGGATAGCAATAAGTGTAGCAGAGTCAGGAAAGCACTGGTTTCCAGAAGAGTTGGAGATTTTTGATTCAAAAACATGAGCATGCTGTAATCTTTCTTAATTTCATAGTTGTCAGTGAAGCAGGTCAACTTACTAAGACTTGTTCAGAATGTTATTAATCAGCACCTCAGTTAAGGTCCTTGAACGGTCGCAGGAGTCGTATGACTCAGGAGTCCCCAGTTCCAAGGCCACCAACTGGTACCAGTCTGTGGCCTGTTAGGAACCCAGCTGCACAGCAAGAGGTGAGCAGAGGGGTGAACAGTGAGGCTTCATCTGCCGCTGCTCCTCATCCTTCCCCATCACTTGCATTACCACCTGAACCATCCTCACTCCCATCCATGGAAAAACTCTCTTCTACATAACTGGTCCTTTGTGCCAGAAAGGTTGGGGGCCAACTGCTGGAACTGGTCCTTCAGAATTGCAGTTTTCCTTTTCTTAAACTCTGCAATCAGGTTAATCTTTTAAAATTTATATCCTGTTAAGTCCCTTCTGTTCAGTGATTACTCATGGCTACAAAACCAATGCAGTTTCCTTAAAACTGAGTCTTTTTTGCAGGGGGTTAACTCAACTGAAGCGACTTTACAGCAGCAACTCTTCAGCCAGTCTTTCCTGCCAAGCCGTTGTGCTCTGGTCACAGCAGACAACTTCTTTCTTTACTTCCAAACAAGTGCAGCCAGGTTAGTGGGGATTCATAAGGATGTGGCTCCCGCTGAAACCCATCTCCCCGTGTTTCCCAGGTGGACCATGGCTGGGGTCAGTGCTTGCATATTTCTGCAATTTGTACAGTAAAATCCAAGTTTTCTCTTTTCAGCCCCAGGAGTTTTGTAATCCTTCGTAGTGTTTTCATATTTTGAGATCCATTCTTTTCTTCAGAGATAAGTGGCTAGTCTTGATTATTGCAACGTCCTATTTCTTCAGAAATGCCTTACTAAAAGGAAGTTAACTAAGAGTTAACTATTTGGATCGAACCCCTGAAATGTAGGAGAATGCCTGGCATTTTGTGGGCGCTCAATAAATATTGAGTAGCAATTTGTCAGAGATTTAGAATTCACCGAAACACAAACTTCTCCGTTAGATTGAGAATAACTTTATGTGATCTAAAGGCACTTATGGCATTTTTTTCTGTGTCCTACACCTACTTCAGCCAGATATTATTGTCCAGCAGTGGAGGGGAAAAGTTCCATAATCAGATGAATTAAACTTGTAGTTTTTTTTTAATCTCATCAGTTTCTTCTACTCCTGAGCAGTGCCCTTCTCTAAAGCCAATATCCTAGAATAACTGTACCTTCTAGAAAGAGGAGGGGAGAGGAGGAGGAACTGAACGGAGCGTGTTGATGATAAACCAAGGTTGGATGCTTATCTTGGACTGCCTGTACCAGGCCCTGTTTGGTGAAGCACCCTCGAGTTAGATGCTGTCAGTGTGCATTCCGGAGAGGTTTCTTTGCTTCCAGATAAACAGGCACAGCCATGTGGATGGAGGTGAGACAACCGAGAGAGCAGGTCACGCTGGGACCCCCCATCCTCTCAGGATTCTCACCCCAGCATCTCCTCTGATATGATTCATGAGTTCCACTGGACCACGTTTCTGCCCCTTCTTATCTGACCCCCACACATGCCCACATCACGGTGACATAATGTTCACTGTGTAACTGCCACAGTTTATATTTTAATGGTGTAGTCAGTATTTCCTGGAGGGACGGTGGTGGGAATCCTTTTACCGCAGGTTGGTTGAGGCATTCAGTTCAGTTCAGTTCAGTTGCTCATTTGTGTCCGACTCTTTGCGACCCCATGAATTGCAGCATGCCAGGCCTCCCTGTCCATCACCAACTCCCAGAATTCACACAAACTCATGTGCATCAAGTCGGTGATGCCATCCAGCCATCTCATCCTCGGTCGTCCCCTTCTCCTCCTGCCCCCAATCCCTCCCAGCATCAGAGTCTTTTCCAATGAGTCAACTCTTCATATGAGATGGCCAAAGTACTGGAGTTTCAGCTTCAGCATCACTGCTTCCAAAGAACACCCAGGACTGATCTCCTTTAGAATGGACTGGTTGGATCTCCTTGCAGTCCAAGGGACTCTCAAGAGTCTTCTCCAACACCGCAGTTCTAAAGCATCAAGTCTTCAGCACTCAGCTTTCTTCACAGTCCAACTCTCACATCCATACATGACCACTGGGAAAACCATAGCCTTGACTAGACGGACCTTTGTTGGCAAAGTAATGTCTCTTTTTTTGAATGCTATCTAGGTTGGTCATAACTTTCCTTCCAAGGAGTAAGCATCTTTTAATTTCATGGCTTCAATCACTACCTGCAGTGATTTTGGAGCCCCCCAAAATAAAGTCTGACACTGTTTCCACTGTTTCCCCATCAATTTCCCATGAAGTGATGGGACCAGATGCCATGATCTTAGTTTTCTGAATGTTGAACTTTAAGCCAACTTTTTCACTCCCCTGTTTCACTTTCATCAAGAGACTTTTTAGTTCCTCTTCACTTTCTGCCTTAAGGGTGGTGTCATCTGCATATCTGAGGTTATTGATATTTCTCCCGGCAATCTTGATTCCAGCTTGTGCTTCTTCCAGCCCAGCTTGAGGCATTAGATGAATAATAATGAAGATTTCAGTCTTTTAAAATGAGATTTGGCAAAATCAGCTGAGTCTTTTTCTTCTAAAGCTCATCCCTAGCCAAAGTAGCAGTAATGTAATAGTAATACTGCCTGCCCGTTTCCAAACCACTTACACAACATTGTCTGCTTTAATCTCAGCAACATCTTGAGGTAGCCATTCATTTCCAACTCTTAGAAGAATCTGCTGCTAGTGATTTTTTTAAGATGACTTAGCAGCCAAGAGACCAAGCTGGAGGTTGAGCCTGAGTCTATCAGATTTTAAACCTGGTCTTTCTACTCTGTCCCAGTCACCTGAACAGGATGACAGAGCAATAGAAAGGCAATGGCAACCCACTCCAGTACTCTTGCCTGGAAAATCCCTTGGGCAGAGGAGCCTGGTGGGCTGCAGTCCATAGGGTCGTAAGAGTCAGACATGACTGAGTGACTTCACTCTCACTTTTCACTTTCATGCATTGGAGAAGGAAATGGCAGCCCACTCCAGTGTTCTTGCCTGGAGAATCCCAGGGACGGGGGAGCCTGGTGGGCTGCTGTCTATGGGGTCGCACAGAGTCGGACACGACTGAAGTGACCTAGCAGCAGCAGCTCCTACTTTAACACACTGTGATGCATAATAGACAATACCTGTTCTATGTTTACAATTAAACAAAGTCACAAAAATGACTAAAATGTTGGATACTGAAACCTAAAACAAAACAAAAAAAAAGAAACAAATTATTCATCTGGAAGAACAGTTTAATAATAGTCTTTTGCTCTAGTAAAGTCTTCTGTAGAGAGGAGATCGGGCCCAGCTGTTCTTAATCTTCACTGAAGCCAGGCCTGGGGTGAAGAAGAGGAAAGAAACAAGAGAAAAGTTAAACTGTAACAGAAGGTATAAGAAAGAATTTTCTGATGATAAGGATTGTTGAATATTGGATTGGTTAGAGAGTGTGTTAAGTCTTCTTTCCTGGCAGCCATTAAAAATTCCTGTCTTTACTAACTGTACTTAAGTATGATTCCTCCAGAAATGAGGGATTTGAGATCAGTGATTCCTGTCAGAAGCCAGTCTCTGACCAGTTTCTTCCTGCATACAAGTAAGGAACCTGAGAAGAGAGAGCTGCCCTCAGACTCCAGTTTATCAGCAGTGTTCAATCTGAACATTGATTGACTACCAAACTGCTCACTCCACCACGTATGAGTTCAACAGATCTTTACTGAGCAACTACTACAGCTGGCCCATCTTTGCAGTAAGTTCTGTAAAGATTACCAAGAACTGATTGTGACTCTAATATCTGAAGATACGTAAGTTGGCACAACAGGCCCTCTTAACACATGCCATAAATTTCATCTGCTACTCAACTGAAATGAAGGAAATGGCAGCCCACTCTAGTATTCCTGCCTGGAAAATTCCACAGAAGAGCCCGATGGGAGTCCATGGGCTCGCAAAGAGTCGAACACTACTGAGAAACTGAGCACGCAACTGAAAAAAATTACCAGTCCATCCGGTTCAGTACTGGGGGCAGGGCTGGCGTGACGGAAGAAGGCTAAAGTGCTGGAGTTGATGTCCAGTACAACCTGAGCTTTTCAAGAGTACTTTGACAAATAAGAAAACTTCCTTTATCTTGTTTACCACAGGATACAAAACCTGGGAAACATGCCAAGTTGTCCAGACTGTCACAGTAGAGGGATTGTATATACCATATTTTCACCTATCCTGAGCGATTATAGAATTTTGCATGAGGAAAAGTGAGTTAGGTATCAGTCTCTGTGGATGGCAGGTACCTTGAGAAGCAGCTATGAGGCAGTTTCCCTTGACTAGTTTATGGTTAAGTTAGGGAAAGGTGTATTCAGACGACTGGAGTGAGGACCCAAGCACACGGCACAGACAGTTGCTGTGCTAGTTAAAGATGGTGACAGTGGGAATTGGAGAGAGAATTGTGAAGCAGAATGTTGAAATAGGGTTGCAGTGTACTTAAGGGTGGCAGGAGGAGATGGTAGAGAAGGTAAGTATTCCGGGTACGTGAGAAAAGGCATAGAGGCAGGACCAAAAGAGAGTCAGTTAAAATTTCTTTGGTTTTCCCTGGTGATCCAGTGGTTAAAACTTTGCTGTTGTCCAACCCAGACAGTGCAGTTCCATCCCTGGTCAGGAAGCTAAGATCCCACAGGCCTCTCAGCAAAAAAAAAAAACAAAAACAAAACAAAAAACATAAAACAGAAGCAATAATGTAACAAACTCAATAAAGACTTTAAAAAATTGTCCACATCAAAAAAGTCTTTTAAAAGTAAAATAAAGACTCTTCAGTGAATAACTGTTTAAAAAGAAGGACACAGAGGGCTAGAATCTAAAAAGTTTGTACTTTATCCTGGGGTCAGTGAGGTAAGAAATGATTTGGTAAATCTGAACAAAAAATTTTCTAGATTTTGATTTGCCTATGAGGTTTTTTTAAATAATGTTTTAGTGTTTTTTTTTTTCTTTTTTTCTTAATTATATTTCTTAAATACATCAGGGTTTCTTTCAGTAAGTTGGCTCTTTGCATCAGGTAGCCAAAGTACTGGAGCTTCAGCTTCAGCATCAGTCCTTCCGATGAATATTCTGGGTTGATTTCCTTTAGAATTGACTGGTTTGATCTCCTTGCTGTTTAGGGAACTCTCAGGAGTCTTCTCCAGCACCACAGTTTCGAAAGTGTCAGTTCTTTGGTGCTCAGCCTTGATTATGATCCAGCTCTCACATCTGTACATGACTACTGGTAAAAATGTAGCTTTGACTGTATGGACCTTTATTTAATTACATAAATGACATATTTAAAGAAGATTTTAAATTGCATAAAATGTGAGAAAAATAATCACTAATGATTTTTTTGCATAAAGATTGAAAGTCTTTTTCTGTTGAGACAGTTCTGAGATTTTATGCAGTTGTCTTTAAGAATCTTGCAATACCATGTAATTCTGCTGCTGCCCGACTTGTCCATCGATTTGCCTGCTTCCTTGTGCAGACTCAGGTTGGCGTCTTCATTTGCATCCCAAGCACCTGCAGAGCTAGCTAGGATACATTGATGCTCATAGACTTTGTGAAATCTGTGAGTGGTCTCAGTCTCACAAGGACTACATAGTAGCAGAAAGAGAAAACTGAATCAGAGTGAGATCTGTAAGAGCCTCTGCAGATCTGTGGACAAAAACCAAGCAAAAAAGACAGAAGGACTGGCATGCAGCATTGAGCCGTGTGGGCGACAGGTCTGACAAGTCCTGCATGTGATGGTGATTAGTGCTCAGGTGTGAAGGCCACTAGACTACAAGCAGAGAGACAACAGGACTGTGATACACAGACCCCAGCAGAGAAAGCTTTGAAAGGCCAAAGGTTGGTGATGGCAGTGATCGTGACCCATGAAACGCTACAGTGACTGGAGAAGGAAACCAAGGGAATAAGCTTATATTGTACAAAAAAAGTTGGATGTGCTGTGAATGGGCAGGACCTACCGTATCTTTAGACGACTGTCTTCCTGATCTTAGCATTTAAATAGATCAAGTAGATTTAAAATAGATCAGTCCCATCAGAGGGGCTCACACAAAATCTCCTCCCCAAATCTCTCTCCCATATATCCTCGGAACTTCCTACTGAGCTTTTCCACTTGGCTGTCTCATAGGGGCCTCAGCTCTCTAAAACTGCCCAGATTTATTATCTTCTCTTCAAGCCTATATCTCTACATATGTTTCCTATTTCAGAGAATTGGACTACCATCCACTCCATTACTCAAGTCAGTTATTCTTGGCTTACTTCTCACTGAGTCGTGTGCATCCTTCCACTTCGTAGCTTTCAAAGGTACCTATTTTTCTCCATCCCCACTGATACCCTTCTAATTTAGACTATCATTAGTTTCTCACTAAATCATGTTAACAGTCATCTTAATTGGTCTCTCTGCCTCCAGTCTTTCAGCCTGTAATCCATTCTCTGTGTGGCCAGAACACGCTGTTTAAAATGCAGAGTTGATCAATTCTTTCCTTACAGCTATGTGGTGTCTCCCCATTACCTTCTTGATAAAATGCAGCCTCCTCAAAGGTGGCTCTTAGCATCGGTCTTTCCTTTCCAGCCTGATCTTTTGTCCTGGCTCCTCCCATCCTTAGCACCCTCTGTTCCCTCTGTAGGAGTGGTTTTCTTGCCTATCTTTACCCTCCTGACACTGCCAATCCTTCAGGTGCCTACCTTCAGAAGATCTTGCCTCTTCCATGAAGCCTTCTTGGCCCTTCTGCGGTCTAGTTGTAAGCACGATGTTCTTAAGTTCCCCTTGCACATCACCTTTCACATCTTGTAATTGCCTATTTATTATTTTCTGCAGTACACTCTTGCTTCATCCCTCTTCCCAGTCACTTGATTATGATCTCCACAAGGGTTGGGACTGTGTTCTCCTGTTTTATCATGGGCTTCTGACACATTCATTGGGAAAAAGCTGGTGAGCAACAAACATATGTTGAAAGATGTGGCAATCAGCAGTCGAGATATGGTAACTCAAAATCGTTTGAAACGTTATTGGGTGGAAATTTGTATTTTCTACCACTCCCCCACTCCAGACTTTCATCCTGTTTCTTGTTCCACTCATCTTGAATTTGTGGGAAGCATTCTCTATACCAAGCACTGGACTATTTGCTAAGAATCAACTGTAAGAAGACTCAGTCTTTGCTATAGGGTTTATCCTTCAGTGGAGGAAATAGACAATTGAAAAGTAGTTTATATACAGTAGGGACGTCATGAAAGAGGAAGGACAGAGAGCTAAAAAAACAGCTAGAGAGGCAACTAAATTAGAAGAAGTGGTCCCTAAGCTAGTACTCAAAACCTTAGTGGTTTAGTCACTAAGTCATATCCGCCGCCTCTTTTGCAGCCCCATGGACTATAGCCCACCAGACTCCTCTGTCTATGGGGTTTCCAGGCAATGTGAGTTTTCCATTTAGAGAATGGGAGCAGATTGTTCCAGATGAAGGGAACAGACAACAAATGTCCAGGAGTGAACAAGAGAAGGGAGCACTTTGTAACTAGAGGGTGAAGCATGAGGAAAGCAGCCTTGGGGGTCCACTTGGGAAAGCTCGTGTTTTCACAGTATTGCAGTGTGGGATAGGCACTGAAGGAGGCAGAAGGGAAGACAAACATTAGATACCATCCAGTGGGGAGCTCAGAGCAGCCAGAATGAGAAAAGGCTGGGAGGGGATAGAGTCATGAATGGATAAAAGAAGGGGAACTCTGTCCTGACCCATTCCTTTCCCTACAGCTCTTGGCTAGCGTGAGGCAAGGATTTCACAGAATTCCTGTCTCCTCTGTCCATTGTCACTTGTGTGTCACAGTTTTCCAGCTCTAAGTTGGGAAGACAGTACAAGATTGCGACTGTTTGATGATGTTTTCTTTGTGTGTGTGTGGCGGGGGGGTGGGTGGTGGAGTTTTGGGGCAAAATGAGGATTGCAGCCGGGGAGACAGCATTTTAGATAGCTCTGAGAAACTGCTCCGTCAGTGATGGTTTCTTATTGTACTTCTTCCTAGAGACCTTCAGAGAAGACATGGCTTCCAGAGACGAGAATGCAGAGCGGACAAACAGAGTGCTAAGAATCAGCCAGTTGGATGCACTTGAACTAAACAAGGCCCTGGAGCAGCTCGTTTGGTCCCAGTTTACTCAGTGCTTTCATGGATTTAAGCCAGGGCTGTTAGCCCACTTTGAACCAGAGGTGAAAGCATTCTTGTGGCTTTTCTTGTGGAGATTCACCATCTACTCTAAAAATGCCACAGTGGGACAGTCAGTGTTGAATATTCAGTACCAGAACGATCTTTCCCCAAACCTGAGCTACCAGCCACCAAGCAGAAATCAGAAGCTCTGGTATGCTGTCTGTACAATTGGTGGCAAGTGGTTAGAAGAACGATGCTACGATTTGTTTCGGAACCGTCACATCGCATCCTTCAGGAAAGCCAGGCAGTGCGTGAATCTGGTGGTCGGACTTCTGAAGTTAGGCGGGTTGATTAATTTCTTGATCTTCCTCCAAAGGGGCAAGTTTGCAACTTTGACTGAACGTCTGCTGGGCATCCATTCTGTCTTTCACAAGCCCCAAAGTGTCCGAGAAGTGGGCTTTGATTATATGAATAGGGAACTCCTCTGGCACGGCTTTGCCGAGTTTCTAATTTTTCTCCTCCCCCTAATCAATGTCCAGAAGTTGAGAGCCAAGCTCTCTTCATGGTGTGTCCCGCTGACCGGAGCCCCAGGCAGTGACAGCACGCTGGCAACCAGTGGCAGACAGTGTTCTCTGTGTGGGGAGTGGCCCACCATGCCTCACACCATTGGCTGCGAGCATGTCTTTTGTTACTACTGCGTGAAAAGTAGCTTCTTATTTGATGTGTCCTTCACCTGTCCTAAGTGTGGCACAGAAGTCCATAGCCTGCAACCTTTGAAATCAGGCATTGAGATGGCAGAAGTGAGTGTCCCTTAGAAACTAAAATTGTTTCCTCTGAGAAGAACTGCTGCTGCTAAGTCACTTCAGTCGTGTCTGACTCTCTGCGACCCCGTAGACGCCAGCCCACCAGGCTCCCCCGTCCCTGGGATTCTCCAGGCAAAAACACTGGAGTGGGCTGCCATTTCCTTCTCCAATGCATGAAAGTGAAAAGTGAAAGTGAAGTCACCCAGTCGTGTCCGACTCTTCGTAACCCCATGGACTACAGCCTACTAGGCTCTTCCATCCATGGGATTTTCCAGGCAAGAGTACTGGACTGGGGTATTATGTCTAAATCCTTAGCATGAGTCATCCTGAGTGTACTACTTAGATATGTTTTATGAGGACATGTGCTTCTCAGCCACTGCCTTCTGTTCCTTCGCAGGCACAACTACATTCTACTCACACTGGAAACCACATGATCCTAAATATGTGATATAAATGGTTACATGCTATTTTTTTTATCATTGTGTTTAATTTTTAATGTCAAGAATAATGGGCAGTTTTTTGGGTTTTTTTTTTTTTTTTTTTTTTTTAAACAAATGACCACTAAGACTGTGCCTTCATTCTGCCACTTCCTGGAAAGAAGTGAGACTAAAAATAAAAGATGGAGACTCTAGGTTGATTGTACATTTTTTTTTCAGAAATGACACCAGAAAATTATACAATAACAAAGAGTAAGACCTGTTGTTTGAAACTTTCAGACCCAATGTCCCGATTGTAATTGTAAGCTTTTCTCTGAAGCCAGCTTTTAAGGGGTTCTGTCTGCTTCATTCTCAGAGCTAATGACAAACACCAGAGGCCAAGATTTCCATCCTACCATCTTCCTGATCCCACTGGCCAAAGAGCTTCTCACCTAATAGTCTGGCAGAGTCCAGGAGCCCACAGTCATTGGTCAGCCTGAAATTGTGTGCACATTCCTAAACCATGCTGGAGAAATACTGTTCCCAATCCGTCAACTGTGGACGATGCACCATCACAAACACCCCAGGAACCTAATACAGGACAGGAAGCAGTTGGCCTCAGGCGCTAGTTAGGAGCATGGTGGCCACTGGGCAAGGGAGAAGCAGTAGATCTTGACCAGTCTCCGTTTGCCCTCTATCCGGGAGGTCTACACCCGCCTCTGATTTTACCAGTCATCTAGTCTGACAAGTACGTTAGCAACTGAATGGTCATCTTAGATTGCAGATTTGAAAGGATGAAATAAGGTCAACAAGATTTTGTTCTACCAACAATTTTTTTACAGTGTTATTTTGATAGCAGTTTCTGAGCAGGTGCCCACATTATCATAATTTTAACATGAAAACACAATACGAATGCTAACATGTCAGTATTATGGATGGGGGTGGATACTTTCTACCAACCCTCATGGCACTTAGTACAAAATATATATTTTTAAATTTAATATCTGCCACCTCCACTAAGTGATATCCCCCCATGAGTCAGAGACTATAGCTCTTCTGCCCATCGCTGGATAGTCAGACCCTGCCGCCTCTTGCTCACAGACAGCTTGTGAGCCAGTGGCAAAACCTTCACAGATTGGGTTCTGTGGTGGGAAAGGGTTTGAAGTGCAAGATACTCATTAGGGAATCCCATGCCTGTGAAAGCAAATGGTGAAGAAGCAGGAATAAGTTGAAGGAACTTGTCTAACCCAGAGGAGAGCCCTGGAGCATTTTGAAGGCCCCAATGTCCTAGGTGGAGCCAGAGCAGTCAGGCTTTTGACCGCCACCTGTCAGATGCTGGCGGTGGCCACTCAGGAGGGCACGACCTCAGGCCTGGCAGCTCTGTTCCTGAGGCAGCCTGCTGCCCTGATCCCCTACCCCCTACCCCCACAGCTGGGCTGCAAAGCCATTCCTAAAGGAAGGGCCAGCTGGGTATCACACCTGACCCTGTCTCTCCATTCTTTTTCTTCATAGTTTTCCACATTTGTTTTTCCTGCTTGTAAGGATTCTTGGCAAAGAGCACACTGAGGGCAGCTGGTGTGCAGCTTCTCATCAGTGGGTGACATGAACATTGAGTGCCGCCTAAGGGAGCTTCACCTCAGCCCAGAGACGGGCCTGCTGGCCAAGCTGCAATGACAGGCCCAGACGACACCTAGTCCCTGCTGCCCCAGGGCTGCCAGGGAACTTGGTTGAACCCTGGTGCTTCTGTTCCCACTCCCCAGTGGCTGCAGGGCTCCAAGTTCATGACCACTGGGTTGTATCTAGCTACATCATATGTTTCCACTTTGGCATTCAGAACCCTGAGTGTCCTCCTTTGGGAAAATAACTTCTACACTAACATTTTTCTTCTCCCTCCTGTGCACCTGGTTCTCAAGTCAGGTTTGCTTCTTGTGTATTTAGTGTGTCCAAGTGGCTTCAGTGACCATGTCTAAAAGACATCAGTCTAGGTGAACACAAGCCATGACCTGTTCCCTTATTCCCAGCTCCCCTGCCTTCAGTACTTAGTGTCCATGGGGTTTGGACAAGTTTAACTTCCCTGAGTTTCAATTTGCCCAACCTATGAAATGGACATTTAGTAATGTTGACCTCTTAAGCCTGTAACTGAGGCTTCCCTGGTGGCTCAGACGGTAAAGCGTCCGCCTGAAATGCGGGAGACCTGGGTTCAACCCCTGCGTCGGGAAGATCCTCTGGTGAAGGTGATGGCAACCCACTCCAGTACCCTTGTCTGGAAAATCCCATGGATGGAGGAGCCTGATGGGCTACAGTCCGTGGGGTCACAGAGTCAGACACGACTGAGTGACTCCACTAAGACTGTAATGGGGAATTAAATAGCATTTCATTCTTTCAAAACTTATTTCTTGAGGCCCTACAGGCATTCTTCGGTACTCAGAGATGCATTCATGAATAAAACAAAACCCTGGC
Source organism: Oryx dammah (assembly GCF_014754425.2). Classification (NCBI taxonomy): domain Eukaryota; kingdom Metazoa; phylum Chordata; class Mammalia; order Artiodactyla; family Bovidae; genus Oryx; species Oryx dammah. The sequence goes on along the minus strand of NW_024070203.1, from coordinate 52,074,021 downwards.
TTTCATGGAGTTTACATTCTTGAAGGGGTGATAGACAATAAACAAATGTTGTAAGATCGTTTCAATGTTAGAATACTCTGAGAAAAATAAAATAGACTAAGAGAATGGAGAGTGACAAGGGATGCTGTATTGAATTACATGCTCCTGGAAGTCCTCTCTGAGAAGCTGAAGTTTAGAGATCTGAAAGAAAAGAGAGAGAAAGCCAAGCAGAGGAGGGGTGCCAGGATGAGAAAATGGCAAGTGTCCCAGGTCTCAAATGAGCATCCATCACCTGTTCTGAGAAAGCAAGAAATCAGAGCAAACAAGACTGGGATATGAGGCAATGAGATGGGGGGTTGCCAGGCCAGCGCATGCAGGCCACGGTGAAAAAGTACCTGAATTTATTCCAAGTATGTGGTTTTTCTGGTGGCTCAGTAAAGGATCTGCCTGCAATATGGGAGACCTGGGTTCTATCCCTGGTTTGGGAAGACCACCTGAAGAGGGGAATGGCAACTCACACCAATATTCTTGCCTGCAGAATTACATGGACAGAGGAGCCTGGCGGCCTGGTCCATGGGCTTACAAAAGAGTAGGACATGACTTAGAGACTAAATGACAACAATGGCAAAATTGTGGCTTAAAAATGACCTTGGCTCATCAATAAAAACTACCATATAATCTGTATCATTTGATGAAGGAGGCAGTGACATTAGCATTGTTTTATTTGAGGAAGCCTTCAAAATGTGTTGGTACTCAAAGCAAAAACTTGATTCATTTGAAACATTTGCTTTTTAAAAAGCTGTTTTTCCCAACAGCACTCCCTAAGTGAAGCGTTACTCTATTAAGAAAAGACATTTTCAGCAACAGAACAATTCCAAACAGATTTTTAGCCAAGCCAATAGGCCATATTGTCTATAGAACTGATGTTCCATGGTTCTCTGCAGCTAAAATTAGTGTGAAGAGTAAATTTATATTCATCGCCACCAGTAAGTTGGCAAATATTTCGAGTGTATTTTTTTTTCCTTCAAAGAGTATATAAATCATGTAACAAGACAGAATAGGCCTTTATGTTTGCAGGTCATCTCATTTTTTCTTGATATTTTTAAAAAAAATCTTATGGTTTTTAAAATGTCATTTTTAAAAAAAGAAGCACCATTTTGAGCAAGGGCCTTCATGGAAACCTGTCTTCGAATTGTTATTCTGGCAATTAAAACAAGTCAAATGAGGTTAAACCAAGTCACTCCTGAAGCCAGGAAATCCAAGTGTACAGTATTCAGTGGGTAGTACTCTTTCCTTCTCATTAGCAGTGAAGTAACTTCACATTAACAGGTTTTGGGTCATGCCACTGCTGAAATCCCCAAACCAATAAAACATAAATCTATTGAAGTAAAGCTGGATTTAAAATCAAATGGATGTGGATATGTTTATACGATTGACCTTAAGAATTTGTCTCAAGGAAACAGTAAGATTTTAGATGGAGATTTATTGAAATGATGTTCAATATAGCACTATTGATAATAATAATACAAATGTTCAAAAATAAGGAAATGAGTAAAATGGTATAGCTGTTTAATAAGTCAGTGTTATAAATACCATGGAAAAAAGTTTATGTAAAAATATACACAAATAATTTTATAACGGGAACATGTTTACAATATACTATTAAAATGAAAGAAGGAGGATATAAAGTACAATGTGATCTCAATTTTGAGATAAACATGCACATATATCTTACAATCAGTGTCTAAGTAATTCAGTTTTCCTTTTTTTAAAAATTCTTTTCTGTATTCCTATATTTTCTACAAGGAGCATGTAATACTTTTTAATCACACCAAAATAAGTTACTTATTTCTTTAAAATCTCCTGGCCAGCTTTGCTTCAGTTCAATTCAAAGGTAAACATCTGCACAGCTTGTAAACAAATCCTTGAACAATATGAATTTAGGAGATATAAGATCCTAAAAACCTTAGAGTACCTATTTTTGCATTACAATAAATAAAGTCTTTTTTTTTTATGGCCAACCGCCCACAACTCTTAAAATAGTCTGAATTATTTCATGCATTTTAAATTACATATTAAATCTCTGACTCATAGCATATACCTTTTTTTCAACCACTTAGAAATATGTAGGCAACAAAAAGGTAAAAAGTTCCCCACACCCTTTTCCAAAAGTATTTGTATGATACTTATAAATTCATGTAACGTAAATGAAAGTGGTTTAGTTACTTTAAAATATCTAGAACTAGTACAGCAGATCAAAACAAATGACATAAATATATTAGCAATTCACCTAAGCCTGGAAGATGACCATATGTCCTCAACTAAAAGTCAAGACAGAGTCTGACCCAGGATTTTGTATTCCTTCCAAATGTGGACACAGAAATCCTGACATTTCTAAGATATTTTTATGATCTGGTTGCCAATAATACAAATGAACTGCAGCTGATACTTTATCTAAATAGTCACAGTCCTGAATTAGTGGACCCAGAGGCTTTACTGTCTTGTAAGGTGTCGAGGATGGTTCCCTGGTAAACATATTCCCTAAGCATTCAGGAAATAACATCTTTTCCTAACAGCCTCTTTTCTTTCAAACCCCTAACAATTTGTAAGAGTGCCTTTTTAGTCAACAAAATTCTAAAATACAATTGTTTTCCACTTGTGGAAATTATAGTTAATTGCTTTAAAAATGCTTAGCTCCAGACCAAATACAAAAGGCAGATAAATTCTTTGAGAGCAAGAAGTGGAAGTCACTCAGTCATGTCTGACTCTTTGAGACCCCCATGGACTGTAGCCCACCAGGTTCCTCTGTCCATGGGATTTTCCAGGCAAGAATACTGGAATGGGTTGCTATGTCCTCCTCCAGGGGATCTTTGAAACCAGGGATTGAACCCAGATCTCTTGCATTGTGGGCAGGTTATTTACCATCTGAGCCACCAGGAAAGCCCCCATCTAATATTGTATGCAATATTTCTTAGTACCGCTTCTCAAAGCGACCAGAATAGTCCTCAATTTCAGTCAGATGACTCTCTCAAATGTCCAGATAGGCTGTGAAGATAGAGACTGTATCTTGCTCATTGTTTTGTGACACTGCAGCCAAAAATAGTGACTGGCACGTTGCAAATGCTCAGTATATGAGGAGGGAGAAGAGTATATGAGGCAGGAGACTTTGGGGTTGGATCATGAAGCTTTTCACAAGCATGGAGCTGAACAACTAATGGTATTATTGTGAGAAGATTTCTACATGCATTTCTATAACACCATAGAGAAGCCAGCACCCCCAGTTTGTCTTTGCGGTGAATCTTAGGAGTACCATTTTTAATTTAAAATAATCTGTGGTATTCTTGCTTTGAGGGAAAACAGTTGGAATTCAAGAGCACAATAAGAGAATAACTTTTCTTTGAAAATGCATGCAATTTTGGAGCTGTCAATTTCAGCTATGTCTCTTTAAATACTTTTTCTTCTAGAATCCAACTGGGTAGATGAGATTTTTTTTTTTTTAATTCCATTATAGAAGTAATAGCCCTGTTTTGGTGTTTTGTAAGCAGATAATATTCTGCTAGTGACTGTCTTTGCAGTAATGCATTGCTCCGAATTTTGAATTCTATTATTTTACATCTACAGCAGCTTAAAGTGTATTTTTTATAAACAGCAAACTTCACCTCATAAAAATTCATTACATAAGGGCATAAACAAGTGCTTTTCCTTCTAGTCATTGGCAGTAAGTGATTCATCAGTTTTCCACAGAAAACCAATTTCATTGCAGATGCTCTGTAATTTCCAATCCCCCTGAATTGTGGAACCATATCACACAATCCCAATGCAAGGAATGTAAGGATTTTTTTTGTTAAGGTCTGTGCTTAGTCTCTTTAATAGGGTTGAATATCATTTGCTGTCTCATCAGTTTTATTTTAAAAAATTAAATATTCAGTCTCCTATTCTTCCCTTTCCTGCATATGTTGATTCCACACATGGATAGGTCACTGGTAGAAAATTCAAAACCCACAGATTACTTGACGTCTGAAAACAATAACATTTACTCCTTTTCCCGAGGTCAAACCAGACATACAGAGAGAAACAAAATTTTTCCAAGGCTAAATCCTTTTTTCCTCAACAATGTTTACTTTCTCTTTTCAACCCCACAGTGAAGGAGGAGTTTAGGGGTCTTTCTATTAACAATGGAACTCCTGGGGACTTCTCTGGTGGTCCAGTGGGTAAGACTTCCTGCTCTCAACGCAGGGGGCTCAGGTTCCATCCCTCATGGGAGAACTAGATCCCACATACCCAGCTAAGAAGTCTCACTAACCACAACTAAGATCCAATGCAGCCAAAATAAATATCAATCAATAAATTTTTTTAAAAAATGAAATTCTTGACAGTGATCCTTGTAAAAACCGTATCCACCAATTCTTGAGTCTAGTTTTGTTCAACGTTTCAGAGTAGAAACTAGAAAATGGGTGCATGCGGGCTTGCTAAATCACTTGTGTTCAACTCTTTGCAACCCCATGGACTATAGCCTGCCAGGCTCCTCTGTCCATGAGATTTCCCAGGTAAGAAAGAATACTGGAAAAAAAAGAAAGAATACTGGAGTGGGCTGCCATTTCCTTCTCCAGGAGATCTTCCCAACCCAGGGATAGAACCCGTGTCTCTTATGTCTCCTGTATTGCCAGATGGATTCTTTACCACTAGAGTATTCAAGTATAAAATAAGGAGTGAAAAGGGAAAAAAATGCCTGCAAATTCCGTGATGGTTTAAGACCATATATGATCAATGAAACATTTCTTAGAAATGCTGAAAAGGAAAAGGTTAAATATCTCCAAAAAAAACTTAGGAAACTAAAGTTCAGTGTTTTTAAAAACACCTCAATCTTTGGATTGAGAAGTGGAATCAAAAGCATGATAATTAAATTTACGAATAACCGAAAGTTATGAGGTATTGCAAGGGTGAAGTGACAGATTTTCAAGATAACCAATTTGATTCTGAAGCTGGTCCTTATTTACCCCTCTGCCTTCCACTGCAGCTCTGGTTACTCACATATTTCCTTTAATGAGTTACATAAGGAAGGCCCATGGACTTGTCTCAGCAGGACCGTTCCACTCAGAGGCTTCCAAGTGTGTTTTGAAAAGTTATAAATATCTGCCGTAAGTCGGCCATGCGGCCTGGAATTCCATCATCAATGGATGTCTCTAAAGTTAGAACATGATTTCTAATTTGCTAACTTTTATGGAATGTGCTGCCATCTCTAGTGGCTTTCCTGCTGGTACCAGGCAGAAACCAGAGGCAGCCAAGAAAGGGAAAAGTTGGCAAAACCACCAATCAAACCTAGTCTCTCTCTTCATCCCCTGTGTGCCCTAATTATTGCACATTGCCTATTTTACTTACTGTGCTTCAAGTTTATTTAAATCAGCTTCTCCTTAAAACAATCTGAAACTGAAAGTCATAGGAATAATTAAATATAGCCTCCCTTCCCATTCAACTCGATTGTTGAAGAAAGTGTTCAACAATTATTGAACACTTTCTTCAATCTGTTGAGCACTGGAAATCCAATGATGAATAGGAGATCATAGTATACCTCAGGAGAAGATGATGAGAGTAAATAGCCAAAGTGCTTGGTGAGCATGAAGAAATGAATAATTTGTTTCATCAGGGACCTGTGCAAGGCCTCCCAGGAAGGGTGACATAGGGGTTCAGTCTTAATGGGTAAGTAGGGTCTCTTCAAATGAAACAAATGAAGAACACTGAAATGAGAAAAATAAATTACTCTTGAGATTTAACACATGAACCCCTCATGTCCAAGTTCAGATGAATAGTCATTCAGCAGGTAATCATCAAGGACCTGTAGGGTGCCAGATACTGTGCAAGGTAAGCAGTGAGGATGAAACCACAGGACATGTTTTCTGCCCGTAAGGAGCTCATAGGTTTCCCTGAAACTATTTTATCTCTGTGGAAAATAGATTCTGGTCAGAACAGGGGTTTGCATATGAGCAAGGTGAAGACAGGTTTGCAACATAAGACATCATCTAGAGAAGAAAACACAGGTGAATAATCTCAAGTGGAGACCCACAATTTATAGGGCCAGCAGAGTGGGTTAAGGATTTCTCAGAAGATACAGGGCAGCAAAACTAGAGATGAGATTAGTGAAAGAAAACATCCCAAGTAACAAAGTTTGGTGACTAATTTGCCCAAAGTTACAGTGCAGGTGTTAGAATTTGTATCTTTCTTGGTGATGATGGTTTAATCAGTAAGTCATGTCCAACTCTTGCGACTTCATGGACTGTGGCCTTCCAGGCTCTTCTGTCCATGGGATTTCCCAAGCAAGAACCCTAGAGTGAGTTACCATTTCCTTCTCCAAGGGATCTTCCCAACCCAGAGATTAAACCCACACCTCCTGTTCTGGCGGGTGGATTCTTTACCACCGAGTCACCAGGTAAGCCCCAATATCTTTCTTACTCAAAATCTATTCTCTTTATATGTGAAACTGCCTTTCAATTTTCTTTTAGCTTCTCCCAGAGACTCATTGTTCAATTGGCTTGCCCATGCTTCCTGTATCACATGAATCTCAACAAAAATTAAGAACATATCAGAATAAAAAGTTACTCAGATGGAACTATCCTTTAGAGTATTGGCCATAATAGGGCAGATGCTGTTCAAAATGTCCTGTTTGAGTACCTATACCAAAATTGAGAAATAGAGGAGGTTCAGTATATCCTTGAGATGCATGAATATTTGAAATGAAAAGTCAATGTCAATGTCAACTGTCCTTTGTATATTTGTCTTTTTTCCTTTTTGCCAGGGTTGCCTCCAAAAAGCACCACAGACTGGGTGACACAACAGAAATGTGTTGTCTCACAGCTCTGGAAGCCAGAAATCAGAAAGTGTCAGTCTAGTTGATTCCTTCCAAAGGCAGTGAATTATGTTTCCCGCCTCTCACCTGACTTCTGGTGGTTTGCTGGCAACCTCATGCATTCCTTGGCTTGGAGAAGCATCACTCTGATTTCTGTCTCCATCTTCACATGGTGTTCCACTGTGTACATCTCTCCAAATTTCCACTTTTTATAAGGACACCAGTCATACTGAATTTTTGTTATTGTCATTGTTCAATCACTAAGTCGTGTCTGACTCTGCAACCCCATGGACTACCGCACACCAGGCTCCCCTGTCTTTCACTCTCTACTGGTGATGATAGTGATCATCGTCACTATCAAACTCGTGTCCATTGAGTTGGTGATGCTATCTAACCATCTTACCCTCTGCCACCCCTTTCTCCCTTTGCCTTCAAGCCTTCCCATCATCAGAATCTTGTTCAATGAGCTGGCTTTTCACATCACATGGCCACAGTCCTGGAGTTTCAGCTTCAGCTAGGAATAAACTTTAGGAATGTGCATATTGAATCACTTGAGGAGTTTAACTGAGACCAAGAAGAGAATGGAGAGGATTTATGCCCTGGAGCCAAGGTGAGAGAAAGAATGGCACAGTGTTCTGTGTTCTGCCCACCCTCATGAAATAAGTATGACCTGTGTATTAGTCAGTATTCTGCAGCAAAATAGAACCAGTAGGATGTGTGTATATAAATATGGATACAGATATAAATATATTTAAATATATATGAAGAGATTTATTATAATCGACTTATATAGTAGTGGGTGGAAAATTCAAACTCTGCAGGTACACAGGTATGCTGTTGACTCACTGTAGCCAATGCCACTTTTCCAATCTGAAAGCCAGCAAGCTGGAGAATTCTGTCTTACTCTGGGTGGGCTGATCTTTTTGTTCTATTCAGGTCTTCAACTAAATAGATGAGGCCTACCTACATCAGGGAGGGAAGTCTGCTTTACTCAGAGTCCTCCAGTTTAAGTATTAATCTCATCCAAAGCACCTTCACAGAAACACCAGGATGATGCCATCCAAGTACTGGTTTACATAACTACTAGACCCAATGTTCCACTCTACTGAAACTATTAACTCTTAGACACAATGATCTGTTAGAACCTGTTTCTAATCTCCAGTGAGAACTGTTATTTGGAAGTTAGACTATGTTCCAAGATGTACAGTAACCCCCTGAATCAGGAAACTGTGTATTTGTCTTCCTGACCTTCTATTTATCCTTTAAAATGACAGAAACATTAGCTGTGAAACTAACCTGCTGGTTCAGATTCCTCGTTTTCCTTCTTAGTGAGTTGTGTTCCTTTCCCTATTTTCTTTCAACTTTCTTTACTGCTGAAGTCTGAACAGAACTCAATTTTTTTCAGTTTTTTTTTTTTTTTTTCTTTTTGGCCATACTGTTTGGCAAGTGGGATCTTATTTCCCTGACCAGGGATCAAACTCTTGGCCCCTGCAGTGAAAGCATGGAATCTTAACCACCAAACTGCTAGGAAAGTCCCCAAACTCGATTTTTATTAGCTTATACTTTTTTCCCAAAATCAGTTAATTTCCCCTAAGTTAGTTTGTCAATTAATTTAATATTCAATGAAAACTAAATCTTTGATACTTATTATTCTTACTTTCTTATTTCAGTTAAATACAAATACATGATACCTATATACTTATTTACACCTGGATCATAATGAAGACCTCCCTTTTGAAATAAAATTAATGCTCTAGATGTGAGATATACCACAAAAGCAACTGAACACAGAAACAGAAAGCAAAAAAAAAAAAAAAAATTAGCTATCCAATTATCTACATTAGAAAGTCTGGGGATGCAGACACATAATCTAACCAAAGCCAAATCCAGATTTCATCCACACCAGCTTCTACTAGAATAATCCATCAATCCAATCCAGGACTTTCAGGATGAAGCTGATCGGTTAAATTATAGTCAACTGTAGCAAACATTATGTAGCTATACAAATATGAACAAAATAACTGGGGAGTGGGGGAAGGGGCTCTTCTATTTCTTCCCCGAATCTTTGTATTTGAGAAAATATTCCTCTTACAAGGGCCAAACCAAGTTCGGTTTCCCCCATTCCAGCCAGTTAGCTTTCCTCTGTGGTCACAGATTTATTGGTCATAACACCCAAGTAATCATCAAATCACAGGCTTGAAAGAATTTTCTTGAAGAATTCCTCTATAAAATATTTATCAATTAGGTATCCAGAGTCCATTTTATTACTTCCGATGACTGAATTCACTGTCTCTAAAGAAATGTAGTCATGCTTCTGAGCAGTTTTATTTACTTAAAATGTTTACCTGCTATTTCAAAATAGTGGTCTCCTGGTCATGATTACATCCAGGAAACCCAATTGACAAAGTCTAATCTTCCTTCCCCAAGAGTGTCTTTTATCTAAGTAAGTGTTAGTTGCTCAGTCGTGTCCAACTCTGCAACCTGATGGACTGTAGCATTCTAGGCTCCTCTGTCCATGGACTTCTCCAGGAGAGAATACTGGAGTGGGTAGCCATTTCCTTCTCCAGGGAATCTTCCCAAAGCAGGGATCAAACTCTGGTGTCCAGCATTGCAGGCAGATTCTTTACTGTCTAAACCACCAGGGAAGTTCCTTTTATCTACTTAAAATAAAAACAAAACTTGGCTCCCTTCCCTTTCTCTTATCTCATCAAATGCCTCCAGGCTTACCTACCCTCACTCCAGCACCAACACCTGCTCTGCAAAGGGTAGTTAGGTCAAACAGGTGAGTAAAACCTGAAATTTCAGGCTGAATTTCAGGCTCGGTGCTAGGTGTTGAGCTCCAACGTGGAGCTGTGGACAGCCACAGGAGGGGTGTCTTTTATAATTGTCATGAAGCCCTCCCCCACCGCATTAGGGCTTCCCTGATGGCTCAGGTAAAGAATCCGCCTGCAATTCAGAAGACACAGGTTCCACATCCGGGTCAGGAAGATGCCCTGGAGGAGGGCATAGTAACCCACGCTAGTATTCTTGCCTGGAGAATTTCATGGACAGAGAAGCCTGGTGGGCCACAGTCCATGGAGTTGCAAAGAGTCTGACACAGCTGAGCGACTACACAGGCAGGCACCTCCCCACCTCCCGGCCCTGCCCCCAACCCCGCCAATTAGGTCCACTTGCCAAACTTTCTACCTGAAGGACTTGCTTTACCTGGAGAAATGGCCTTCTTCTTACTCAGGTAGAGATGTTACATAGGTCCCAGACTCTGTCTTCCTTACATGACATGATGTCAAATCTGCCTTCTGTGGTCTCTTCCTAAATTTTTCTATTGCTATCACCATGATTATATCGTTAGTTTCTCAAAGATAGATTTCTCTTAATCTATTTTTTTCTTAAAAGTGATACATGGATATACAATCAATTATATTTTAATACCATCTTTATAATTCCATAATTTTGCTCAACTGTCCTTGTCTAATTACAGTATCAAAGTTAAATCTTTTGAACCTGATTTTCAAAGACTATCATAAATTGGGTTTAACAAAATTTTAATTCAAATGGTTCAAAACTGAACTGATCATCATTATGCCCAAACCCATCTCTTTACTGTGTTCTTTTTTTTACTAACAAGCATAATTGATTTATAAAGTTACATGTACACAGCAAAGTGGTTCAGTTATATATATATATATATATATATACATATTCAATGTGTGTCTTAGTTGCTCAGTAGCATCTGACTCTTTGCAACACTATAGACTATAGCCAGCCAGACTCCTCTGTCCATGGAATTTTCCAGGCAAGAATATTGGAGTGGGTTGCAATTCCCTTCTCCAGGGGACCTTTCCAACCCAGAGATCAAACCCTGGTCTCCTGCTTGGCAGTGAATTCTTTACCGACTGAGTTACCAGTAAAGTCCTGGTGCTTTCTACTTCTCCCCAAATAACAGCAGCAACCCGTGGCTCTAACAGCCTAATTATCTTTGTTTGTAGTTCATTCCAGTTATCAGTGACCTTAAACAGTAATCACTGTTCACAGTGCATATAGGAACTAGTGATAGGGATTAATTTATTGTAACTAGAATAAGTCCTCCCAGATGGCACTTTAACTTTTACCATGATTTCTGCCTTTCTGTTTTTAAATATCTGACATAAGTGATCACTTTTAATAAACTCTTAGTCTTGTTGTAAATGGTAACATCAAAGTGAAAGTGAAAGTCGCTCAGTCATGTCTGACTCTTTGTGACCCCATGGACTCTTCCCTTCTCCAGGGGATCTTCCCAACTTGGGGATCAAATCCCGCATTGCGGGTGGATTCTTTACTCCTTGAGCCACAAGGGAAGCCCAACAATACTGGAGTGGGTAGCCTATCCCTTCTCCAGGGGATCTTCCCGACCCAGGAATTGAACCAGGGTCCCCTGCATTGTAGGCAGATTCTTTACCAACTGAGCTATCCAGGAAGCCCTGTTGAGTGTTAATTATTTATGCTTTTTCTTGTTATCTAACACTTTGTGATTTTCATATATTTTCTTACATTTCTCTTCATATACTGCAAATCCACAGAATGTGGGATCTTCACATAAGAGCATGACCTCATGCTTTTAACTATGTGGGTGAAAACATTTACTAACCATTTCCCCCTAAAACTAAGTAACATCGGAGGATTTTAACTTGTGAAGAAGTTAGGTCAGAATCTGTTTTAAATTTGCTCCTAATATGTTATGTTGAAATATTAAGATGGCTTAATGAAAAAAAAAGTAAGAATAAAAGTTCTTATCAGCAGAAAGTTTACTTGGCTCCTTGTTATCAAACTTTCCCAACAGTTCAAGTAGAGACGGATTGACCGAAAAAATCTGAGTGCTTAAAATTTTTTTTTTAATTTTATTTATTATTTTTTATATGTGACTGCACTGGGTCTTTGTTGCTTTGCATGGGCTTTCTCTAATTGCAGTGCTCAGGCTTTTCATTGCAGTGGCTTCTCTTGTTGCAGAGCACAGGCTCTAGACACTCAGGCTTCATTAGTCGCAGCACATGGGCTCAGTAGTTGTGGGGCACGGGCTTAATTGCCCCATGGCAGGTGGAATCTTCCCAGACCAGGAATGGAACCCATGTTCCCTGTATAGGCAGGCCGATTCTTATCCACTGCACCACCACGGAAGTCCATTTAAAATCATTTGAAACTGACAGATAGAAGGGTGGACTGACTCAGGTCTAAGCTTAGAATACACCAGCTATCCAGACTTCCTACATTTTTCAGAAGTGATAGAGACCTGCCGACTCCAAGCCCAATACCATCTTGCCTGACCAACATATTACTTTAAATAAAGAATCAAAAACAAACAAAAGGGGGTGGGGATGCTACTTTGCCAACATTCTTCTCTTTGAAAACATTTTCAAAGTTTCTTGGAACCGTTTCATGGCTGAGGATGCCATGAGCACACTTCGAAAACATTTGGCTCCCCAGTGAGTGGACAACCTTTCTTAGAGCTTAAGTACTGGAGTTAATTGTGTGTGCACATATGTGTGTCAGTCACGCAGTCATGTCCGACCCTTTGCAACCCCGTGGACTGTAGCCCACCAGGTTCCTCTGTCCATGGAATTCTCTAGGCAAGAATACTAGAGTGAGTTGCCATTCTCTTCTCGATGGGATCTTCCCAACTCAGGGATCGAACATTGCATTGAAGGCAAATGCTATTAAAAGGTCAAGACTTAACAGGCTTCAAGGTTATCCTGGAGGATTTAAGCCTCAAAGAGGAAGAGCTGTTGGCTTTGTAGCAGTTCCTGGGGATTTGCCACAGCCAGGCTGCTTGAGGAAGCTGTAGATATGAGTGAGAGCTTGGGATCCTATATGGAAGAAGATGGTGCATGAAAATAAAACCCAGTAAGGCAGTCTGAGCCCTCACAGATTAAGAAGAAAAAACAAACAATTATTTAGAAATTGATACCTCATTTCCTTTGTCCTTTCTATGGAGTGTGTCATTAATATGCATGATGTTTTAATAGTATTTGCTTCATTTTGAAGAATCCAAGTCTCTAGAGGTGGTTCCTATTGTTAGCAGTTGATGAGAAGGCCGACATAGGATTTTAGCTTCTTAAGGAGGTGACGGGACCAACTAATTGTGATCAGTCTGAACCATAGGCGCAAAGTCTTCAAGAATGTGATTTCATCCACTTGTTTAAATGGCGAGCATTGCATTACCTTATCTGAATGCTAGCATTCTTTAAAAGGGTGTTTTTCAAACTAGAGATCAGGACCCCTAGTGGGTTGTTAAATCCTTTTAATTAGCTGGAACCAGTGTTTTGGAAAACTAACATAAAATAGACCTAAGCAGAAAACACATTTCTTCACTGTGGGAGGGGTCATGTATTAGTTATGATAAGGACCCTGATGCTGGGAGGGACTGGGGGGCAGGAGGAGAAGGGGACGACAGAGGATAAGATGGCTGGATGGCATCACCGACTCGATGCACATGAGTTTGGGTGAACTCCGGGAGTTGGTGATGGACAGGGAGGCCTGGCGTGTGCAATTCATGAGGTCACAGAGTCGAACACAACTGAGCGACTGAACGGACCTGAACCTATACTTGCTATCTTAGTGGCTTTAATACAATAAAATATTTTCTTCTCATTCATATAGAGCCAGTTCAGGCTAGGTGAGCCTCCTCTATCTGACAACTTCACAATGCACAACATATGGTCTCTAGGTCAGGGTGTCAACTGCCACAATGGAGAGAGAAGTTGAGGGCCACCCAAGGAGAATGTAAGTTCCAGGCCTGGAAGCAGCTCGCGTCACAGCTGCTCTGAGTCACGTGGCCACAATCTAACTTGATGGAAGGGGGCACAGTGTCCTCCTGTGCACATAGGAGAGACAGCAGAGGGACTTCCCTGGCTGCCGAGTGGTTAAGACTTCACCTTCCAATACAGGGGAGTAAGGGTTGGGGTGGAGGGGGGAAGTGTTGATCCCTGATTGCGGAGCTAAAATCCCACATGCCTCATGGCCAAAAAACATAAAACAAAAGCACTCTTGTAACAAATTCAATGAAGACTTTGAAATGGTCCACATCATTGACACAGGGAACTTGAAGCCTGTGCTTTGTGACAGCCTAGAGAGGTGGGAGGGGGAGTTCAAGAAGGAAGGGGCATATGTATACCTATGACTGATTCATGCTGATGTATGGCAGAAACCATCACAATATTGTAAAGTAATTATACTACAATTAAAATATAAATTTAAAAAAATTACCCCCCCAAAAGGTCACATCAAAAAAAAAAATCTTCAAAAAAGAGACAGTAGATATAACATTTATATCACAGCACTCCGTTTACACCCATGCTTCACTGAGCTTGGCATAGATGAGCTTCTGTAGAATATGTACTTTAGATATTTTAGCAAAAACCTCACTCTTTCAGGAATATTAGGCAGCAATTTTATTTTCTTTTTCTGAAAAATAGGTACTTCCTGTTATCACTGGACTAAAAACACAAGTTGGTTTCTGTTTTTGGATTTTCCTATCAAGTTAATTAAACAGACACAAATTGAACATCAGATAGTGTATTCTGGCCTATGGAAGAATCAAAGACAGAGGGTATGGTGCTTCTTTCCATTTCTCTGTCATCTGCTTCTATATCAGCATCATTTCTTCAGCTTCATCTTCCCACTGAGCTACCACAGTGGCCTGACATAGTCATATTTAGAGAGTGCTTTTTGTCCTAAAAAGTTGCCAAAATGCAAAATGTCCTAATTTGAGAAAAACTGTTACCTTACTGTAAAGAACTGCAACTCTGGTGAAGAACTGCTAGCGGACTAGACTACCTGTCTGAACTTCAAATTCCTCTTGTTAAGTCTGTCTGTGGATTCTGTATTCATTGTTAGTCTTTACAGCCTCGCTGCCTGCCTCTAACTAGATGCTGATGTGAACTAAATTGTGTTCTCCAACCCCCACCTCAAGCCTAATTCTTATGTTGATTGCTCTAATCTCCAACGGGACTGTATTTGGAGGTATGGATTTTAGGAAAAAATTAAGGTTAAGTGAGGTCATAAAGGGGCTTCCCTTTAGGGGAGTGGCTTTAGTGTTAAAGAACCCTCCTGCCAATGCAGAAGATGTAAGAGACGTGGGTTCATCCCCTGGGTCAGGAAGGTCTCCTGGAGGAGCGCAAGACAACCAGTTCCAGTATTCTTGCCTGGAGAATTCCAAGGACAGAGGAGCCTGGTGGGCTATAGTCTATAGGGTCGCACAGAGTTGAACACAATTGAAGTGACTTAGCATGTACGCACCCACAAGGTCATAAGTGAAAGTGAAAGTCTTTGTGACCCCATGAACTGTAGCCTGCCAGGCTCCTCTGTCCGTGGGATTTTCCAGGCATGAGTACTGGAATGGATTGCCATTTCCTTCTCCAGGGGATCTTCCTGACCCAGAGATTGAAGCTGGGACTCCCGCATTGCAAGCAGACACTTTACCATCTGAGCTACCAGGGGACCAATGACCTTAACAAGAAGAGGAAGAGACAGTGGAGAGTTCTCCCTTCCAGCATGAACAGGACAATGTGAGAGACTTCCTCGGTGGTATAGTGGATAAGAATCCACATGTCAAGGCAGGGGACACAGGTTTGATCCTTGGTCTGGGAAGATTCTACTTGCTGAGGAGCAACTAAGTCCATGGGTCCTAACTACCGAGCCTGTGTATCCTAGAGACCATTCTCCACAAGCCCCTGCAATGAGAAACCCCAGAACTACAAAGAAAAGCTCTCACCAGAACCTGGCCATACTGATACCCTGATCTCAGACTTCCAGCCTCTAGAACTGTAAGAAAATAAATTTCTGTTGTTGAAGGCACACATCCTGTAGTGTTCAGTTACAGCAGCCCAAAAAACTAAGACCGGTGCCTACCTTGGATAAGCAATAATGATATATAGCATTAAATGTCACCTCTGTGCAGGTTGCCCTCACCTGTCCAAACAATCTTTCAGTCATTTGAGAACTTTGCATACACACTGCCTACACCACACTCACTTGTCTTTACTTGAGTGCACATTCTCACATCTCTTCAAATGTAAGTTCCTGGAGAGGAAAGATCACTCCAAAGATAATGCCTAATAATGGGAACATGAGAAACTACCATCAGAGGCAAGTGTTATCTCCCTTTTGCAAATAAGAAAACTGGCCTTGATATGACCCTGAGGTCAGGCTATAAACCATTAGTGGAACTAAGATTTCAATCAATGGATGTTGAACCTAAGGCACATTTTCTTTTAATAACAAACGTTACAAACCTCCTCTCTTCCCTTTCCTCCTATCTTGCCAAAATTTTGGACCTGGTTTCAGCCCTGACCACGAAATCATCCATTAATTATTTACTTCTTCGCTTTCACACAATCTCTGTCCCTTAAATTCCTCCAGTTTTATTTGTCCCAGGTCTGCAACCCTGGGCCATCTACATTATTGGAGCTGACACTTTGATTAAAACAATGCAATATTGTAATATTGAGTGCCTCTGTATTTTAATAATTTAACAATGCTTTCCTTAGTGTGTTAGTTATTATAACATAGCTAATGAATCAATTTAATTAGATATAAACAAGTTTATTCTGCTTTCTGTTAAAAACTATAATCTAATTCTGTTCTTCATCATATTTATTTCTACAAAATAACAAGCTAAGTCCTTTAAATAACTAAAATCCGTGGAGATTATGCCATCAGGTACAGAAATGTTTTCCATCATGTCTTTAATTACTTTTCCCACTCATACAAGGCACTCACAGTAATATACGATATGAATTTCTTAAAGTATTGCAAAATAGAGTACAAAACATCATGCTCCTTAAAAGCCTGATGAGTGTCATATTTTGATGATTCACAGAATGAGCAGTAATATAAATAGATTAATGAAATTAAGAGTGATTCATATGCATTCCCTGGTGCAACTTGCTTTACTAAAGGAAGCACAATGCACCTATTTGTAAAGCAAAAATAGAGACAAAGACATAGAAAACAAATGTATGGACACCAAGAGGGGAAAAGGAGGGTGGGGAGATTTGGAAGATTGGAGTTTATATATATATATATATATACATATATATATATACACACACTATTATGTATCAAATAGATAACTAATGACAACCTACTGCATAGCACAGGGAACTCTACTCAATGCTCTGGGGTGACCTAAATGGGAATATATGTATATATGTACAGTAGTATGAAAGTGAAAGTCGCTCAGTGTGTCTGACTCTTTACAACCCCATGGACTATACAGTCCATGGAATTCTCCAGGCCAGCCCAGAATTCTCCAGGAGTGGCTAGCCTTTCCCTTCTCCAGGAGATCCTCCCAACCCCGGGATCCCAGCCTCCCTCATTGCAGGGGGATTCTTTACCAGCTGAGCCACATGGGAAGCCCAAGAATACTGGAGTGGGTAGTCTATCCCTTCTCCAACAGATCTTCCCAACCCAGGAATTGAACCGGGGTCTCCTACATTACAGGCAGATTCTTTACCAACTGAGCTATCAAGGAAGCATGTAGAGTAGAAACTAACACAACACTGTACAGTAACTATACTTCAATAAAAATGTTTTTTTGTTTTTTTTTTTAAGTAGGATGCTGTTCTAGGGTTAAAGGAAGCCCTCGTCTTTCAGCTAAATGTTTCTATGTGCATGCTCAGTTGCTTCAGTCATGTACAGTTCTTTGCAACCATATGGACTGTACAGGCTCCTCCGTCCATGGGATTCTCCAGGCAAGAATCCTGGAATGGGTTGCCATGCTCTCCTCCAGGAAATCTTACCAACCCAGAGATTGGACCCACATCTCATGTGTCTCCTGCATTGCAGGCAGATTCTTTACCCACTGAGCCACCTTTAAACGTTTAAATATGCCATTTTAAAACAAGTGCTTTATTTAAATTTGATTGACTATCCTCAAAGCATATGGCCTTAAAATATTTATTAGTCATTTTTCATTGAATGCAACCACAGCAAGCCATATCAGCTATAAAAAGTATGCTAAAAATAATATGAGTAACGATCCATAATATTCTTTTCAAGGTAAGTCTTTTCCTGATCACTGACAATAGTTTTCTTATTCTTAGTTATCATCTTTATTTATTAGAAAGATATCAAGTTTTAGCTCAAAGATGTTCTCACTATAGGATTCCAAAAAAGTTAATAGCCTGTTGTAAGAACTGTGGGACCAAGACAGAATAAATTGAAGCCACCATTCCAATTAATCTCTGCTCAATTCTAACTTTTAGTTTTTTCCAGACTCTAGGTTCAGAGATTTCAGAGAGGAAAAAAAATAAAAATCTAAACCCCCAAATTACCAAAATACCCTACTAAATATACCCCCTGTATTTGAGTATTCCAAATAATGAGTTCCAAGGTCTAAGCTCCCAACACAGCATAATAGTAAGTGGATGACAGCCTAGATCCATTGATTCTGGTGCTTAAAAGAAGAAAAGAATGCATATTAGGGGGCTGGCATTGTTATTGACTTCTATTTATTTTTACAAGGGTTGTTAGTCCCAGGCCAGTTTTCCCTTAATTGCTCAGCAAGGTCTTGGGTGACTTTCTGCTCAACCAGTGTGTTCCCATGGAATGCAGTCTAATTGCAAATACTGGCTATCCATGAATCATGTAAACCTGATTCCATGGAAAGACACATGTAAGTTTCCCCACTAGGAATATGTTTATTCCAATGATCTGTTATTTTGAATTATTGCTACCCTTGCTCAGCCATTCAATGTATATCTTTTGTGTATCTATTTGCTGCTGTCTTTAGCATGGGAAAAACAAAATGAGAAGACACTTCACACCTTCAACAAGCACACAAGATGCCAAACCGTTATTCAATGCATCAGGAATTACTGTGCTTGAATCCTTCCAATTGCCTTGTAGGGCAGTTGTCACCATCCCCATTTACAGATGTGAACAACAAAAGCCTCAGAAAGGTGAAATATTAAGTCCAAGTGCAGAGAGTTATTTGTTACAATGTTATAGTCGCTTATGACATTACAATGTTATAAAACTTACATTCACATCAAAGGTAGTTCTATTAATATCTAATCTCCAGACCTATGGTCCTTCTGTTATAACTAACTTTCTACTTTCCTTTATCAGTTTAAATAGACAAAAATTAACTGAATTTATTTTGTTTCTAAGTCTTCCTCACACCACCCTTATTCATTATTCCTAATAGACCTTTTGCTATCTTATGTACCAAAACTTTAACACATTTATTTTCTTTAACAAAAATAATACTTGCAAAAAATATTTTAAGCACTGAAATACCATACAAGGTCTTGTGCCATAAATATGTTTTTACTTCCCCCACATGCAGAGAGAGGAGGTCCACAGGGACCACCCCAGGATAAGCCCCATTCTTCAGGCCAGTCGTGGGGGTGAAACAGCTGGGATTAGAAAGAGAGTGTGGTCATGAAGAAGCACGCCCTGAAGAAGAGCCAAAAAGAACTCTTAGTCATTCTAGAATTTGAGGAGTGATTTTTAACACGCCAGGAAGAAGTGAGTCAATAAGGAAGAATGTAAATCAAAAGGGTACAAGTTAAAGGAAAAACACAGTCACTTTTATGTAAATTGAAAGATCTTCTTCTGCCAAAAGGAAATTCTGGGAAAGATCCTGCCTGCACATCAGCAAAATGCAGGCAAGTTCCCATCTGTTTTCATCCCTCTGTCAGGAACAATTTTCCCAGACCAGTGGGGCATGTAGACTGGAATGGAAACAGGATGGATTAAACCTATCTTTGCTATGAAATTGAAAAGGCGAAAGAGGTAGCTTTCTTTTTCTTTCTTCTTTTTTTTGAACAATTATCAAGACTAACTATCATATGAGCTAGACTAAACTACAGTGTTAAGATCAAGCCTTTTCTAGACCTTTTTGAGATTGAAAGAGTAGCCAAGAGGTCAATCCTTTTTAATTCCATCAGTCTTATAGGACTTAAGATTATAGGGAACAAAATGTATATTCGGCAATGGAAATTCACCCCATTTTATTTAAAAAAGTGTTTTTCTTTAATTAAAAAAGTAGTGGTTTTTTAATATAAAATATTATTCATGTGAGCTTATAAAAACAGTTTTAGGACTAATTGTCAAACTGACATTTTACATTTTATAATTTATATATTTATGATATATATATAATATCTATTTTAAAGCATATAATGTGAGATCCTTCACCTCTGTATAATTTTGTGAAACAGTGTATGATTTTTAAAAAGTAAATTATCCATGTATTTTTTTTTGAAACCTGAGAAGTCTTCCTAATATCCTCCTAAATATTGTCTGTGTTTTCTCAATCTCCACTTTTTGGTCAAAAAATTGCTATGAAGTCTCTATTTTGATAATGGCCCCTGAATGGCTTGTTTGTGGGTTGTTTTTTTTTTTTTTTTTTGCTACTGTAACAAATGCTCACAAAGTTAGTGGCTTAAGCAACATCCGTAAGTCTTTTATCTCACAGTTCTAGAGACCATACGTCCAGGACAGGTCTCACCAGGGCAAAATCAAAGTGGTGGAACTAATCCCTGGAGATACCAAGGCATGACACTGTGCAGTCGTAGAACTGAGACTGATGCTGAAATTCAGCCTCAATACCCTCCCATAGAGAACTGAGCCTCAGAGACAGAGTCTGGAGTGAAGTAGAAAAGAATCACTTGCCTGGCGTGCTGCAGTCCATGGGGTTGCAAAGAGTCAGACAACGACTGAGTGACTGAAAACAACAGCAATGAGGCAAAGGGAGTCACAGCAGTAATGCCCTTAAAACTGTGTGCTCCGACATATGAAGTGTTAGGAGCTTTATAGTAAGATTCAAAAAGGGTGTGATCAGCTCATGGACATTCTTCTGATTGGTTGGTGGTGAGGGAAGTGGGAGTCAGCATCATCATTTCCGGTTCCAACCTGTCTTGGGTGTGTGCCTGTGGACAGAAAGTAGTTAACTTCTCCCACCTAGGGGAGGTTTCTGTATCTATAAAATAGCTCAGAGATACTTTTGTGTGTATCCCTTGATGGGAAACCAGGACCCTACTGCAAGGCTGTGCCATTGTTTCTTGATTGCTCCTCATTTGTTTCTATATCCCTTCCCCTCCCTGATTAGCAACTTCTGAACATGACCCTAGGAACTCAGGGAAAGTCATGGAGGCTGAATGAAGCCTATTTCCTATCATCAAGAAATGGGGGACATAGAAAGCCTTTTGTGTCCAGGAGCCACAGGGTGCTGCTCAGTATCAAGATCTCGGTGGTGGTAAGGGTGAGGCAGGGGTTGGGAGCTGGGAGGGACCCTTAGCTCCTAGACCTCCAGTTCTTGCCCAAGGTCCCTTACCTCCCTGAAGTGGTCGGGGTCGTTCTCACACTTACATCTCTCTCTCACATCAGCCAGAAGTGGTTCTCAACTTCTAAAGACATATGTGATTAGACTGATTCCACTGAGATGATCTAAAGTAATTTTTCAACTTTAAAATCCTTATGCTTAATCACTTCTGCAAAGTCTCTTTTGCCTTGTAGGATAATATATCCACAGGTTTGGGGGATAAAAATGAGAACATACTGAGGACCATTATTTTATCTCCCATAGCTCCTCCACTAGAAAACTAGATTCCTTCAGATAACCTAGCTTTCCCAGTAACTCTCTCAAATTAAAGTGGATCATTACCCCAGATTTATTATATTTCAGAACCAGAAGATACAGTCAAGATCCACCTCCATCCTTTTTTCACTGCCACTTAGCTTTGCTTGTTTACCCTTATTTAATTTTCCTTCTCAATTTTTTGCCTATATGACTCTACTCCTATTTTTTATCATGACTTTACTTAACTTCAGGAAGCTCCCCTTCATATTCATATTTCTTGAAACCTGCATGAGATTCCCTCTAGACCTGCCCCTCATCATTCCAGTGGACCAAACACCCGATACTCAGATATCCTGGACCAAATCCAACACATTTACCTTCATTCAGGTTTTTTTTTTTTTTTTTTCCTCATTCAGTTTTAACAGAGCTACATCTTAGCATTTTTATTACTTAGAATTCTTTAGTCCTTAAATTTCAAACTCTCAAATCTTCTTCTGATCCTTATTTTTGAGCTCCCCACAATCAAGCCTGTACTATTGCTAAATTTACTCTTTAATTTCTTCCAGACTTCAAGGTCTAACTTCTGTCTACTCTAATCATGTACTTATGCCAGACTCATTAATTTTCATCAGACCAACTGATAAGTTCAATTCACTTATTGAACAAGTATTTATTTAAAACCTATTCAAAGCAAATTTTACAAAGAAACATTCCAGTTGTTGCTGATCTCACAAAGTTTGCAATCTACTTTCACTTTCCTTGCTACTAAGTCATATCCCCAAGAAAAGTTAAAACTATTCATTAACAAGTATTCCATATTTTATTGACTGCGTACCTTGTTCTAATTCCACTGCAGAGTTAGTTCCCCAAATATAGGTTCTGTTCTTGTCTACATCAGTTAATTAGGCAAAAACATAAATATTCAATAGCTGAATACATAAACATGGAAAACTTAAAACTCACTTTCTCTTTTTTAATTTTCTGAGTTTCTAAATGAAACTGTCAAGAAAGAGAGACATGACCAAACCTGATTTATTTGATGACCAGTGTATAGAGCTGCTTTTACTAATTCATTGAATTAGTTAACTTACTACTCTTCTCCCAACAGTGATTATTTCGGGGGCGGGGGGGGGGGGGATGTTAGTCACTGTGACATCATGGACTGTAGCTGCCAGGCTCCTCTTGTCCAAGGAATTTTCCAGGCAAGAATACTGGAGTGAGTAGCCATTGTCTTCTCCAGGGGCCTATTCCTGACCCAGGTCTCCTGCACTCCAGGTAGATTCTTTACTGTCTGAGTTATTTCAGAAGTTTAGTGTTTTTCTTTAAAGTACTCACATAACAATTCACTAACAACATAGTCTATATATATCACAAAAAAAATGAAGACAGCCAGATGCAAACTCTCTCAGTTGCTACCACTTATTCCCTTCCAATCTTACTTACAATGGCAGCCCTTTCTAATCTTACTTTTCAGACTAACTCTGGGACCCTCTTTAATCCACTTATAGACACTGCTACTCCCCAAGTGTCCTGATGCTTGTTATATCAATTACCTACCCTCCCCTGCGCCTTTTACGGCTTCTATACCATTGGTTACAAGTCTGATTGTCTCATATCCTAATAAAAACTTTCCCATTCCTCTCTTTTATGCCCACCACTGTAAATTTTTCAAGAAATGTTCATTTTCATCTCTTTTCCTCATATCTCATTTCCTTCTTAATCCCGTAGGATCTTATGACTGCCCATAAAATATCATTGCAACAATTATTTAAAAGGTCATTTAGACTCTATTGGTCACTTTTGGATTCTTATCCAGCTTGACCTCTCTATAAAAAGCTACTATTAAGAATCCTGCTGTATTCGAAACTCTCCCTTGACTTTCATGAGTGTCTACTTTTCTGACTGCTCATCTGAGCAACCTTCTACATTTAAGATTGCTCCATCTAACTCTCATCCTCTGGGTCCATTCTTTCTTCGTGTCCCACATCCAGCCCTCACAGTGATTTCTGAGTCTGCACTTGGCCCAGAAGAGACTTACTCGATATCGATGATGTCAGTGATGTCACTGACTCACAAGTCTGTAGTTTCAAGACTGATTTCTTAACAGATGCCTTGTATTTTTAAAATTTTATTTATTTATGTGTATTTTTTATGGTAGGTCCTTGTTGGTTATCTCTTTTAAATATAGCAGTGCATACATGTCAATCTCAAACTCCCAATCGATGCGTCCTCCTCCCTAGTAACCATAAGTTTGTTCTTAAAGTGTGTGAATAAGTTCATTTATGGCATTCTTTTAGGTTCCATGTATAAGTGATATTATATGATATTTGTCTTTGTCTGACTTAATTTACTGTGACAAGCTCCATGTACATCCATGTTGCTGCAAATGGCATTATTTCCTTCTTTGTAGTGGCTGCGTAATATTCCATGTATATGTGTACTGCATCTTCTTTATCCATTCACCAGGTGAAGGACATTTAGGTTGTGTGCATGTCTTGGCTATTGTAAACAGTGTGACAAAAAATACTGGAATGCATGTATCCTTGTGAACCATATTTTTCTCTGGATATATGCCCAGGAATAGGATTGCTGGATTATATGGTAACTCTATTTTTAGTCGTTTTTGTTTTAATAGTGGTTGTACCAATTTATATTGCTACCAACAGTGTATATATTTTAGATGCCTAATGTTTTAACAGTCCAACATAGATTATTCTCCTATCCTGGCAAATATGCCTCCATAAAAACCTGAAAAGCCAGGTTCAAGTATAAACTGTGAGATTTCTGGGGGTTCTTCCTCAGGATATAACAAAAGGTGAGAACTATCCCAGCCCTGCCTCCCCTCCTTTTCTCCTTCACTTTCTGACTCTATCCAGCACTGTACGAGATCTCATGAGTAGGCATATGGACCCCCCAACCTCAGGTGGAGGCTGCATCCATACCCTTGCAAACAGCTATCCTTTGAGGATCTCTTGAGTCTAAGGGGAGGCACATCAGAGTATGGTCCCAAAGAGGAAGTCTGCACCAATTCTAGAAGTGGATTGGGGGCCATTTGGACATGGTATCTAAGGTCTCCCCAGAACTGATGTAACAATAGGTATCAGACTCCAGGGCACATCCATCTTAGACCTGTGGATTCCTTGTCCCAAGGAAACATATCCAGACCAGGACCAAGTTCTGGTCAAGTTCGGGTCAAGTTCTCTAAATTGTGGACACTTAAACAAGGGTCCAGGGGCAAGACTGCAACTACTACCTGCCAATGCTCTCCATAATGATATTATATGAGTTATCCAACTTTCATTGTTTCTAACCTGAAACTTTGTCAAGGTTATTCTTGCTAATCATGGTCCTCCTCCCATGGACCTGTATATATCCCATCTACCTAGTCACACAGGATAGAGAAATCAAAGCATCTTGAATATCATCACCTTCTTCCTCCTCTCTTTTTGATTGTCACCCAGAGGTGGTGGTGGTTTAGTCACTAAGTCATATCTGATTCTTGTGACACCTTGGACTGCAGCCTGCCAGGCTCCTCTGTCCATGGGATTCTCTAAGCAAGAATGGACTATTGGTTCATTCTCTGAAATGTGTCTAGCACTTTCCTCCTTTCCAACTTCACTTTCATAGTCTCACTTGAGACTTCTGTTCTCTTTTTTGAGTAACCTCTTAACCATTTTTTTTCTTTCTAATCTCTTGACTCTCTAGCCCATCCTTTAAATTCAGCTTATCTTTCAACAAGTTAAATACTGACACATTCCTTCTCTAAATCTTCAGCGGTGTTTCATTGTCTACTAAATAAGATTATTCCTTATTCATGCTTGGACTTCCCTGGTGGCTCAGACGGTAAAGCATCTGTCTACAATGTGGGAGACCTGGGTTCGATCCCTTGGTCAGGAAGTTCCCTGGAGAAGGAAATGGCAACCCACTCCAGTACTCTTGCCTAGAAAATCCCATGGATGGAAAAGCCTGGTAGGCTGCAGTCCATGGGGTCACTAAGAGTCGGACGCGACTGAGCGACTTCACTTTCTTTATTCATGCTCAGTCATTTCCGACTGTTTGTGACCCCATGGACTGTAACCCACTATGCTCCTCTGTCCATGGAATTTTCCAGGCTAGAGTACTGGAATGGGTTGCCATTTCCTCCTCCAGGGTATCTTCCTGATCCAGGGATCAAACCCGTGTCTTTTGTGTCTCCTGGTTTGGTAGGTGGCTTCTTTAGCCACTGTGACTTTTTTGCTTTTATGTATATAATGCCTCACAGATTCCTACTTTAGCCACATTGGCTAAATTTCTGTACTAACAATATTTTAAAACTTTTATATTTTCTTACTTTAAAAAACTTTTCTTCCCTTAACCTAGAAGAGCTTTTCCCTTTTTCTTAGCCTATTAAGTTCAACTCAGAAGCTATTGCCTCAAGAAATCCATTGCATCTTGCTTTGAGAATTAAAGTTTTACTTCTAATCTGCTTTGATAATTCCTTTGCTCTTCCATCCATATCTTTCACTGTTCCATTCACTCATCCATACATTCATACATTCAACAACGTTCACTGAGAACGTACCATGAACCTAACACTCTGCTCTATCCTGTGAGAGTTTCTGCTCTCATGGAGCTTAGATTAATAGAGAAGAAGGCTATTAATATTAATCATACAGTGGCCCTAAGATATAAGGATAAACTGACATGAACAAAAAAAAGAATTCTGCAAGAAAAGAAAGTGTTTTGTGAGAACATGTAGCAAGTTTTCCCGGGTGGTTGGATGAGATTTTCTGAGGAATTGATAAGCAAACTGGGATTTCAAGGACTAGAAGGTATCAACCAGATGAAAAAGGGATATGGTTAAAATGGACTGAGAATGCTAAAGCTTCATGGTGGGAGTGACTTTGGCTTATTTTTAAAAAATGAAAGAAAGTCAGAAACACTTGGAAGATATAAAGTAGGGGCTGAATAAAGTGAGAGTATGTTGTGATCCAGAGTGTTCAGGTTTTGTCTTTATTCTAAGAGAAATGGAAAACCTCTGAGTTTTTAAGCTGGGGCAATGACGCAGTTTTGTAAAGAACTTTCTGGTTGTAGCAGAGAAATTATCTGAGGATTATGAAAGTGGGTACAGAGTAACAAGTTACTTTTGCAATAGTTCAGGTGTGAACTGGTGGCGTGGGTGATGTTCGTGGTGGTAAACAGCAGTGTACAGATTTGAGAAATACTTAGATCATAAAATCATCTAGACTCATTGACGATTTGATATGGATTCAGGGAGAGAGAGAGGGAGATGTCAGTGTTTCAGGCTTGGGTATAATGAGCGCTGATGCCATCCACCAAGAAAAAGGACACTGGAAGAAGATCAGTTCTTGGAGAGAATATCCTTTCACTTTGGAGAAGCTTGTATTTAAAGTTTGCTTAAGATCAAAGGAGAAATCTGTGTTTGATGTATATTTGAGACTCATTGGCCTTGAGACTTCATAGAAAATATAGAGCATTAGAGAGGATAAGAGGCAAGTTCCATCCTTGAGGAACATCAATGTAGAAAAGTTTTCAAAGTGTGAGTTTGGGTATGCAGAAGAGGGGGCTAGCATGGAAGAGGATGCCCCTACAGAGGAATCTGGGAAACTTTTTTTTGTCTTCATTTATACATATTTTGGCTCTGTATGTCACCCCCACTGAAAGTTCCTTAAAGATAGCATACCTTATTTACATATATAATCCCCCAGCATCTTGGAACACTGTGTTTATGAGATGATGCTCGAATTGAATGTTGGTGACTCTTTGACAACCATTATTTTCTTCCCATGGGAAAACACTCTTAAATCTAGATCTATTTGTACTCATTTAATTTTTTTTAAACTTAAAAACTTTTTGGGCTATAATTTAGGATAATTATGTCCAAAAGAAAAGTTATAGGTTTCATCCTATTCATAATATAATGAAGATAAGGTCCCAGTAATATCTTTCTCTTTGTTTTGTTTATGAGCAAAAAGCAGTCTTATGTACTGATTTTTTAATGTGACTGTCACTAAAATTTGAAATGATTATAAACTATAAACATAAAGGAAACCTAACAAGATTAATTTTCCAAAAGTCGTAAACTTCATTATAGGTCACTTCCATTCCAAAATAAGTCTGAAAGGTGATCATTTTTAACATTTTCAATAGCAAAATGGTTTCAAGGTTAAATAATTTAGCTTGCACACCTTCCATTCTGTCATTTGTTTTCCAGATAAATAGTACATGTCAAACTCAATTTAAAATATTCTCTTATCATCTTAATATCCTTTCATAATTTTTGAACACTGATCAAAAATTTTTGTTGATGAAAAAGATTGAGAGTAAAATCATATATGTTTTTGAGTTGGGCTGAAACTTTTTTTTCCTCCTTGGTAAGTCTTAACTAGGATTATGCAGGAATGTAAATTTTGTGTATTCACCTTTAAGATTAGCAGTTCTTTGTCCCCAAAGCAGATCAGTGACAAATGAAATTGGTGTTTGTTACCACATCCCGAGCAGAAACTGATAACTGCCTATACCTGGTGAGCAAGTACCTATTTGCAAAAACAATAGGATTTTAAAAATTCAGTCTCCAAGAATCTGTTCTAACTGTTCCTTATTCTCTTTATATACTTTTCTTATATTTTCAGGTCCTTAAATGTGGGGCTAGGGAGCTCATGACACACACATTTCAACATTTTGGTAAAGGACTCTCACTGTGTGAATGTGAGAATATCATTTAATTGTAAGAAGTTTTAAAAAGGGGGGAAAATCAAGAAACTACACTCTCTGTGACTCATCTACTAAAGAAAAAAGACAGACTTTAATAGATTTTATTAAGTATTGTCTTAAATCTCTAGTTCACAAATGAGACAATAATTTGAGACGTCCACTTATATTTTCTTAGATTTCATTTTGTTGTTGTTGTTTAGTCACTAAATTATGTCCAACTCTGCGATCCCATGGGCTGCAGCACACCAAGCTTTCATGTCCTGCACTATCTCTTGGAGTTTGCACAAATTCATGTTCATTGAATCTGTGACTCTATGACCATCTCATCCTCTGCCACCCACTTCTCCTTTTGCCTTAAATCTTTCCCAGTATTAGAGTCTTTTCCAATGAGTTGGCTTTTCACAGATGGTGGCCAAATTATTGGAGCTTCAGCATCAGCATCAGTCTTTCCAATGAATATTTCACTTTACCAGACTTGAATGGCTCACTGGTTTTTCTTACATGAAATAGTAAACATCTTGACAACAGTGTTATTGTTCCAAGCACTTCTTGTCTAAAAAGGACTTATCCTGCTATTGCAAAGAATTTCTATTTCTATTCGTTCAGGCCCTCAGGAGATGAATCTCTTTACAGAGATTAAAGGACAACTCAGTTCAGTTCAGTTCAGTTGCTCAGTCGTGTCCTACTCTTTGTGACCCCATGAATTGCAGCATGCCAGGCCTCCCTGTCCATCACCAACTCCCGGAGTTCACTCAGACTCACGTCCATCAAGTCGGTGATGTCATCCAGCCATCTCATCCTCTGTCATACCCTTCTCCTCCTGCCCTCAATCCCTCCCAGCATCAGAGTCTTTTCTAATGAGTCAACTCTTCGCATTAGGTGGCCAAAGTACTGGAGTTTCAGCTTTAGCATCATTCCCTCCAAAGAAATCCCAGGGCTGATCTCCTTTAGAATGGACTGGTTTGGATCTCCTTGCAGTCCAAGGGACTCTCAAGAGTCCAACACCACAGTTCAAAAGCATCAATTCTTCAGTGCTCAGCTTTCTTCACAGTCCAACTCTCACATCCATACATGACCTCTGGAAAAACCATAGCCTTGACTAGACGGACCTTTGTTGGCAAAGTAATGTCTCTGCTTTTGAATATGCTATCTAGGTTGGTCATAACTTTCCTTGCAAGGAGTAAGCATCTTTTAATTTCATGGCTGTAATCACCATCTGCAGTGATTTTGGAGCCCCCCAAAATAAAGTCTAACACTGTTTCCACTGTTTCCCCATCTATTTCCCATGAAGTGATGGGACCAGAAGCCATGATCTTAGTTTTCTGAACGTTGGACAACTACAGCAAAGCAAAAGATAAGAAAATTATTGAACAAAATACAATGTAAGATAGTTATAAATACTATAAAACAGTACTTTCCACAATACATGACACAAAGCATATAATAAGTATTCTGTAAAAATGACTGTTATTAAACAGCGAATTGAAACAAAAAGTTAAATTTTATAATAAGCAATTTACAAGTTGTACCTGAAGCTAAATGACAGAAGAAGGCTAACAATTAAGGCATAGCCAAAAAATATTACTAACAAAGTTATCAAACAAGCCAAGAAAGTTGATATCAATAATCAACAACATGAAATTTAAGACAAATAATAATATCCAGGATAAAGTGAAAGTTTCTCAGTTATGTCCAACTCTTTGCAACCCCATGGACTATATTGTCCATGGAATTCTCCAGGCCAAAATACTGGAGTGGGTAGACTTCCTCTTCTCCAGGGGATCTTCCCAACCCAAAGAGAACCCTGGATCGAACCCAGATCTCCTGCATTTGCAGGCAGATTCTTTACCAGCTGATCCATAAGGGAAGCTCAAGAATACTGGAGTGGATAGCCTATCCCTTCTCCAGTGGATCTTCCTGATCTAGGAATTGAACCAAGGTCTCCTGCATTGCAAGCAGATGCTTTACCAACTGAAATATGAGGGAAACCTCAACTAGAATAAAGAAGGACCGTTATCTGATTTTCCTATTAAGAGAGTAAGTATGGTTTGCTCTCTTAGGTGGCTTTTTTGTTGTGAATAGTTTATGAAGAGAACAGGATGGTAGTGGAGAGTTTATTTCTCTTTCATTTGGAAAAAAAAAAAATTCAGAGATAAGCATCCCAAGGCTGGTTTGGGATCTCACATGATAGTAACGACCCAGCTCCTTCCACTATCCCTCTGCTTTATAATTCTTTGAACACTGATTTCATTCTCAAAGCGACAAAGAGGCTACTGGATCTCCAGCCATCACACCCACCTTCCAACTGGAGACATTCAGTTCAGTTCAGTTCAGTTCATTCACTCAGTCATGTCCAACTCTTTGCGACCCCATGAATCACAGCACGCCAGGCTTCCCTGTCCATCACCAACTCCCGGAGTTCACTCAGACTCGCGTACATCGAGTCAGTGATGCTATCCAGCCATCTCATCCTCTGTCGTCCTCTTCTCCTCCTGCCCCCAATCCCTCCCAGCATCAAGGTCTTTCCAATGAGTCAACTCTTCATATGAGATGGCCAAAGTACTGGAGTTTCAGCTTTAGCATCATTCCTTCCAAAGAAATCCCAGGACTGATCTTTAGGATGGACTGGTTGGATCTCCCTGCAGTCCAAGGGACTCTCAAGAGTCTTCTCCAACACCACAGTTCAAAAGCATCAATTGTTCGGTGCTCAGCCTTTTTCACAGTCCAACTCTCACATCCATACATGACTATTGAAAAAACCATAGCCTTAACTAGATGGACCTTAGTCAGCAAAATAATGTCTCTGCTTTTGAATATACTATCTAGGTTGCTCATAACTTTTCTTCCAAGGAGTAAGCGTCTTTTAATTCATGGCTGGAATCACCATCTACAGTGATTTTGGAGCCCCCAAAAATAAAGTCTGACACTGTTTCCTCTGTTTCCCCATCTATTTCCCATGAAGTGATGGGACTTGGTGCCATGATCTTTGTTTTCTGAATGTTGAGCTTTAAGCCAACTTTTTCACTCTCTTTTACTTTCATCAAGAGGCTTTTTAGTTCCTCTTCACTTTCTGCCATAAGAGTGGTGTCATCTGCATATCTGAGGTGATTGATATTTCTCCCGGCAATCTTGATTCCTGCTTATGTTTCTTCCAGTCCAGCATTTCTCATGATGTTCTCCTCATAGAAGTTAAATAAGCAGAGTGACAATGTACAGCCTTGACGTACTCCTTTTCCTATTTGGAACCAGTCTGTTGTTCCATGTCCAGTTCTAACTGTTGCTTCCTGACCTGCATACAGATTTCTCAAGAGGCAGGTCAGGTGGTCTGGTATTCCCATCTCTTTCAGAATTTTCCAGTTTATTGTGATCCACACAGTCAAAGGCTTTGGCATAGTCAATAAAGCAGAAATAGATGTTTTTCTGGAACTCTCTTGCTTTTTCCATGAACGAGCAGATGTTGGCAATTTGATCTCTGGTTCCTCTGCCTTTTCTAAAACCAGCTTGAACATCAGGAAGTTCACGGTTCACGTGTTGCTGAAGCCTGGCTTGGAGAATTTTGAACATTACTTTACTAGCATGTGAGATGAGTGCAATTGTGCAATAGTTTGAACATTCTTTGGCATTGCCTTTCTTTGGGATTGGAATGAAAACTGACCTTTTCCAGTCCTATGGCCACTGCTGAGTTTTCCAAATTTGCTGGCATATTGAGTGCAGCACTTTCACAGCATCATCTTTCAGGATTTGAAATAGCTCAACTGGAATTCCATCACCTCCACTAGCTTTGTTTGTAGTGATGCTTTCTAAGACCCACTTGACTTCACATTCCAGGATGTCTGGCTCTAGATGAGTGATCACACCATCGTGATTATCCGAGTCATGAAGATGTTTTTTGTACAGTTCTTCTGTGTATTCTTGCCACCTCTTCTTAATATCTTCTGCTTCTGTTAGGTCCATATCATTTCTATCCTTTATCGAGCCCATCTTTGCATGACATGTTCCCTTGGTATCTCTAATTTTCTTGAAGAGATCTCTAGTCTTTCCCATTCTGTTCTTTTCCTCTATTTCTTTGCATTGATCACTGAAGAAGGCTTTCTTTCTCTTCTTGCTATTCTTTGGAACTCTGCATTCAGATGCTTATATCTTTCCTTTTCTCCTTTGCTTTTCACCTCTCTTCTTTTCACAGCTATTTGTAAGGCTTCCCCAGACAGCCATTTTGCTTTTTTGCATTTCTTTTCCATGGGGATGGTCTTGATCCCTGTCTCCTGTACAATGTCACAAACCTCATTCCATAGTTCATCAGGCACTCTATCTATCAGATCTAGGCCCTTAAATCTATTTCTCACTTCCACTGTATAATCATAAGGGATTTGATTTAGGTCATACCTGAATGGTCTAGCAGTTTTCCCTACTTTCTTCAATATGAGTCTGAATTTGGTAATAAGGAATTCATGATCTGAGCCACAGTCAGCTCCTGGTCTTGTTTTTGTTGACTGTATAGAGCTTCTCCATCTTTGGCTGCAAAGAATATAATCAATCTGATTTTGGTGTTGACCATCTGGTGATGTCCATGTGTAGAGTCTTCTCTTGTGTTTTTGGAAGAGGGTGTTTGCTATGACCAATGCATTTTCTTGGCAAAACTCTATTAGTCTTTGCCCTGCTTCATTCCACATTCCAAGGCCAAATTTGTCTGTTACTCCAGGTGTTTCTTGACTTCCTACTTTTGCATTCCAGTCCCCTATAATGAAAATGACATCTTCTTGGGGTGTTAGTTCTAAAGAGTCTTATAGGTCTTCATAGAACCGTTCAACTTAAGTTTCTTCAGCATTACTGGTTGGGGCATAGACTTGGATTACCGTGATATGAATGGTTTGCCTTGGAAACAAACAGAGATCATTCTGTCGTTTTTGAGATTGCATCCAAGTACTGCATTTCGGACTCTTTTGTTGACCATGATGGCTACTCCATTTCTTCTGAGGGATTCCTGTCCATAGTAGTAGATATAATGGTCATCTGAGGTAAATTCACCCATTCCAGTCCATTTTAGTTCACTGATTCCTAGAATGTCCACGTTCACTGTTGCCATCTCCTGTTTGACCACTTCCAATTTGCCTTGACTCATGGACCTGACATTCCAGGTTCCTATGCAATATTGCTCTTTACAGCATCGGATCTTGCTTCTATCACCAGTCACATCCACAGCTGGGTATTGTTTTTGCTTTCACTCCATCCCTTCATTCTTTCTGGAGTTATTTCTCCACTGACCTCCAGTAGCATATTGGGCACGTACTGACCTGGGGAGTACCTCTTTCAGTATCCTACCATTTTGCCTTTTCATACTGTTCAAAGGGTTCTCAAGGCAAGAATACTGAAGTGGTTTGCCATTCCCTTCTCCAGTGGACCACATTCTGTCAGACCTTAGGGAAGGCAAAATCAACTGCCTTAAAATGCCTACCTGAAAGTCCTGTCCACTACCTTACATTTATATTTCATTGGCCATTTTTTAGGGACATGATCATACCTAACTTCAAAGGAGACTGAAAGATATAGTTTTTGAACAACACATATTGCTGCCCAAATTAACATCAGGGTCCTGGTTTTTTAGTTAAAAAGATGAACTTGAATATCGAGTAGGTAAATAACAGCCTTTGCTGCAAATCCTAGACTACCTAGTAACATATTTGAGGGAAATATTACTTTACAGATATGAGTAGAAATGAAACAAAAAACAGAAAAATAACATTAATAAGTCCAAAAAATTTTTTTTCCAAAGGCAAAGAGAAATATCTTTGATAAGGCTTGTCAATGAGAGAGCAACACACAGAGAGTGAACAAAATTGAGAAGAAACAGATACAGCATTATGAAGATCAGAGTTATAGGTAACATAATTTTTACATATATGAGAGTATCATATATAAAATTGAATAAGGCTAATTTTTAAAATCTTGATGAAATTTATGATATTCATGGATAATATAAATTTCCTAAACTGAGTCAAGGAGAATAAAATCTAATTGATCAATAAACATGAAATGTAAAATCTTGTAAAATGATTTTCTTCAAAAAGTACATGATCTACTCTTTTATAGTCAAATATGCAAAACTTTCAAGAAAAACTTCCATTCTTTTTATCTGTTCAATGGAAGAAAGAAAAGTGGAAATTTCTCAACTGTTATGTAGCAGTACAATTACCCTAGTAATTACCTTAATAATAAAATATAACAAAAGAAAGTAACAAAAACCAAAACCATTTCTCTTCTCAAGATAGATGTATACCCTAAATTAAATACCAAATTAAGCCAGCAGTATGTGAAAAAAAGAGCCCAACTATAATTTAATGTTATGAATCAGTAAATTCTCCCAATAGGTCAAAGGAGCAAATCAAAGACCATTTTGATAGATGATCTAAAAGCAACTGATAAATTTAATATCCTTTTAATAAAACTCTTAGCAAAATAGGGGATAGAATAGTTTCTTAACCTGATCTATACATGTATGGCATCTTAAGTAACTGTCATCATGCTTAATGTTAGAGTAGAAAGTAATTTCATTTAGAGTTAAGAATGGGACAAAGGTACTCAATTCACTGTTAGTATTTAAAGTCTTCCTGGAAATGCTAAGTAATGCAATCAGAAAGTGAAATGAGATCGTATAATACTGGAAAAGAGAAAAACAATTTTTAAAATCTTCAAATGATGTGGTTATAGATATGGAAAAAGTACTCAAGAGAATCAACTGAAAAACCTTGGGAACTAACAAGCAATTTCATTAAATTGGTCATGAAATGAACTCAGAATCGTTTTCTTATATACCTATGATGACAACTACAATCTAAGTCCTTTGATGAAAAAAAAGGTCTTTCTTCACTGCTGAAATTCAGTTCCTAATAAACAAATGGAAAATAAAATACATATAAAAATAAAGATAACATGTTTATGGAGAAAACAATACATGCTGTCTATCTACACCTTCTATGGAGTATGATCCTAGATTTCAGTTCATCACAGTACACATGTTATAGCAAAATTCCAAAACAGTTCTTTCACAATTGATTGAGATATAAGAAAAGTATAACCTACATAAAAAATTCAGCTGTTTCAGTCATAATTTTGATGATTTTTGGTAAATAAGCACAATAGTGCAACCACCACCACAATCAAATTTTTAAATTAAATTAATCAATGATTTAAGATGCATCCCAATTTAAGGTAAACATTATGAATGTGTGTGCATGCCCAGTCATGTCTGACTCTTTGTGACCCCATGGACTATAGCCTGCCAGGCTCTTCTGTCCATGGGATTCTCCAGGCAAGAATACTGGAGTGGGTTGCCATTTCCTCCTCCAGAGGATCTTCCAAACCCAGAGATCAAACTTGCATCTCCTATATTGGCAGGCGGATTCTTTACCACTGTGCCACTGGGAAACCCAAACATTATGAATACAGATTGCTAAAAATTTCTATCTTGAACTGGAGCTCTGCAAAGGTGAGAAATAGGGGACAAGGAGGAAAAGATTGAGCAAGGGAAGATACTTGTGAGCCAATCTGTCTTCTCTTTTAAAAGAGATTCTAAATTTTAAGCACTTTAGGGTTGGGTTTCAGAACTATTCTATTTTTATTCATAGACAGAAAACAGGACTGAACCAGGGATTAGGAAAGCTTATAGGTTATTAGGAAAGTCCTTTTTAGGAAAATCATAGCTATTAGTCTGCTGCTGAGAAAGTTGGCTCTGTTCAAAGAATCTCTTAATTATCTCTCCTATTGCTGAAGCTGCAGTTAACATATAGAAAGGAGTGTTCTTCCCTTTAATGAATTCCCAAATGCTGTGGCATTTATTAAGGAAATATTTAAGTAGAGCCATTGTTCAGAGGATATTTTATTCTTTCCTTACTACCACTGCCCCTGCTTCAGCTTATTAGTTTCCTAGTGGGAGGTTAAAAGAAATCCACAAGAATATATTGTATTCTCTGTCTGGCCTTATTCCTTACTTAACTTTGTGCTCAACTGGTACAAAAATAAAAATAGGTTCAGACCCCAGTGGGTGCTGATTAAGAAACTCTAAAGTAGAATACAAGCTTTTAGCTCTACTAAGATTCTGTTTTCTCAGCCCTTTCATTTCTATCATCGATAAAAGAAAAATTAAAATTTATAAGTGCTCATTTTTTTCAAAGTGCATATAGAGTATTCAGTATGAGTGAGTCTTGGTATTTGGTTCTAGGATACAAAATGAATAATACAAACTTGGATCCTGGTCATATGAATTATAATCTGGCTAGTTGTGCTGTGCTGAGTCTCTTCTGTCATGTCTAACTCTTTGCAACTGTATAGACGGTAGCCTGCCAGGCTCCTCTGTCCCTGGGATTCTCCAGGCAAGAATACTGGAGTGAGTTGCCATGCCCTCCTCCAGGGAATCTTCCCAACCCAGTGATCAAACCCATGTCTCTTGCATCTCTTGCACTGGCAAGTCAGTTCTTTACCGCTAGTGCCACCTGGGAAGCCCCAACTATGTGCTCATACAATGTAAGAAGCACCAAATTAGGAAGAATACACCCGATGAGTACTAATCCAGGCTTGGGAGACCAACAAGTTTCCAGGAGGAATTGTGTGAATCTACCGTTGGGGAAGACTGGGTGAATATAATTGAAGAACATTTTGGTGTAGGAAGTAGGCAAAATGTTTAAAATTCTTCTCTCATTTTTGAGAGGATTAACTCCCAACTTAGATCTGGGAATTTAAAACCGATTCCCCACAAGATGCTCAGTCCATCAATCAGGAAGTGCCAATGAATTTCCAAACATGATAAGCACAGGATAAAATCATGAATGAGACCAAATTTCTGCTCTTGGGAGCATATATTCAACTGGCAGCAACACAGGTGCAATGATGCGTTTGTGTAACATAATCCAGTATCCCAGTCAACTTCAGAAGCTCACATATCTTATTATTTGGCCACCTGATGCTCAATGTCAAGTGAGAAGATAGGTATAGAACCTGTATTTATCTCAAAACATTCCACCACCTTATTTCAGATTATGTTTCCCTTGCCTATGATTCCCCACCCATTCCACACATCTTTATTACAGCTCTTGGCATAAACTTTTATGTCAGATTTATTTAACTTCTTGAGAAAACTTAACAACCACATACAGTCATGTAATGACCACAATATCAGGACATAGAAATTTCCCCATTGCCCCCAAAAGTTCCCTTTTGCCTCTTCTTCACCTAATCTCTTCCATACTCCCATCCTGTGCAACTGATCTGATTATTCTTCCTCTAGTTTCATCTTTTTCATACACTGTCAAGCCTTTAGTGTCTGGTACCTTTCATTTAATACAATGCTTTTAAAGATATATTTTATTTATTCTTCTTGCCTCATTGCACCTGTTGGGACTTCCCATGCAAATCTGAATGGATGTGGTGACAGCACACATCCTTGACTTCTTCTCAGTTTTAGGGGGAAAGTATTGAACGTGTCAAATTAAGTAAAATATTAACTATAGTTATTTCAAGCTGAATCTTCCTTTTATTGTTTCCTTGGGAATCATTTCTATGGAGAATGTCTCACAACAGCTCATTTGACGTTGGGTGCTATCTCTTCTCTGTCTTGATACATCAGCACACTCCTTAGCTTCTGCACTCTGTGTATACCACAGCCTTCTTCCAGCTGGGATGCTCACATCTCTCAGGAAGCTCTCTCGGACTTATGAAACCAGCTTTGGGCCCTTTCTCTTCCGTGGGGCCCTTCTTTAATCCAGGGGAAGCACATGCATTTCTGATCTGTTATCAGCTTGTTCACAGTGTTGTCATCATTCTTTCTGCCACCAAGACTGTCTTATAGATACTGGTCAACCATATGACCAAACTTCCAAGATTCATTGAGCAGCTTCTCTAGAGGGTCAATTTGAAACATCACTCTTATGGCTTAAATGAAGGGAAAGCAATACCCAGTCTTTTCCCAGAGAGAGGGAGGGCAAGAAAAGCACCACAAAAAGCAACAGTGTTCTCAGAAGACATTCTCTCTCCCAGTATCTTCAAACTCAGGCATTTTATTCCTTTGAGTGAGTGGGCTGAAGTCAATAAAACTGAGTTTGGGTGGGACCTTTGCAAATCTTGCATAGAGGAGTCAAATGACATTTTTGAAAGGTCAGGATGTTTTCCTCTATTGCTTTATTTCTTTGGAGACTTTAGTTGACTCAAAGGCAAAACAGGTCTCATTATATAATGTATTACAAGTAAATGTATTACACTTCAATTTGTGTTTTTCTGACCACATTACACTGTTTCAGTTTATTTTCCATACATGTTGGGCCAAAAGAACTATATTTGTGAATAAAGACAGCATATAAGGAACAGCTCTATGCATATACTCCTTTTAATCACTACCATAAATCCTCATGATTTAGGAATTACTGAGGACTTGCTAAATAAAAAACTGCAAGTGAGATTATGTAAAACTGACAGAATTGCAAAGAGTAAATATTTAACAGCTAGGCACAGAAGGATCCATAGATCTAAGACTTTTTTAAAAAGTAGAATCTTACTTTGAAGTGAAATCTTTTTTTCACTCATTCAATGTGTTTAATAAATTCCATATAGGTACCAGAAAGAGTGTTAGGGAATGTAAGCGTTAATGGAGCTTCCATTCCCAAGAGAGAAAGAGGAAATAAACAAATAAATGAGCATGGTCATTTTGGGTAGTGATACACGAATAAAACTATGTGATAACTTAGAGGGGTGGGTTGGGGTAGGATGCAGAGGAGGTTCAAGAAGAAGGGGATATATGTATATTTAAGGGCTTCCCAGGTGGCACAGTGGTAAAGAATCTTCAGGCAATACAGGAGACATAGGAGACATGGGTTCAATCCTTGGGTCGGGAAGATTCCCCGGAGTAAGAAAAGGCAACCCACTCCAGTATTTTTGCCTAGAGAATCCAGTGGACAGAGAAGGCTGGTGGGCTACAGTCCACGGGGTCACAAAGAGTCAGACATGACTGAGCATGCATGCACGTATCCTTGTGGCTGATTCATATTGTTCTATGGCAGTAGTCAATACAATATTGTAAAACAATTATCCTCCAGTTAAAATTTTAAAAAAAATAAATTCTAAATGTAACAATTAATAAAAATAGCATCATTTTTTAAAAATAGGGAAATATGATATTAGAGTGAGTGGGCATGAGGGTAGGGTATTTGGCTAGACTTGAAGGCGTCTCTAAGGAGGTGATATTTAAATTGCGACAAATGACAAGAAGTAGCAAGCTTTGTAAAGATATGATGGCAGCTTGTCCTAGGCAGAGGGAACAGAGAGTGAAAATGCCCTCAGGCAAAAATATACTTGGTAAACTCATAGATCAGATGCAGGGCCAGTGTGATT
Source organism: Oryx dammah (assembly GCF_014754425.2). NCBI lineage: Eukaryota > Metazoa > Chordata > Mammalia > Artiodactyla > Bovidae > Oryx > Oryx dammah. The sequence goes on along the minus strand of NW_024070203.1, from coordinate 52,034,554 downwards.
GTAGCATAATGAGAGGTGGAGCAAGGTAGATGAAGAAGTCAGACAGGCAGGCAGCAGTCAGTTCATGTAAAATCTTGAAGGTGATGATCAGTCATTGCATTTATTCTAAGTGCAGCTGGGAGCCTTTTGGAGGGTTTTAAGCCAAGGAACAATGTGTTCTGATTCGTGAACTTCAGGGGTCATTCTCTCTGCTGTGCAGAGATTGAATCCTAAGGCCAAGAGTAGGAGTTGGAAGGACTGTGTCAGTGGTTCAGCTTTGATGTTACCGTGACATACTGGGCAGTGAAGATGGACAGTGAAGTGGATGGACAGAAGGTTGTTTGTTTTCCGGAGCTAATTACACTTTACTAAACAATATTTGGAGGGGGAAAGTAAAAAATAAAGATCAATATCCAAATCACCCATCTACAACAGAAATGCAAAGATGCTATACACTTCCTTTCAGATCCACCCTGGTCCTCCACTGTGTAGAATACTGGCTGCTGTCTTCAAATGAAGACTGAATAAGCTGCTTCTGACTTCACTCAGGGCAAGATAGTCTGCTGGGTGTGACACTGGGACTCGCCCTGGCCGTGACAGTACTGTCATCCCGGGGCGGCAGCTCTGGCCTGGGCTCTCTCATCTCTCAAGCTTCCTTATACCAGAATGAGAAGGAAGTGGAGTCAGTCCCACCCATCTGATTTTGGCAAAAAAAAATTCCAGGACTTTCATCTTGCTGGTTTCAGCATAGGCCCTTGGACCCCATAGAAATCCATAATCGTGCAGGATCACTGTCGCGACACCTGCTGATGATCTAGATATTGTTCCTTCATCAAATCATTATTGATGAGTTACTAGATTCCCCATAGATGGAATCCTTCTGCCCAGCATACAGCCCCATCATATTCAACACTTCCCAGATTTTCTCCTCGGGGGCACAGTTCCCCTCCATGAAGGTCATACCCAAGATAAGTATCAGGAGACTGGTCTTGGGCGTGCCCCGGTCATCACTCAGCCTCTTGTCATAGCTGAGGTTGAGTGATTTGACAAGGTCATAGGAGTGGCTGGTGGGGTCTACTTCTTTCACTTCAATGCCAGAGACATCCTCCATACACTCACAGACTTTGCTGAAGATCACAGGGAAGTTGTCTTTGTGCTCTCTGATGACACTCCTCAGCATTTATGCTTTGGGGGTGGCTTTCTTTGTTACATATTTGACACACAGGAACTGCACCAGTTTAGTCACCTTCTGGTTTAGTTCATGACTGAGCAAGAACTGGGGATCTGGTGGAGCCTCAGAGATGCTGGGGCCCTCCTCTTCTTGGCTTCTGATATTCTCATCAGATTGACTCAGTAGAGAGGCTGTGGTGGCAGCAGGTGAGAAGAAGGCTCCCTGAGAACCCTGGCAAGCACTCAGTGCCCCAGTGGCAGGCACCTCCTCTGGGGTGCCAGAGATCAAAGGAGTGAGGGAGGAGAAGAGGGGGTGGAGGAAGAGAAGTTGGTGGAGGAGAAGGAGGTTATGAAGGAGGAAGAGGTGGAGGAGTTGGCCTCTTCCTAGCCATAGGAGCCTGCACACTTTCAAAGCCCTTTCTAGGCCTTTTGGGGCCTGGAGATCTTCCTCAAGCTTGCAGTGCTCACTTTTCTGATCCAGGGACATGATGACTTGTGTTGGAGGTGGCCAACAGGAAGGTGGGACCAGGTCTCCTCTCTAGGGGTGCTCCCACGTGTCATGGGCTCCTGTTTTCCTGGATGGCCTGAGGCCTCATAAGTGAAGTGCAGCTATGGTTTTTCCAGTAGTCATGTATGGATGTGAGAGTTGGACTGTAAAGAAAGCTAAGCACCGAAGAATTGATGCTTTTGAACTGTGGTGCTGGAAAAGACTCTTGGAGTCCCTTAGACTGCAAGGAGATCCAATCAGTCAATCCTAAAGGAAATCAATTGTGAATATTCATTGGAAGGACTGATGCTGAAGTTGAAACTCCAATATTTTGGCCACCTGATACGAAGAACTGACTCATTTAAAAAGACCCTGATGCCGGGAAAGATTGAAGGTGGGAGGAGAAGGGGATGACAGAGGATGAGATGGTTGGATGGCATCACCGACTCAATGGACATGAGTTTGAGCAAGCTTTGGGAGTTGGTGGTGGTCAGGGAGGCCTGGCGTGTTGCAGTCTATAGGGTCGCGAAGAGTCTGACATGACCGAGCGACTGAACTGAACTGAACTGAGGTAGAAGACAAACCAGGTGTTACTATCTTAGAAACAAAAAGAATAAAATATGTCACAAAAGAGAAAGTGAGTGTCTTGTCTCATGTTTCTGATAAGTTTAACAAGGACAGAGGAATGACCACTGGAACATGAATGCCAAAGGCAACAGTTTGAACTTGTACAACTCACCAGAAATCAGAGTCTAAAACAAGCCTACAGTGAAAGTAGTTTATTTTGGTACTCAGTCCCATGAGCTTGGAATGGAGAACTGGAACAGGTAAAGCAGGGAAGGAAGGACAGTTGATATAAGCATGTATTAACTTGATCATCACTGGAGACTCTGTCATCTGGGAATCTTCTAAGAAGCTGTAGAACATTCCTTAGAACTACCTGCCTGTTAGAGACCATTTATCTGTAGGCCCCCATCCCCTACTGCTCCAGGGTTATTTATGGGTGTCCATTCTCCATACTTTCTGATTTTCTCAAACTCAGCTATTGAGAGATTCTGCCCTCAGTGTAATCAAAGGTGTCAGGACAGAAAGATAGAGATACAAAGCACAGAAGAGAAGTATTGCCCGATTATACCTAAAAGGATCTGGTTGCTAACAGCAATATTTGGAATTTAATGTGAGCATGAGAAGTGTAAGGCAGGGAATAAGAAGGTCTGATAATATTCATTCCTAAAATCATTCAGGACCTTCAAGATAATGGTTTACCTTAATCTTCAAAAACTAATGCTGAAGGGTTAGTTGAGCAATCTATAGTCCCTGTTGCTGCAACAGGGATTGGGGCTGTGGTTTATCAACAGCTCTCTCTCCCACCTATTCTAGATTCCCTCTGCCTTTGACCAGCCATACATCAACTCTAGGTTGCTTCCTTTAGTAGTGACTCAGATCTTCATCCTTATAGGTTCTGAATCTTTAGTTGTTTTGCCTTTGCTTGGCTGTGGTTGTTGGATTTGTCCCTTTAGAGTTATTACTGATCATGGAATTAATAAGAAATACTTCTGTGAGTTCCCTGGGTTTTACACATGTTCCCTTCTGCCCTCATAATATGGTAGCAATGTTAGGTTCATTAGTAAGTCCTTTCTCTGCCTACCAACTCACTCACATAGCAAGGCTGAACTGATCAGCTGGTAGCAGTCTTTTCAAGTTCAGTAGAATCTTGGCTGTGTTCCCTGTAGAAGCATCTTTTCCACTTACTTGAGATACAGGACTTTGAATCCTACAGAACCTAAGATTCCTGGACAAAAATATACACTCTGCAATTCCACTGTTTGATTTTCAGATCCATATTTCTCACAATTCTGGAGACTGGAAGTCTAGGATTATGGTGCCAGCTTGGTCGGGTTCTGATGGGAGCCTTTCCCTGAGTTGGAGGCTCTGACTTCTTTTTGTAGTCTCACATGGCAGAACGGGTATGCTCTTTACCTTCTTACAAGGGCATGAATCCCATTCCATCATGTGGGCTCTGTGTCCATGATCTCATCCACACCTAATTGCCTCCCCAAAACCCCTTACCTTCCGTATACTTTCACAATGAAGATTAGGCTTTTTATATTTATAAAGAGGAAAAGAAAGCAAGAAAAAAAGAATTTCAATTCATATCTCACACCATATACAAAAGTTAAATCAAAATGGATCATATACTCAAGTATAAGTTCAAGATTCATAAACATTCTAGAAGAAAATATAGGCGATAACTTAATATGATTTGTAAGTGATTTAGGGTTAGGAAATAATTTCTTAGCTCTTACACCAGGAAGACAATTTACAAAAAATAAAAATTGATTTATTGATTTATCAAAATTAAATCATCTTCTCCTCCGAAGACATTGTTAAGAAAATGAAAAGACAAACCATAGACTGGGAGAAAATATTTGCAAATTATTTGTCTCATAAAGGACTTGTATCTATAAATATGTAAAGAACAGTTAAAATTCAATAAGACCATAAAAAGCACAATTATAAAATAGCCAAAGGTTTGATCATACTCATCACCAAAAAATTTATACAGATGGTAAATATGCACATAAAAATGCTCAACATCTTTAGTAATTACGGAAGTATAATTAAAATCTCAATAAACTACTACCACACACCTATTAGCATGCCTAAAATTAAAACGACTCACCATATCAAGTCTTGGCAAGTATATGGAGCAACTGAAACTCTTATGCACTCCTGGTCTAAAACAGTTTGGCAGGGTCTTAAAAAGTTAATTTTATGTCTATCATACAATACAGTCATTTAATGCCAAGGTATTTATCCAAGATAAATAAAAGCATATTTCCTTAAAAAACTTGTATATAAACATTTATAGCGCTTTAATAGCCCAAATTGGAAAAATCTAAATTATTATCAGTAGAGGAAAGGATAAACAAATTGTCATATAACCATTCAGTGAAATGCTACTCAGCAATAAAAAGAAGCATTCTAATGATATCTTCAACAACACAGATAAACTGCAAAAAGAGGATGCTCAGAGAAAAAAGAAAGACATGAATACCACAATTTAATTTTTACTATGCAAAATTCTAGAAAATTCTAATATTTGTAGTTGTAATTAATTTGCACTGGCAAAAAGCAGGTCAGATATATCCTGGAAAATGGGTGGCAAAGAAATGCAAGAGAGGGAATTGAAGGGCCAACAGGAAACTTTTGGGGGTCATGAATATGTTCATTATTTTGATTGTAGGCATGGCATTAGAGAAGTATCCATGTGTCAAAATTTATTAAATCATGAACTTTCAACAAGTTCAGTTAATGTTAATTATAGCTCTATAAAGCTAATAAAAAGAGAAGTATTTGACATAGGTATGACATGCTGCTGCTGTGTTGCACATGTGCTAAACTGTTTGCTCAAAAAAAAAAAAAACCGGAGAAATAAAGATGATCCAAAAATATGAGGCCTGTTGCAAGAGATGTCTGATGTAACAATATCAGAGAATGTAATGTGAACAGAGAAGCCCAAACAGTAGTGTAGGTAGAAAAACTGTTAAGTAATAATAGCTTCCAATTACATATTTATTTCCACCAAACTCTTAGCACTGTAAAAACATATATTACACACACGGATATTAGTACTATTTCCTTAAAATAGACCCAATGGTAGATAATATTGTATTTGTTATCTTCATTATAAAGATGAGGAAATTGAGAATCAGAGAGTGTTAGTTGGGGTATTAGTCAGACTAGTACAGAGGAACTGAACCAATAAAATATATGTTTAATTAATATTTAATGTTTACATATTATATAAATATAAAATAGATTTATTATAAGAGTTTTGTCCACATGATCACAAAAGGTGACAATTTTCAAGGTCTTCAATGTGAGTTGGTGAGCTGGAACCCAGAAAGGCCTATGGTGTGATTCCAGTCTCAAGGGCAGATGTCTTGAAACCCAGGAAGAACTGATGTTTCAGTTAGAGTGAATGCAGGAAAAAGCTGATGTCCCAGTTCAAAGGCAGTCAGACAGAAGGAATTATCTCTTATGAGCAGGAGGGTCAGATTTTTTTTGTTCTATTCAGGCCTTCAACTGATTGGATGAGGCCCACCCATATTCAGTTCAGTTCAGTCGCTCAGCCATGTCTGACTCTTTGCTACCCCATGAACTGCAGCACACCAGGCCTCCCTGTCCATCACCAACTCCTGGAGTTCATGCACACTCACGTCCATCGAGTCGGTGATGCCATCCAGCCATCTCATCCTCTGTCATCCACTTTTACTCCTGCCCCCAATCCCTCCCAGCATCTGAGTCTTTTCCAATGAGTCAACTCTTCGCATGAGGTTGCCAAAAGTACTCGAGTTTCAGCTTTAGCATCATTCCTTCCAAAGAACACCCAGGACTGATCTCCTTTAGAATGGACTGGTTTGGATCTCCTTGTAGTCCAAGGGACTCTCAAGAGGCTTCTCCAACACCACAGTTCAAAAGCATCAATTCTTCAGCGCTCAGCTTTCTTCACAGCCCAGCTCTCACATCCATACATGACCACAGGAAAAACCATAGCCTTGAGTAGATGGACCTTTGTTGGCAAAGTAATGTCTCTGCTTTTGAATATGCCATCTAGGTTGGTCATAACTTTCCGTCCAAGGAGTAAGCGTCTTTTAATTTCATGGCTGCAATCACCATCTGCAGTGATTTTGGAGCACAAAATAATAAAGTCTAACACTGTTTCCACTGTTTCCCCTTCTATTTCCCATGAAGTGATGGGACCAGATGCCATGATCTTTGTTTTCTGAATGTTGAACTTTAAGCCAACTTTTTCCCTCTCCACTTTCACTTTCATCAAGAGGCTTTTTAGTTCTTCTTCACTTTCGGCCATAAGAGTGGTGTCATCTGCATATCTGAGGTTATAGATATTTCTCCCAGCAATCTTGATTCCAGCTTGAGCTTCTTCCAGCCCAGTGTTTCTCATGATGTATTCTGCATATAAGTTAAATAAGCAGGGTGACAATATACAGCACTGACGTACTCCTTTTCTTATTTGGAACCAGTCTGTTGTTCCATGTCCAGTTCTAACTGTTGCTTCCTGACCTGCATATAAGTTTCTCAAGAGGCAGGTCAGGTGGTCTGGTATTCCCATCTCTTTCAGAATTTTCCACAGTTTCTTGTGATCCACACAGTCAAAGGCTTTGACATAGTCAATAAAGCAGAAATAGATGTTTTTCTGGAACTCTTTTGCTTTTTCCATGATCCAGCAGATGTTGGCAATTTGATCTCTGGTTCCTCTGCCTTTTCTAAAACCAGCTTGAACATCTGGAAGTTCATGGTTCACGTATTGCTGAAGCCTGGCTTGGAGAATTTTGAGTTTTGAGAGTTTTGCCAAGAGAATAGACTGGTCATAGCAAACACCCTCTTCCAACCACACAAGAGAAGACTCTACATATGGACATCACCAGATGGTCAACACCGAAATCAGACTGATTATATTCTTTGCAGCCAAAGATGGAGAAGCTCTATACAGTCAGCAAAAACAAGACAGGGAGCTGATTGTGGCTCAGATCATGAACTCCTTATTACCAAATTCAGACTTAAATTGAAGAAAGTCTGGAAAACAACTAGACCATTCAGGTATGACCTAAATCAAATCCCTTATGATTATAGAGTGTAAGTGAGAAATAGATTTAAGGGACTAGATCTGATAGAGTGCCTGATGAACTATGGATGTATGCTTGTGACATTGTACAGGAGACAGGGATCAAGACCATCCCCATGGAAAAGAAATGCAAAAAAAGCAAAATGGCTGTCTGGGGAAGCCTTACAAATAGCTGTGAAAAGAAGAGAAGTGAAAAGCAAAGGAGAAAAGGAAAGATATAAGCATCTGAATGCAGAGTTCTAAAGAATAGCAAGAAGAGATAAGAAAGCCTTCCTCAGCTATCAATGCAGAGAAACAGAGGAAAACAACAGAATGGGAAAGACTAGAGATCTCTTCAAGAAAATTAGAGATAACAAGGGAACATTTCATGTAAAGATAGGCTCGATAAAGGACAGAAATGGTCTGGACCTAACAGAAGCAGAAGATATTAAGAAGAGATGGCAAGAATACACAGAAGAACTGTACAAAAAAGATCTTCACGACCAAGATAATCACGATGGTGTGATCACTCAACTAGAGACAGACATCCTGGAATGTGAAGTCAAGTGGGCCTTAGAAAGCATCACTACGAACAAAGCTAGTAGAGGCGATGGAATTCCAGTTGAGCTATTTCAAATCCTGAAAGATGATGCTGTGAAAGTGCTGCACTCAATATGCCAGCAAATTTGGAAAACTCAGCAGTGGCCACAGGACTGGAAAAGGTCAGTTTTCATTCCAATCCCAAAGAAAGACAATGCCAAAGAATGCTCAGACTACCACACAATTGCACTCATCTCACACGCTAGTAAAGTAATGCTCAAAATTCTGCAAGCCAGGCTTCAGCAATAGGTGAACCACCCATATTAGGGAGGGCAATTTGCTTCACTCAGTCTATCCATTCAAGTGTTAATCTCATTCAGAAATCCTCTTGGACAAACTCAGAATAACATTTGATCACATATCTGAGCAACTTGTGGCTTAGACAAGCTGTCACATAAAATTAGCAACATAGCTAGTAAAAACTGAAGCATTTATTAAAGAAGTAAATAATACTTTTGAGAACTATCTGTGAAGGTAAATTTAGTTATAGCCAGATATAGACAGCAGCACATAGAGATGAGTAGGATAAACCTAGCATTGAGAATTCGTATTTGAAAAGAATAAATGTTAGTACATGTGTATATGTTGATATGATCCAGAAGAAAGGTAAAAAATTTTATTTCAGAGGAAACGATTAAACAGAAAGAAAAGTCTTGGGAAGGGAAGCCACTGAATTGATTCCATAATGAGCTAATAGGTTGAGACCTTGTATTAGAATTGTATCCAAAGCCCATTTAATCTCAGGACACATCCTACCTTTCTGATCTCATCTTTTACCACTCCCATTTCACACATTAAAAAATTTCTATTCTAAACACACTGTTATTTGCATTCCTCCGGGACTTTGCTCTGCCTTTAACCTCATATGATAACATCCATCATACAGCTCCCATACGGTGAACTCCATCTCATTCCTCAAAGTGAAAGTGAAGCTGCTCAGTCGTGTCCGACTCTTTGTGACCCCGTGGACTGCAGCCCACCAGGCTCCTCTGTCCATGGGAGTCTCCAGGCAAGAATACTGGAGTGGGTTGCCATTTCCTTCTCCAGGGGATCTTCCCGACCCAGGAATTGAAACCAGGTCTCCCCCATTGCAGGCAGATTCCAGCAGACACTTTAACCTCTGAGCCACCAGGAAGCCCAAAACCCAGTTCATTCCTCAAAACCCAGTTCAAATATCTGTGCAGCTTACTCCAATGTCCTAACATCAAGTCTGTTACTCCTGTTCTTGTTCCTCCTAAAGTGCTTCCTATGATCCCTGATAACTCTAATCATAGTATATGGTGATGTTTATTTCTGTTTGTTTCCTTTGTTAGATTGTCAACTCCTTGAAGATTCCTTTTTAAATCTCATTACCAAGCACATAGTCCACCATAGTGTTTGTTCTCAAATTTTATTTCAGTGGGTGAAAATATGAATAAAATATAACTGTCTCAGCTGAATCTCAGGGCAAATTTATACGCATGAAGAACTTTCAACATTTGATAGTAACTCAGTGAGGAACTGCTGAAAGTGAAAGTGAAGCCGCTCAGTCCTGTCCAACTTTTGCAACCACATGGGCTGTAGCCTACCATGCTCCTCTGTCCATATACCACTTCAAACTTAACTTATCCCTAGGGTTACCAGGAGCACCCAAAACACTCCCTCATCCCTTCAGGCAGTGTACAGTCGTTTTCTTTGTCCCTTTGTATCAACCGACTCCTAAAGATGGTATGAGCATCCCTAGGCTATTAGCAATTCTGTGGAGGGAGGGGGTATAGTTTTCCACTGAGCTAAGTAGAAAGATGAAATTGAACAACAGAAGCTAAGGGACCTCAGTTCAGTTCAGTCGCTCAGTCGTGTCTGACTCTTTGCGACCCCACGAACTGCAGCACGCCAGACCTCCCTGTCCATCACCAACTCCCAGAGTTCACTTGCTCAGCCTAAAGATAGAGCCCCATCTGAGTTCTACATTCTCTGGCGCTACTTGTACCACACTGGGGACATAACCCTCCTCACTTCAGCAGAATTGCTACATTTAAGCACTTATGTTAACAAAGAAAGAAATATAAACAATGTTTTTTTCCCCAGTAATAGGTCTTTTCCATGGGTGTCAATTCTCTTCTGGAATTTCTCTTCAACAACTAAGAGAACTAGTGATAGATGTTCTTCATATATATATAAATTCTAAAGCAAGCTGATCCTGGTGTACCAGGCCCAATGTGAGTCTAGCACTTCTTATTTGAGATTTATAGCCAATTTTGAATTTGCTGTTGTTGCTGTTTGTTTCCCATCCCATTTCTCTGGGCTAGCAACCCTGTAAATAGTTTACATGTGGGTTCAATCTTTTGGCCTATTTCCTTGTCAAATTCTCAGGCTTTGAGCTTTCTAAAATGGCAGAAGTAATCAGAATTAGACTTGGGCAATGGGAAATGGTGCTTAGCAAGGTGTTCTAGGAACTTTCTCTCCCCTCCTTTTATTCTTCTCCTTTATCATCCAAATTTCTGCAGTTAAAAAGTCCTTGGTATCTACCCACATCCCCCATTATAGGGGGTCTATTCAGCAACTCTTCCTTTGTGTAATGGCCCAATCAGATCCTGAGTTTATTTCATTTTTGTTTTGGTCAAAACTGACTTTGTATATGCTTATATTTAATGGTTTCCTCTTGGGACTCAAGTAATTCATATTTTATGTGAAGTAACTTAATTTTATGATGTGTCTGGTATAAATAGATTTTTTTTTCTTCTCTATTCCTCTAAGATGATGACAATTTGATTTTCCATTTATGGTAACATTAATGTAATCTCCTGGAATTTAAGCACATCATTTGTGTCTAGTTTCTAACAGCAATCTCATTTGCCAAGCATCAGATTGAGTGCAGGTTTTCCTACAGACCCAGCACCACAAACATCAAGGAGAGCTTTAGCTGAGTAACCAATTGCAGATAAAGGGGAGCACAAAATCCTCAGGATGGCCTCTCATCTTTGTCACGCTCCCAGCTGATAAAATGCCACCCACCAACTTCAGAAAGTTATAAAACTGCCTCTTACATATATATTATATATATATATATACACACACACACATATATATACATGTATGTATAAAATCCATACATGTATGTATGTATAAAATCTAACATATGCCTACCTATATAAATAGTGGCATATGTTAGATTTTCATTTTAGATTCTATAAATCCCATTTCAGTAAAGGACCTCTTACCATATTAGTTTGAAAGGCATAATGTTTCTTATATATACATATAAAAAATACCTAAAAGCTTCCACTGCTTGTCATTAATGATACCCATAAATTCCTTCCCACTGCCAATATTGCTGTCAATCAGGGAAATTAGTGCAAAGAAAAGTGCTGTGCTCAAATAAAGCAGACTTGGCCTGGAAGAGTTCACCCCAGTTCCATTGTTCTTAGGTGCCATGCTGCTTGAACATAATAGCAGCGAAGCTGAATCTCTGACATCGTGCATTTTAACTAGAATATTTTGACATTCTGTTTTACTTTTTATACTTGTGTCTAAGGGAGAAAAAAGATGATTCTTTCTATTTTGCACAAAAAAAAAGAATATCACTTTTTAGAAGTCATTATACAAAGAGTTAGTCAAATTTTACAAAATCATATACACCTACAAAAATGTGCCCCAGAAATACATGACCTATGTTAGTTCATAGTTTTTATTTCAACTCTTCTTTCCAGCCAAGATCAATCCATCTTCTCCCACTGACTCTATAAAATGCCTCTACCAAATTTCTTTGGGTATTCCTGAGAAAATCAGGCTGGGCACAGGGAATTTTTGAAATCTGATTTAAAATATTTATGGTTTCTTTAATGCAAATATTGGAATATCATCAGAACACTAATGATACTCTGCACTACATCTTCTTTTCATCTATTCTGACAGTGTAGCTTTAGAGCTTACTCAGTGCCTGGCTGAGCTAAGGGCTCACATGAAAGCTGACTGGCTGAGTTTCAAGCTAAATAAAACAGAGGTGAGGATCTTAGGGGGTAAAGGGTTGAGAAGGGGCTGGGGACATTATTTAGAGAATGTTTAAACCTGGGGGTTTTCTGACTCACAACTGTGCTCCAAAAGCCTTAGAACTCAGTGAGGATCATGCCCTACGCGTGACCCTGAAAACTTTACTGATCACCTACACATTGTGAATCAAGATGAGGCCACAGCAGTCTTTCATGAGCATGCCTTGCCCACAATTACATTATCTGTTAATGGTCATTTTTTGAATGATGCCACCACCAGATTATAAATTCCCTGAAAGTAAGGTCCCATCACTTCATGACCAATAGATGGAGGAAAAGCGAAAGCAGGGACAGCTTTTATTTTGGGGGGCTCCGAAATCACTGAGGATGGTGACTGCAGCCATGAAATTAAGAGACACTTGCTCCTCGGAAGGAAAGCTATGACAAACCTAGACAGCATATTAAAAAGCAGAGACGTCACTATGTCAACAAAAGTCTGTATAGTCAAAGCTATGGTTTTTCCAGTAGTCATGTATGGATGTGAGAGTTGGACCATAAAGAAGACTGAATGCTGAAGAATTGATGCTTTCAAATTGTAATGCTGAAGAAGACTTTTGAGAGTCCCTTGGACAGCAAGAACATCAAACCAGTCAATCCTAAAGGAAATCAACCCCGAATATTCATTGGAATGACTGTTGCGCCACTACTTTGGCCAACTGATGTGAAGAGCTGATTCATTAGAAAAGAATCTGATGCTGGGAAAGTCTGAAAGCAAAAGGAGAAGAGAGTGGCAGAGGATGAAATGGTTAGACAGCATCACTGACTTGATGGACATGAATTTGAGCAAACTTTGGGAGATAGAGGAGGACTGAGGAGCCTGGTATGCTGCAGTCCATGGGGTCACAAAGAGTTGAACATGATTTAGTGACTGAAAAACAACCACCAGATCCTGGAAGGCAGGATCTTCAATGTTCATTTTTTCATCTTTGAAGCTGAGTATAATATCTGTGATATAATAAGATGATGGAGGGAGAAAGGAAGGAATGAGGGAGGAAAGGAAGGAGGGGAGGGAGGAAGGGATGTCTTGGCTTAGTCAATAAGTGATTCATGTTAATGTTAACCTACAATACTGTACTGAAAAAAATCTTCTGATTCTGACCATAAGAGAAGCTTAATAAAGTGTATGGCAATTTATTCAGGCTTAAACAATGACAGGAATAATGAAAGTGAAAGTCACTCAGTCATGTCCGACTCTTTGTGACCCCATGGACTATATAGTTCATAGAATTCTTCAGACCAGAATACTGGAATGGGTAGCCTTTCCCTTCTCCATGAGATCTTCCCAACCCAGGAATCGAAGCCAGGTCTCCTGAACTGCAGGTGGGTTCTCTACCAGGTGAGCCACAAGAGAAGCCAAGGAAGGAAGGCAGGAATAGCAAAGACCAAACAGAGCCTTTGTGCTAATCTCCTTCAAACAATAGACAAAGGTTCAAACATGGATGCATAGCTTGGAGAAGCAAATGAAGTCTGGATTTCAGGCCCCACTACAAGCCTTTGTGCAGAGGACAACTTGAAGCCCCATAGATTTATCAAAGAACACCACCTCAAAGACCCATTTTACTGATCTTTATATCTTAGCAGAAAACTGTTCTTTTCAGATAGGAAACTGATTTAATGTTAATAGATCCTCAATGGCTGGTTAAGCTGCTGTGCCTATTGCTATCCTAGGCTTAAGGTCTTAAATTCCTAATGTTTTCAATTATAGATATATATCTGTGCTCTCGAGCAGATTTTCTAAGAAAGCAGTTGAGAAAGTTCAGTAAGGATTCTCCTCTGATTTATCAAATGAGACTTTTTGACAAACCGCCTGGCTGATGGACAGTCAAAATTAAATGCTGGGACACTTCAATAATAAACCAACAACATTAGCTGAGAATTGACCATAAAATTAGTCATGGTCTGGATGAAATAAAGGAAGTTTGTGAATACTTAAAGGAACAAGCTGACAGTCACGGTGAAGTATCTTTTTTCATGAATAGCATTCCCAGTGTGCCCTTGTTTCTTGATGTACTATGTTGTACAATACTGCACTGAAAAACAAAAGTGAAGCTGCTCAGTCGCGTCCAACTCTTTGTGACCCCATGAACTGTAGCCTACCAGGCTCCTCCATCCATGGGATTTTTCAGGCAAGAATACTGGAGTGGGTTGCCATTTCCTTCTCCAGGAGATCTTCACGACCCAGGGATTGAACCCGGGTCTCCTGCACTGTAGGCAGACGCTTTTCCTTCTGAGCCACCAGTGAGGTCACAAGGAAAGGTGATAATCTGCACTATTTCTAATCATTTCAGCTACTTCTACAGCAGACGCACTCTGTTGCGGATGATATGAGCGAGTTAGCCTAAGTTAAGAGAACTTTAAAGTACTTAATCCACTGTACAAGAGAAAAAATCTTAGAGATGGAGCCCTGCCACATGGAAGAGTTATTTACTCAGCTCAAGGTAGTTCAAGAGTTATTTACATAGTACAGATGGAGGGGGGCTGGGAAAAGGTATCCAGCTACAGATAGAATTCTCAGGTCAAAGAGTCTATGTAACTCTGCAAAATAAATCTAAGTACTGATGTACATAATCCATAGAAAAAGATAACTTTTGTATTGAAATATGTGCCTAGATATTTTTGCAGTAGAGTCAACTTTATTTTTTGTTTAGAAAAGCAAAATAAATATAGAGTAATTTTAGGAATTTTTTTTTTTTAAAGAAAGAAATGTACAAAGGAAATCAAAATACCCATGGCTCCACAATCTAGAGGTAACTGGGATAGCCTCCGCCAATATCATTCTAGGATATTTTCCATCCATCAATATATATTGTTATAATGAAAATGGTTCAAGGTCTACATACTATTCATAATCGGCTCTTTAAAATGGATGATATACCTTGCATAACGTTCCAGGTGAATAATGTTTATCTAGACATCATTGGTTGCTGTAGTCATTCTTGCACGACAGTGTATTCTTTTTCACATATGTAATATGTGTATATATACATACATCATCATGTATTTTGAAATCAGTGCACAACTTATTGCTGAACATTCAAATAGTATCTAATTGTTCACCACTATAAAGATCGCTTTAAAAAACACTCTTTGATGAAGTGAAAAAAAAAAAACACTCTTTGTAGCTCAATCTCTGAGCACAGAATTTGATTTTCTTAGTATAAATATGGAAATGCCAGATCAAATATACTGCCTATTGTAGCAGAGAATTTGTTCTATACACCAAATCCCACAGCCTCTTCTTCCTCCTGGATGCAACCAGACTATCTGTTCCTCCCACCACTGCACTTAAGTGTGACCAGGAGTCTGAGGTTCACTCAGTGATCATCAATGCTGTAATGACCCATAGAGCCCTCTTACATGTACTTCTTCAAACTCTTTTCCCTTTTCAGTTGTTTGGAATGACAACTGAAGTTGTCATTAAAGTTGTCAGAACTTCTGTTAGCTTGGATGTCCCAGTGACCATGTAGAGAAAGGCTCTGCTCACAGGTTTACTGATTCAACATCACCTCATGTACAAGGAGAAAACCTCCACCATGCTGGAGTTGTTATGTGTTTGGAGAGTTATTTGATACTGTCACCAATACCTACATTTTAAAACTTGTATAACATTTATTACCATCCTGCTGCTGCTAAGTCACTTTAGTCGTGTCCAACTCTGTGCAACCCCATAGACGGCAGCCCACGAGGCTCCCCTGTCCCTGGGATTCTCCAGGCAAGAATACTGGAGTGGGTTGCCATTTCCTTCTCCAATGCATGAAAGTGAAAAGTGAAAGTGAAGTTGCTCAGTGTGTCCGACTCTCAGCGACCCCATGAACTGTGGCCCACCAGGCTCCTCCATCCATGGGATTTTCCAGGCAAGAGTGCTGGAGTGGGGTGCCATTGCCTTCTCCATATTATCATAAAGATGTCCAAAATAAATAATTTCTTAATTTGTTTTACACAACCTGACAATAAAAATTTTATCTTTTGAAAATTCTCTATCAAGTGAAAATACGTCCTTTGTTCTAATCTGCATCTTTTAATCATTAACAACATTGAATGAGTTTTCCTATACCCATAAGTAATTTCAATTAAAATAAAATCACGACTCTTCTAATCACTAACTATCCTAAAAGTAGTGGTAGTAGTAATATTGACTTTCAACAAAGTGGAAATTAGGAAATACTACAAATAGGTCTTCAAACTTTAAAGGAAAATATAAAAATGATTTACTAATTTATTTGAAATTATCTTATTTTAAGGAGTTAAGGTGATGAAGTTATTAGTCTATACGACTGCAAGTTTAACATAAAACTGTAAGTTTGGGGGAAATAAATTTCACATATTATTGAAATGTTAATGGTCATTCAGCATTTTATTCAAGGCAGAACAGAAAATCGGAAGTCAGCTACAGCTTTAACAATTGAAATAATGGAAGTTTAAAGCACTATTTGCTAATTGTTCTTTGTTATCTCATGTCAATAGTTAAAAGTGGTCTGCTTGAGCATACACAAATCTCTCAAGTCAACAGAGAAAAGCAAAATAAAATTAATTTGCAAAATAATAGAATTTTAACTAATCCCTCCCTGAAGTATTTCCTATAACCTGATGTCTTCCTTTTTTTTAGGGCAGCCAAACACTTTAGCCTCAAGGCAAATACAAACTGGCTTTGAAACAGACTTTCAAAAGCCTCGCCCTGAGGTTGCTAAAGATTTAGCACAGTTAGATGAGGCCAGAGTAAAACTTTCTTCCTATTCCCTGAGACCAGATCCTCTCCTGGTACAAAAGAAAGTCAACAAGGAAGCAAGGACCTGCAGGTTTCTGAGGTCTAGGGGAAATCTCGTAAACCTTCACTTAGAAAGGTGTGAGTGACAGCATCTTGGTAAATCCAGGAAACAGAAAGCAAAAGCAGCCCATAGCCCTTTTCTAGGGAGTAAAAAGAATCCTAGGTTGGAGATGACTTCATAGAATATATAGACCAGAGATTACAACTGGCCCATTTATAGGTAGAATGACTCCCCAAAGGTGTCCATAATCCCGATCCTTGGAATCTGTAAATATGTTAATTTATAAAGCAAAAGAGAATTTCTGGGTGTGATTAAGGTTAAGGGCTTTGAAATGGGGAGATTATCCTGGCTTAGCCACATGGGTACAATCTAATCACACAAGTTCTTAAAAGTGGATAGACTTTCACAGCTGTGGTCAGAGAGAGCTGTGACAACAGATAAAAGGCAAGAGAAACGTGGCACTGCTGGCTTTGAAGATGGAGGAAGGGGCCCATGAGCCAAGGAATGTGGGTGACTCCTAGAAGCTGGAAAAAGCAAGGAAGAACATTTCTCCAAGGCCCTTAAGAAAGGAACAAAGCCAGAGAGACCCATGTTAGACTTCTGACCTACTGAACAGTAAGGTAATAAATTTGTATTATTTGAAGCCACTGAGTCTGTGATAATTTGCTAAAAAAAACAATAGAAAACTAGTACAGCTATCCACAGGCTACATATGGCCTATTGTTGGGAAATTTCACATAAAACCTTATTTCCACTTTCTTGAAACCCCAGAATATCTGCGAACATGGGTCTACATTTGCATACAGAAGCAATCCACTGCAGGTGAATAGTGGCCCCTCTTCCAACAAGGGAAGATGTTCTTCAGGTGATGCCAGTACCTATTACACACTTATATCAGGTAGATTATCTATTTAAGAAGAGGTGGCAAGAATACACGGAAGAACTGTACAAAAAAGATCTTCACGACCCAGATAATCATGATGATGTGATCACTAAACTACAGCCAGACATCTTGGAATGTGAAGTCAAGTGGGCCTTAGAAAGATCAGTATGATCAAAGCTAGTGGAGGTGATGGTATTCCAGTTGAGCTGTTTCAAATCC
>NW_024070203.1:51949081-52011793 GCF_014754425.2 Oryx dammah | reverse complement strand
GGATTTGAAACAGCTCAACTGGAATACCATCACCTCCACTAGCTTTGTTCATACTGATCTTTCTAAGGCCCACTTGACTTCACATTCCAGGATGTCTGGCTCTAGGTGAGTGATCACACCATCGTGATTATCTGGGTCGTGAAGATCTTTTTTGTACAGTTCTTCTGTGTATTCTTGCCATCTCTTCTTAATATCTTCTGCTTCTGTTAGGTCCATACCATTTCTGTCCTTTATCGAGCCCATCTTTGCATGAAATGTTCCCTTGGCATCTCTAATTTTCTTGAAGAGATCTCTAGTCTTTCCCATTCTGTTGTTTTCCTCTGTTTCTCTGCATTGATCACTGAGGAAGGCTTTCTTATCTCTTCTTGCTGTTCTTTGGAACTCTGCATTCAGATGTTTATATCATTCCTTTTCCCCTTCGCTTTTCACTTCTCTTCTTTTCACAGCTATTTGTAAGGCCTCCCCAGACAGCCATTTTGCCCTTTTGCATTTCTTTTCCATGGGGATGGTCTTGATTCCTGTCTCCTGTACAATGTTACGAACCTCATTCCACAGTTCATCAGGCACTCTATCTATCAGATCTAGGCCCTTAAATCTATTTCTCACTTCCACTGTATAATCATAAGGGATTTGATTTAGGTCATACCTGAATGGTCTAGTTGTTTCCCCTACTTTTTTCAATTTAAGTCTGAATTTAGAAATAAGGAGCTCATGATCTGAGCCATAGTCAGCTCCCTGTCTTGTTTTTGCTGACTGAATAGAGCTTCTCCATCTTTGGCTGCAATGAATATAATCAATCTTATTTCGGTATTGAGCATCTGGTGATGTCCATGTGCAGAGTCTTCTCTTGTGTTGTTGGAAAAGGGTGTTTGCTCTGACCAGTGCGTTCTCTTGGCAAAACTCTATTAGCCTTTGCCCTGCTTCATTCCATATTCCAAGGCCAAATTTGCCTGTTACTCCAGGTGTTTCTTGACTTCCTACTTTTGCATTCCAGTCCCCTGGGTGTTAGTTCTACAAGGTCTTGTAGGTCTTCATAGAACCGTTCAACTTCAGCTTCTTCAGCATTACTGGTGGGGGCATAGGCTTGGATTATTGTGATATTGAATGGTTTGCCTTGGAAACGAACAGAGATCATTCTGTCGTTTTTGAGATTGCATCCAAGTACTGCATTTTGGACTCTTTTGTTCACATGATGGTTACTCCATTTCTTCTGAGGGAATCCTGCCCACAGTAGTGGATATAATGGTCATCTGAGGTAAATTCACCCATTCCAGTCCATTTTAGTTCACTGATTCCTAGAATGTCGATATTGACTCTTGCCATCTCCTGTTTGACCACTTCCAATTTGCCTTGACTCATGGACCTAACATCCAGGTTTCTATGCAATTGCTCTTTACAGCATTGGACCTTGCTTCTATCACCAGTCATATCCACAACTGGGTATTGTTTTTGCTTTGGCTCCATCTCTTCATTCTTTCTGGAATTATTTCTCCACTGATCTCCAGTAGTATATTGGGCACCTACTGACCTAGGGAGTTCCTCTTTCATTCTATTTTATTTCTATCATTTTGCCTTTTCATACCTTTCATGGGGTCCTCAAGGCAAGAATACTGAAGTGGTCTGCCATTCCCTTCTCCAGTGGACCACATTCTATCAGACCTCTCCACCATGACCTGCCCGTCCTGGGTGGCCCCACAGGGCATGGCTTAGTTCATTGAGTTAGACAAGGCTGTGGTCCTAGTGTGATTAGATTGACTTGTTTTCTGTGATTATGGTTTCAGTGTCTCTGCTCTCTGATGCCCTCTTGCAACACCCACCGTCTTACTTGGGTTTTTCTTACCTTGGACGTGGGGTATCTCTTCACTGCTGCTCCAGCAAAACGCAGCCGCTGCTCCTTACCTTGGACAAGGGGTATCTCCTCACCGCCACCCCTCCTTACCTTGAACGTGGAGTAGCTCCTCTAGGCCCTCCTGCACCCGTGCAGCCACTGCTCCTTGGTCGTGGGGTAGCTCCTCCCTGCCGCCGCCCCTGGCCTCGGGCGTGGGGTAGCTCCTCTTGGCTGCTCCTGCGCTGTCACAGCCTGGCACTCTTGGCCGCCACCCCTGACCTTGGACATGGGGTTGCTCCTCTTGGCCGCGCTTATGTGCCGTCCCAGCTGCCCGTGCTTGTTCCGACTGTATAAAACGGTTTCAAGATTCTTTTCTTTCCTTTTGTTTTGTGAATAGCTTTGTCTTTATGCAAATATCTAATATTACACTGCCTTAATTATTGTAGTTTTAAAGTAAATTTTGAATTCAAGAAATATGAGTCACTCAACTTTGTGCTTTGTTGTCAAAATTATTTCAACTATTCTAGGCCTTTTGCATTTCAACATAACTTTAGACTTCATTTTCTAATTCCTGCTGAAAGGCCTACTGCAGTTTTGATAGATGATATTTTGGATTTATTGATCTATTTGGGGAGAATGAACATAAAAGATGAGGGTTCAATCCCTGAGTTGGGAGGATCCCCTGGAGAAGGAAGTCACAACCCACTCAAGTATTCTTGCCTGGAGAATCCCACGGACAGAGGAGCCTGGTGGATTACAGTTCATGAGGGTGCAAAGTCGGACACGACTGAAATAACTTCACATGGATATCTTAATGGTATTGAGTTTTCTACTCTGTGAATATGATGTTTCTTTCTATTTAGATACCCTTTCATTTTCCTCAGCGATGTTTCATAGCTTTTAGTGTTAACTGGTTTTGATTCTCTTATAAGTAGCTTGTTTTTTAATTTTGTAATTTTCATTTCATTGTTACTAATATATAAAAATGTGTATATACTATCTATGGCTTTAAATTTCTATGACAGATGCTGCCTCATTACATAACATACATAACATACAGCAAAGAGGAAGGATTTAGGTTTCAAATGTGGCCTGTGATAAAGTAATAAACACTAAGCAACATCATTCAATATTGCAGTGATCTGTCTGTTCGTCTTGACTTCTTATTAGACTGAAAACTCCCTGCAGGCCATGACTGTGTCACTCACAACAACTGAACTGTTGTCTAACAGGTGGTAATGCTAAATAAATATTTGATAAAGGAATGAATGAAATGAGTGCCAAAACGGAAAGGTACCATCTCAAATTCTGAATAAAAGTATTTGCGCTCTTTCGGTTTAATGCCAGAAGAGCTTGAGCATAGCAACACATGCTGCGGAACAGGCCATCTTTCTATGAGATGCTTTATTTATCCCTACATCTTTCAGACAGGCAGTGGCAATGTGCTCCAGGAAGGAGAGTGGGATGCTGGGTGTCAAGTCTCAAGGGTTTAATTCCCACCTCTGAATCTCACTAGCTTCAAGGCCTTGGGCAAGTCACTTAACCTCTGTTCCAAACAGAAATAATACCACCTCCTCCCAGGAGCACACCAAGGCAAGTTTGATTGATGGCTAAGCTCTTAGAGTCTTTGATGAAATGTGCTGAATGGCTGCCAAGTATTACTACTGCTAATAATAATAATGTTTTTCTAACATAGTCCCACAGAGCAATATAAATCGGTAACAAGGGACAGATTGCTTCAACAAAGCAAATTGTGACCAATTCCTTTTGAAAGAAGGATGATAGGCTTAATTCCACAATGGTATCATTTTCTGTTCTCTGTTCTCTCTTTACTTACAAGGAGAACGAGTTGTCATGTGTCTATGTGAGGTGTTTAGACTTCTTTAGAAAGGAGAAATGAAGAGAAAAATTAGAAGCAAGCACAGACACAGTCATATTATGGAAATATCATGTTTCTCGGGTAGGTTGATCATCTATATTAAAAAAAAGGGGGTGATTAGTAAGACAGAAATGTTGTCATTTGTTATTTCATCAGTTACATGGTTTTACTGTATCCTGAAAGAAAATTAAAGGAGACTCTAATCCATCAATTTAGTTTCAGAACATCTATTTCTTGAAACAGAAATATTATTCTACACTACTTAGGTGCTTTTTTCTTTTCCTGTACAGTGCCTAACATGATTTTAAAACAAGATTTATTAGATTTTTTTTCCTGGTTATAAAATAATGCATACGTACTCTAGAAAATCTGGACAAAGATGTAAAATATAAATGAATAAAAATTGGGATATTGTGATAGTGTATAATTTGAAATATGTCCTCTGTTTAAACTGCCAGGTTCAATCCCATGTCTGTCGTATTAGTTTGATCAAACCTCTTAATTCCTGTGGGCTTCAGTTTCTTCATCGTCTAAATGGGACAGTGATGCCTATTTTTCTGGTTGTTGTGATAATTTAATTAAATAGTGCATGTGAAGCACTTAAAAGAGTGCCTAGCACACAGAACATTGTTTGATAAATTAATATTGTTGTCATTTAATTACTCATAATCTTTAAACTAAAAGATAATTTTTTCAGAAGTTCATTTCATGAACATAAACTTTTATACTAAGTATACAGTTTCTTTTGCAAGATTGAAATTTCTCCCCAAATTCATATGTTGAAATCTAGTTTCCAGTAATATAATATTTAGAGATGGGCCTTTGGGAATGATTAGTCATGAGGGTGGAGATCTTATGAGGGAAACGTGTGCCCTTATAAAAAAGACCCTGGAGAGCTCTCTCATCTTTCTGACATGTGAGGGCACAGAGGGAAGACAGTCTGTCTGTGAACAAACAGTTCCTCATCAGACACTGAATATACTGCTGTCTTGATCCTGAATTTCCCAGCCTCCAGAACTGTGAGAAATAAATGTCTGTTGTTTTAGTCAGCCAGTCTATGGTATTTTGTTATAGCATCCCAAACAGGCTGAGATAAGATCATATTGTACTAACCGTTTTTAATCCGCTTCTCATCAGTGAGTATATTACAAGGATTTTCTTATGTCATTACATATTTTTCTACATGTATGGCACAATCATTTAAGCAACACATTTTTACACTGATGGGCTTGATTTGTCATATCCTGAAGAACCAACCTCTTATTGTCAGACATTTATTGATACATTGTTCCCAGTTTTTGTTTATATTAAGAATACTGCAGTGATCAACATTTTGTGCATCTCAGCTATGGGATGGACCTCTAGAAGTAGAATTTCTGAGGAACAAAGAAAGTCAGGGTATACTTTTAAAGCTTTTGATGTTAAGTGATCTCCAGAAGTTTTGAGATAGTAGTATAAATCATAGCAATTTAATTTGTCCTATTAACTCTTCATAAACATATATTGCTTCTCCCTACATGATATAGCCTAAGATAATCTTTTACTGAAAATCAAGAGGCAAAGGAATAAATGATGAGAAAAGAATATGGATTAAAAGAGTGTGGATAACTTCTGCACTTTTCTAAGATCAATTTCTACTGAGACAATCTGTAATTGGGGATCTTAGATTTATAAACCTTGGTAAAAACTGACAAATACTCTACACCTCAACTCTATTTGAAAGAACTTGTTTTCAAACTTCTCTTTATTCCCTCTTTTTTCTTATAAAACATGATATCAACACCATTTTGAAAAGATATTCTGGCATAATTTATATTACATTCATGCAATTTACTTACTTAAAATAGGTTAGGTGAAAGCAAAGTTTTCCTTTGACATTTTTCCCAAAGATTTACATCTTTTTTTAAAGTTAAAAACACATCATGTTTATTTAAACTGATATACCTAAAATATAGCTTCTGATATTTACTGGGAACCTGATGTCAGTTTGTATGTCCTATTCACTAAGTCATACTTGCCCAGCAGTTGGCTGCTTCACATTTTTACCTTGTTTTATGTTCTCTGGACTGCTCTCCAAAAAGCACAATGTAGCTAGGGGAATATTCATGGAATTTAGACAGTAATCCAAAAGGAGTTCAGTTTGGCAGAAGGAGAAAAGAATAGAGGCTCAGTTATTGAAACAAGACTTATTCCTTGAAAATCTAAGTTGGTGTAGCCACTATGGAAAACAGTATGGAGGTTCCTCAAAAAACTAAAACTAGAGTTGCCATAGGATCCTCAATCCCATTCCTTGGCATATATCTGTACTAAAATATAATTCAAAAAGATATATGAACCCCTATGTTCATAGCAGCACTATTCACAGCACTGTTCATAGCCAAGACATGGACACAAACTAAACATGCCTCTACAGATAAAGAAGATATGGTACAAATATACAGTAGGATAGTATAAGCCACAAAAAAGAATGAAATAGTTCCATTTGCAGTAACGTGGATGGACCTAGAGATTATCTTATTATGTGAAGTGAGTCAGAAAGAGAATGACAAATACCATATGATATCACTTATGGATGGAATCTCAAATATGACATAAATGAATTAACCTATGAAACAGAAACAGACTCACAGACATAAAGAACAGACTTGTGGTTTTCAAAGGGACAAATGGGTGAAGCAGGGATGGACAGAGAGTTTGGGATTAGTAGATGCAAACTATTATACATAGAATGAAAAAAAATAGGTCCTATTTTATTGCGTAGGGAATTGTATTTAATATCCTGTGATAAGCCACAATGGAAAATTATATATATATATAAAACCTACAACATCTCCTAGATCTAACACCAAAAAAAAAGATGTCCTTTTCATCATACGGAATTGAAATGCAAAAGTAGGAAGTCAAGAGATACCTGGAATAACAGGCACATTTGGTCTTGGCATATAAAATGAAGCAGGGCAAAATAGTTTTGTCAAGAGAACACACTGGTCATCAGTTCAGTTCAGTCGCTCAGTCGTGTCCGACTCTTTGCAACCCTATGAATCGCAGCACGCCAGGCCTCCCTGTCCATCACCAACTCCCGGAGTTCACTCAGACTCACGGCCATCGAGTCCATGATGCCATCCAGCCATCTCATCCTCGGTCGTCCCCTTCTCCTCCTGCCCCCAATCCCTCCCAGCATCACAGTCTTTTCCAATGAGTCAGCTCTTCGCATGAGGTGTCCAAAGTACTGGAGCTTCAGCTTTAGCATCATTCCTTGCAAAGAAAGCCCAGGGCTGATCTCCTTCAGAATGGACTGGTTCGATCTCCTGGCAGTCCAAGGGACTCTCAAGAGTCTTCTCCAACACCACAGTTCAAAAGCATCAATTCTTTGGCACTCAGCCTTCTTCACAGTCCAACTCTCACATCCATACATGACCACAGGAAAAACCAAAGCCTTGACTAGATGGACCTAGTCGGCAAAGTAATGTCTCTGCTTTTGAATATACTATCTAGGTTGGTCATAACTTTTCTTCCAAGGAGTAAGTGTCTTTTAATTTCATGGCTGCAATCACCATCTGCATTGATTTTGGAGCCCCCCAAAATAAAGTCTGACACTGTTTCCACTGTTTCCCCATCTGTTTCCTATGAAGTGATGGGACCCATGTCATGATCTTCATTTTCTGAATGCTGAGCTTTAAGCCAACTTTTTCACTCTCCTCTTTCATTTTCATCAAGAGGCTTTTTAGCTCCTCTTCACTTTTTGCCATAAGGGTGGTGTCATCTTCGTATCTGAGGTGATTGATATTTCTCCCGGCAATCTTGATTCCTGCTTATGTTTCTTCCAGTCCAGCGTTTCTCATGATGTACTCTGCATAGAAGGTAAATAAGCAGGGTGACAATATACAGCCTTGACATACTGCTTTTCCTATTTGGAACCAGTCTGTTGTTCCATGTCCAGTTCTAACTGTTGCTTCCTGACCTGCAGACAGATTTCTCAAGAGGCAGGTCAGGTGGTCTGGTATTCCCATCTCTTTCAGAATTTTCCACAGTTTCTTGTGATCCACACAGTCAAAGGCTTTGGCATAGTCAATAAAGCAGAAGTAGATGTTTTTCTGGAACTCTCTTGCTTTTTCCATGATCCAGCGGATGTTGGCAATTTGATCTCTGGTTCCTCTGCCTTTTCTAAAACCAGCTTGAACATCAGGGAGTTCACGGTTCACATATTGCTGAAGCCTGGCTTGGAGAATTTTGAGCATTACTTTACTAGCGTGTGAGATGAGTGCAATTGTGCGGTAGTTTGAGCATTCTTTGGCATTGCCTTTCTTTGGAATTGGAATGAAAACTGACTTTTCCAGTCCTGTGGCCACTGCTGAGTTTTCCAAATTTATGACACAAGAGACAACTCTACACATGGACATCACCAGAGAGTCAATATCAAAATCAGGTTATTATCTTTGCAAATGAAGATGGAGCTCTATACAGTCAGTAAAAACAAGAACCAGAGCTGACTGTGACTGAGAGCATGAGCTCCTTATTGCAAAATTCAAGCTTAAATTGAAGAAAGTAGGGGAAACCATCAGGCCATTCAGATATGACTGAAATCAAATCCCTTATGATTATACAGTGTAGGTGATGAACAGATTCAAGGGATTAGATCTGGTAGACAGAGTGCCTGAAGAACTGTGGACAGAGGTTTGTAGCACTGTATAAGAGGCAGTGACCAGAGCCATTCCCAAGAAAAAGAAATGCAAGAAGGCAAAGTGGTTGTCTGAGGAGGCTTTACAAATAACTAAGGAAAGAAGAGAAGTGAAAGGAAAGGGAGAAAGGGAAAGATATACCCAACTGAATGCAGAGTTCTAGAGAAGAGCCATGACAGATAAGAAGACCTTCTTAAGTGAACAGTTCAAAGAAATAGTGGAAAACAATAGAATGGGTAAGAGTAATGATCTCTTCAAGAAAATTGCAGATATCAAAGGAAAATTTCATGAAAGAATGGGCATGATAAAGGATAGAATTGGTAAGGACCTAAAAAAAGTATAACAGATTAAGAGTTGGCAAGAATAGATAGAAGAACTATACAAAAAAGGTCTTTATGACCTGGATAACCATGATGGTGTGGTCACTAAACTAGAGCCAGACATCCTGGAGTGTGAAGTCAAGTGGGCCTTAGGAAGCATTGCTACAAACAAAGTTAGTGGATATGATGGAATTCCAGGTGAGCTATTTCAAATTCTAAAAGATGCTGCTGCTCAAGTGCTGCACTCAATATGTCAAATTTGGAAAAGTCAGCAGTGGCCATGAAACTGGTTAAGGTCAGTTTTCACTCTAACCCCAAAGAAGGGCAATGCCAAAGAATATTCAATATATGTTCAGTTCAGTTCAGTTCAGTTGTTCAGTTGTGTCCAACTCTTTGAGACCCCATAGACTGCAGCACGCCAGGCTTCCATATCCATCACCAACTCCTGGAGCCTGCTCAAACTCACGTCTATCAGGTCAGTGATACCATCCAACCATCTCGTCATCTGTCATCCCCTTCTTCTCCCACCTTCAGTCTTTCCCAGCATCAGGGTCTTTTCCAATGAGTTGGTTCTTGGCATCAGGTGGCCAGGGTCTTGGAGCTTCAGCTTCAGCATCAGTCCTTCCAATGAATATTCGGGGCTAATTTCGTCTAGGAGGGACTGGTTGGATCTCCTTGCAGTCCAAGGGACTGTCAAGAGTCTTCTCCAACACCACAGTTCAAAAGCATCAATTCTTCAGTGCTCAGCCTTCTTTATATTCCAACTCTCACATCCATACATGACTACTGGAAAAACTATAACTTTGACTAGATGGACCTTTGAGTTGCAGCAGGAAACTTGGGGTTCCTCTCGAGATACAACGGGGACCTCAGTGACCCGCTCGTGTGGCCTCAGGAAAGTCCAGTCTCCATGCGAGTTTTGAGAGGCCTCTTGGGATTCCTCTCCATTTGCTGCCGGGGCTGAGGTCCTCATCTGGAGTTGAAGCCAGAACCTCAGGGTTCCTCTCCAGTGCTGACATGGATCTCGGGGTTCCTCTGGAGTTTGGGTTATAGATACCATGGAGAGTCCCTTAATAACAGCAGAAAACCCAGAAGGTTTTAGATATTTTCATTTTGAATGTATGTGTCCCTGTGAGCAGACACCAGTCTCTCTTGACAAGATTACTTTGTGACTTGTCTTATAATGACCTCCCCAGGAAAAAGTAATCTGATCTGCCCATATAAAGGTGATTAAGAGAATTTGGATTTATTCTATTTACCTGATATTTTGGCAACCCACTCCAGTATTCTTGCCTGGAGAATCCCATGGACAGAGGAGCCTGGTAGGCTGCAGTCCATGGGGTCGCAAAGAGTTGGACATGACTGAGCGACTTCACTTCACTCATTCACTTAAAGGAAATCTTCAGGCTAAAGTTATTTTCATTTATTAAAGAATAATTTTATAGCACAAGTATAATTACACAAAATTATGTGTTTTGACCTGAGTTCATAAATAGCAGAGTTCAATGTCAGATAATGGTATTGTTGGGAGTGACTCCTATTGGTAGGGATGTTTATGTACCTTTTCTAATACTTTCCCATGAAGAAGATGAAAGAGGTGTCATGGGAGGAACTTTAACTTCCCATTAATCACAACTAGCACCTAACTGTCTCCAAGGAGCCCAAGTAATTCAAGTGACAGCCTGAATAAAGAGAACTTTCTCCATAGAAAAAGAGACACCAGTCATATGTGGTCCACTGGTCATATGTAGGTGGGAAATATTTGAGGGTCAGCATGTGTACAACTCTAATACAGATTTTGAAGTGGTTGCAGCAGAGAAATAAGTACTTTTAGACAAAAAGCATCACCTAAGACTAACTTGTTTTATTGAACAATAACATAATAGAGGGAGAGTCTAAAGGGAAAATTAAAAAAATAACAATAGCAATTGTGTTAGACAGTTGGGATTGTTGATGTGTCTTAATTATTTCCAAAAAGCAGAGATTCCCACTTGTGTTCTAACAATTTTTAAAAAGCTCATCCCATCGACCTAATCAGGTTCAATCTCTGATCAAGACAGTGAAAACTTCAAAAGTTGATGAGACAATGAAGTTGCTTTTTAAAAATTTTGCAGAAACCCTATTTATCTACCTTTAGAAGTGAAAGTGTTAGTTGCTCAGTCTTGTCTTTTTGCGACCCTATGGATTGTAGCCCGCTAGGCTCTTCTGTCCATGGAATTCTCTAGACAAGAATACTGGAGTGTGTAGCCATTCTCTTCTCCAGGGGATTTTTCCAACCCAGGAATTGAACACAGGTCACCTACACTGCAGGCAGATTTTCACCTTTAGAAATAGATATTTCCCACTTTTTATTAGAAAAAAGCCACCATATAAAACCTTAAACTTATCTGAAGCAATATCATACTTCTATACAATTTCTTCCCTGGTGAATTCCCTGGTGACTCAATCAGGAAAGAATCCACCTGCAATGCAGGAGACCCAGATTTGATCCCTGGGTCAGGAAGATCCCCTGGAGAAGGAAATTGCAAGCCACTCCGATATTCTTGCCTGGGGATTTCATGGACAGAGGAGCCTGGTGGTCTACAGACCATGGGGGTCACAAGAGTTAGACACGACCTAGCAACTAAGCCACCACCATACAGTGTCTTACAGTTTTCAAAGCACTTTCAAAAACATTGAAAATATGTTATTGTGAATTGAATTCTTACTAAAATATTCTGACAAAGTTATTTTGAAAAATCCCATGAATTTGTTTTCTACCTTGAATTTAAAACTCTAGTTTATAAAGGAAAATAAGTCTTAGAGATGCACAAGAAAAAATAAAATAAATGTCACCTCTAAATGGCCAATGTAATTTTATGTCCATCCTAGAAACATTGCAAAGTTGAGTAAACAGTTAACCTGCCTTTCGCTACATTATTTACATTCAATTACTGGGGCAGAATGTTAGAAAAGTCTGAGATTTGGTGAACAATTTTCTATCCATTCATCCCCCTAGTTTTTAATATTTAAGGTAATTCATTAAAAGCCGAGTCTGAAGTGTTAGCCTGGCCTCATGTCCCCATGAGAGAATGTCTTATGTAGACTCTTGCCTGCATGAGAATCTGCCCCATTCTTTCACTGACTTAGGCCTTCTCGTGGGATTTTCTGACCAGCTACTTGGGAGAAGAGCAGGAAATAATTCCAGGAAATAATAATTTCTCTTTTTGAAGCTGCCTGCCTATGGAAATGGAGAAGGAAATGGCAACCCACTCCATTATTCTGGCCTGGAAAATCCCAGAGATAGAAGAGCCTGGTGGGCTGCAGTCCATAGCGTCGCAGAGTCAGACACAACTGAGAAACCGAGGACACATGCAGACCTGTGGCAATTCTGTGTTCTGGTCTGTACCCTCTGCATGCCAAGCTTCTTGGCCAGGAAGCTTGTGCAGAGGTGTCCTGTGGAGACCCAGCTCCCTGGGGCCATGTTCAGTTCAGTTCAGTTCAGTTCTCAGTCATGTCCAACTCTTTGCAACCGCATGGACTGCAGCCAACCAGGCTTCCCTGTCCATAACCAAGAGCTTGCTCAAACTCATGTCCATCAAGTCAGTGATGCCCTCCAGCCATCTCATCCTCTGTCATCCCCATCTCCTCCTGCCTTCAATCCTTCCCAGCATCAGGGTCTTTTCCAATGAGTTGGTTCTTCGCATCAGGCGGCCGAAGTATTGGAGTTTCATCTTCAGCATCAGTCCTTCCAATGCATATTAAGCACTAATTTCCTTTCATGTGGCGAGGTATAAATATGTCGTGAAGAACTAGGAAAATGCACACAGAGGCCATGTTCTCCAGCTTAGCTTGTATCAGTAAGAAAGTTAATGTGTTGATCTTCATCTGCTTCCTATGGCTGCTGCTGTTGCTGCTGCTTCTAAGTCGCTTCAGTCATGTCCGACTCTGTGCGACCCCATAGACGGCAGCCCATCAGGCTCCTCTGTCCCTGAGATTCTCCAGGCAAGGATACTGGAGTGGGTTGCCATTTCCTTCTCCAATGCATGAAAGTGAAAAGTGAAAGTGAAGTCACTCAGTCATGCCCGACTCTTAGCGACCCCATGAACTGCAGCCTACCAGGCTCCTCCGTCCATAGGATTTTCTGGGCAAGAGTCCTGGAGTGGGTTGCCATTGCCTTCTCTGGCTTCCTATGGCTACAGACTGTTATTATTTCTGTTTAAGAGACAAAAGGAGTGATACACAGTCTATTAACCTTGAAAGATGAAAACAAGAACTGATATTTAGGACTTTCCTGGTGGTTCAGCCGTTAAGAATCCACCTGCCAATGCAGAGGACATAGGTTTGATCCCTGGTCTGGAACTATCCCACATGCCACGGAGCAACAATGCCCAGGCACCACAACTGCTGAGCCTACTGAACCTATGGCCCATGAGCTGCAACTATTGAGCCTGAGCATAGTAATAAAGACCCAGCACTGCCTAAAATAATAATAGTAAAAATAAAGAACATATGTTTACCAAAATAACACATGGTCATCTTTGCTTCTGATGGTGCAGCCAGGAGACTTGCTTACTCAGTACTCTGTAGACTCAGGTCTTGTACAATTGTATCCTGGTGTCTTGAGGCAGTATATCTATTGCTGTTTTTCCAATGGGTCAGCTGGTTATTAGCTGGGACAGACAGACCCCACTGATTTGGTCATAAAGGCTTTCATGTACATGAGGCTGCTGCTGCCTAAGAATTACACAGGGCCATCATGTTGTAGTTGAGGCCGTGAAAAGGATTAGAAGATTGTGGGAAAAGAGATTCTTTTACTATATATCATTGTGCAAGCTCTTTAGGCACAGGTTGTATGGAATGATTTTAACTTTATTGTATTTTTTTTTTTTTTTCCCAAAAAGGCCTTCAAGCTAGGGCTATAGATATCAGGCTTCCCAGGTGGCACTAGTGGTAAAGAATCCACCTGCCATTGCAGAAGACATAAGAAACATGGGTTCAACCCCTGGATTAGAAAGATCCTCTGGAGGAGGGCATAGCAACCCACTCCAGTATTCTTGCCTGGAGAATCTCATGGACAGAGGAACCTGGTGGGCTACAGTTCATAGGGTCGCAACAAGTCAGACAAGACTAAAGTGACTTAGCACATACAGAGATTTCAGAGCAGTTAAGTTCGGTTTGGGTACCAGAGCTTTATAGCAGGCATAGGTAGGAATTGGAGTCAATGTTTTCCCCTGTCTGCATTTAGTTGTCAAGGGGGTAAAGTGTGGAATGCTTACTCCCTGCATTCACATGGTTTGTCTCAGAAAAACTCTCCCCAACCCATTGTCTTCATGGAACTATGTTCGGACTCACAGGGGTAGTGATTGCATCAGTGAATAGCCCCCCAGCAGAGGAGCCCTTTTTAAATGAAAGATCGACCATCTTTGCTTGAGGTAGAGAAGCTCCCTAACGAAGTTTATTCAAACATAAAAGCTAAGGCAAATAGAAAAGTCTAGGCTGGGAATACTCTTATCTTTAAGGACAAAGTTTGTTTGAGTGACAAGGAAGAGTTGAATTGGATTTTAAAAGCTATCAGAACATGATCTTCTGGAAAATGAAAGAGAAATAAAGAATGTTTGGTTAAGAGGAAGAGAGAGATTTTCTTAGGAGTAAGGTTAAGCTTTTACAGAAGAGGGTAGAACAATATGAGCAGAAAAACAAGACCTTGGAGGTCAGTCTGGGCAAATAAGTAATGGGGGAGGTATGCACCCAGGTTTAGTTGTCCTTACAGACAGGATTAGAGAAGAGTGTACTAGCTGTTACTTGCTCAGAAACGGTGATTGGGGTTCAAGGAAAACGACCAGAGGAAGGGCAATAAGATCTCCAGAAGCTCACTAGAATGATTCTCTCAGGAGGAGCCTGGATCCAGGAAACCAGGGAGGGGCATACCCTTAAAACCGCAAATAGTTTCTCTCTGAAGACTTGAATCAACTGCCAAGTAGCAGTTTTATAAAAGTTAGATCTGTAACAGAAGAAAGAATTGAAGTTGCTCAGTCGTGTCCAACTCTTTGCGACCCCATGGACTGTAGCCTACCAGGCTCCTCCATCCATGGGATTTTCCAGGCAAGAATACTGGAGTGGGTTGCCATTGCCTTCTCCAGGAGATCTTCCCAATGCAGGGACTGAACCCGGGTCTCCTGCATTACAGACAGACGCGTTACTGTCTGAGCCACCAGGAAAGAGTCATGATTAAGGCATTAGTAGGTGCATCAGTGACCTTAGGTGATATTTTCCTCTTGAGGTAAAATGACTGGGAAATATATGAATAAGTGAAAGTAGTGGAAAGATAACACATAATACCTCCTGCTATGTATCATGTACTAATCTCAGAAATTTACCTTTGAGTTAATTTAATATTTACAATAATCTCACAAGAAAGGGAATGCTAAACATTCCATTTCACATATAAGGAAACTGAGACATAGTAACTTAAAGGATTTGCCCAAGAATATATAGCTAGTAAATAAAGTGGCTAGAATTCAGACTCAAGTAGTTTAGCTTCAGACTCTGGACTCTTGATCATACTAATTTATTGTGTCTTATATTGAAGTTCAGTGATGGGTTCAAGGGTCACCTGATAAAAAAATCCTTTCCAGGTGGGATTATTCAAAGTGAGGGTGGAGTGAAGGAAATAGACACATTGGCTTGAAGAAGGTATACTTTTGTAAGACTTTTGTTCATTGTAATGAACATTTGTTCGTTTAATTCATGCTTCTTAAAGGACAGGCATGCAGGTGTTTAAGGAATAAGGCTAAACCCAGAGGAGTATGTTAGAAAAACAAATGTCTGAAAAGAAAAATGGAAGATTCAGCAAACAGAGTGAGCTTTTTAGGTGTCAGAGAAAGAGATGGACAACGTAACTTAATTGTGAAAACGTAACCAAGTCCCCATAAAATGAGGAAGAGGATAAAGACAATGCAAGAGACGTGTTCCAGTGTACCCCAAAAAGTTGTTATGGAAGAAGAAAATATTTTTGTTGACATTAAAGTTTCTGAGTTATTCAAGATCTGATGAGATGAAGAACTGAGGAAAATTCAGGCTCTAGGGGGAAAAAAATGTTTGGCCTGACTGGGCCTCGAGGGGCACAGATTCTCCTTCAGCTTTGTTCGGTAATCTGCTAGAGGTGAGGCAAAACTAATGAAATCCAGCAGGTGAAATTCATAGGCCTTAGTTCCATTATCAGCAGCAATAAGGAACACTAGCTCATGAATCTAGAATGGATACGGCAGTGAAAATACTTTCTATGACATTGTAATGAGGGACACAAGTCATGATGCTTTTCTCCAAACCCATAGAATGTACAGAACCAAGAATGAATCCTAACGGCAACGATGGACTTTGGGTGATTCTGATGAGTCAACATAAGATCATCCTTGGTAAAAAGTGTGCTTTTGTAGTGAGTGATGTTTTTAATGGGTTGTTGTTGCTGTTCAGGCACTCAGGCATGTCTGACTCTTTGTGAATCAATGGACTGCAGCACACCAGGCTTCCCTGTCCTTCACTATCTTCCACAGCTTGCTCAAATTCATGTCCACTGAATCAGTGATGCCATCCAGTCATTGCGTGCTCTGTCATCCCCTTCTCCTCCTGCCTTCAATCTTTCCCAGAATCAGAGTCTTTTCTAATGAGTCGGCTCTTCACATTAGGTGGCCAAAGTATTGGAGCTTCAGTTTCAGCATTCATCCTTCCAATTAATATTTAGGACTGGTTTCCATTAGGATTGACTGGTTGGATCTCCTTGCAGTCCAAGGGACTATCAAGAGTCTTCTCCAACACCACAGTACAAAAGCATCAATTCTTCAGCATTCAGCCTTTTTTATGGTCCAACTCTCACATCCATTTGCAAAAACCATAGCTTTGACTAGATGGACCTTTGTTGGCAAAGCACTGTCTCTGCTTTTTAATACACTGTCTAGGTATGTTGTAGCTTTTCATCCACGGAGCAAGCATCTTGTAATTTTGTGACTACAGTCACCATCTGAGGTGATTTTGGAGCCCAAGAAAATAAAGTCTGTCATGGTTTCCATTGTTTCCCCATCTATTTGCCACAAAGTGATGGGACCAGATTGCCATGATCTTGGTTTTTTGAATGTTGAGTTTCAAACCAGCTTTTTCATTCTCCTCTTTCACTTTCATCAAGAGGCTCTTTAATTCCTTTCCACTTTCTGCCATAAGGGTGGTGCCATCTGCATATCTGAGATTATTGATATTTCTCCCAGAAATCTTGATTCCAGCTTGTGTTTATCCACCCCAGCATTTCACATGATGTACTCTGCATATAAGTTAAATAAGCAGGGTGACAATATACAACTTTGACATATTCCCTTCCCAGTTTGGAACCATTCTGTCATTCCATGTCTGGTTCTAACTATTGTTTCTGTACTTGCATACAGATTTCTCAGGAGGCAGGTAAAATGGTCTGGTATTCCATCTCTTGAAGAATTTTCCACAGTTTGTTGTGATACCCACAGTTAAAGGCTTTAGCATAGTCAATGAAACAGAAGCAGATGTTTTTCTAGAATTCTCTTCCTTTTTCTATGATACAATAGTGAAAGTGAAGTCACTCAGTCATGTCCATCTCTTTACGACCCCATGGACTGTAGCCCACCAGGCTCCTCCATCCATGGGATTTTCCAGGCATGAATACTGGAGTGGGTTGCCATTTCCTTCTCCAAGGGATCTTCCTGACCCACGGATTGAACCCAGGTCTCCCACATTGTAGGCAGACGCTTTACCATCTGAGCTACCAGGGAAGCCCTGGATGTTGGTCATTTGATCTCTGGTTCCTCTGCCTTTTCTAAATCCAGTTTGAACACCTGGAAATTCTCAGTTCACATAGTATTGAAGCCTGGCTCAGAGAATTTTGAGCTCCACTTTGCTAGCAGGTGCAATGAGTGCAATTGTGTTGTAGTTTAAACATTATTTGGCCTTCACCTTCTTTGGGACTGGAATGAAAGCATCTTTTTCAGTTCTGTGGCAACTGCTGAGTTTTTCATATTTGCTGACATATTTGAGTGCAACACTTTAACAGCACCATCTTTTAGGATTTGAAAGAGCTCAGCTGGAATTCCATCACCTCTACTAACTTTGTTAATGGGTAAACTATGAATGTGCAAGGACAGGACACGTATGGGAAATCTCTGTACTTTCCTCTCAACTTCGTTGTATACCTCAAACTGCTCTAAAAATATATATTTTTTAATCTGGTAGAAGGTGAGGGTGGGATGTTTACGAGAATAGCATTGAAACACGTATATTACCATATGTAAAATAGCTGACAAGTGCAAGTTCGATGTATGAAGCAGGGCACTCAAAGCTAGTGCTCTGGGACAACCCAGAGGGATGGGGAAGGAGGATGGGGAAGGAGGTGGGAGGGGGGTTCAGGACAGGGGGGATACATGTACACCCACAGCTGATTCATGTTGATGTATGGCCAAAACCATGACAATATTGTAAATAATTAGCCTCCAATTAAAATAAATAAATAAATAAATAAAAATAGAATGGAGACTCAATTGTTAGATAGAAGCCATGGTGTACTCAGCACTGGAGTTCCAAGTGAAAAGAGATCAGAAGGTAATGCACAATGAGATTTTTAAATACAACCAGAAAGGAAATGGGATTCAAAGAAGACTTGAGAAATTTCGAAAGTTTGCAAACATAAGGGAGTGATATGGCAAATGTTGCTTTCTGAGAGAGAAGAGTGTATAGGTGCCTTTGTTACTGAGTCCAGGTTCACACTGCTTGCTTCACGAAAAGTGAAAGTGTAGGGTTAGTTGCTCAGTCATGTCCAACTCTTTGCAACCCCATGGACAGTAGACTGAGGCTCCTCTGTCCATGGAATTCTCCAGGCAAGAATGATGGAATGGGTTGCCATTTCCTACTCCAGGGTATCTTCCCAACCCAGGGATCAAACCCATGTCTCCTGAATTATAGGTGAATTCTTTACCTTCTGAGCTACCAGGGAAGCCATCTTGCTGCATGACAGACCAACAAACTGAGAGACGAGGTGTTGAGGCAAGGAATAGTGACTTTTTGGAAAGTCAACAGACCAAGAAGATGGAGGACTAATGTCCCAAGGAACCAGAGATCAAATTGCCCACATCTGTTGGATCATCAAAAAAGCAAGAGAGTTCCAGAAAAAATATCTACTTCTGCTTTATTTGCTATGCCAAAGCCTTTGACTGTGTGGATCACAACAAACTGTGGAAAATTCTTCAAGAGATGGGAATACCAAACCACCTTACCTGCTTCCTGAGAAATCTGTATGCAGGTCAAGAAGTAACAGCTAGAGCTGGACAAGGAACAATAGACTGGGCTCCAAAGTGGGAAAGGAGTACATCAAGGCTGTATACTGTCACCCTGCTTATTTAACTTACATGCAGAGTACATCATGCAAAATGCCAGGCTGGATGAAGCACAAGCTGGAATCAAGATTTCAGGAAGAAATATCAGTAACCTCAGATATGCAGATGGCACCACCCTTATGGCAGAAAGGGAAGAAGAACTAAAGAGCCTCTTGAAGAAAGTGAAAGAGAGTGAAACAGTTGACTTAAAACCCAACATTCAGAAAACTAAGATCATGGCATCTGGTCCCATCACTTCATGGCAAATAGATGGGGAAACAATGGAAACAGTGACAGCCTTTATTTGGGGGTCCAAATAAAATCAAAATCACCTCAGATGGTGACTGAAGCCATGAAATGAAAAGATCCTTGTCCCTTGAAAGAAAAGCTATGACCAACCTGGACAGCATATTGAAAAGCAGAGATATTACTTTGCCAACAAAGGTCCATCTGCTCAAAGCTATGGTTTTTCCAGTAGTCATGTATGGATGTGAGAGTTGGACTATAAAGAAAGCTGAGAGATGAAGAATTGATGCTTTTGAACTGTTGTGTTGGAGAAGACTCTTGAGAGTCCCTTGGACTGCAAGGAGATCCCACCAGTCCGTCCTAAAGGAAATCAGTCCTGCGTGCTCATTGGAAGGACTGATGTTGAAGCTGAAACTCCAATACTTTGGCCACCTGATGGGAAGAATTGACTCACTGGAAAAGACCCTGATGCTGGGAAAGATTGAAGGTGGGAGGAGAAGGGGGTGACAGAGAATGAAATGGTTGGATGGCATCACCAACTTGATGGACATGAGTCTGAGCAACTTCTTGAAGTTGGTGATGGAGAGAAAATGATGCAGATGGTGATGCTACAGTCCATGGGATCACAAAGAGTCTGACATGACTGAGCAACTGAACTGAGCTGAGTGTCCCAAATAACCATTTTACCCAAGTTAGAGTTTGGGCTTCTTTTATACTAAAAAAGAGGGACTGTGACTAGTTGTTGCAAACTGCTTGCTACTGGAATCCTTTGTTCATGCCACTGTCCTCATAGGTCTGGTCACAGTGCTGCTATAAACCAACAAGACGAGTATTATTCTCTGTTCTGCAGCATTTTAATGAACAAGTGTTATACCATTAAAGGTCAGAGACTGGAGAATTGGCTAGTCTGTATATTTCAGACTATAGGAAACATTCTACTAGAAAAGGTGGAGAACTTACAACTAAGCACAGGCAACAGAACACAAAGGATAGAGCTAAAGGAACAGATCCAATATGGAGTCAGGTTTGTTCTGTTACACATCCACCCTGCAATATGATAAATATCCATATTCAGTTCAGAATAGAGAGTTCTTATAATTGACTTCATATTAATAAACCCTAAGTTCCATATAGTATAAGACTTACTAGCAACTAAGTCACAGTTTCCTCTGGTAACTGGCACATGGTCTGGATTTTTTCCAAGTACCGTGTACTTATGTGTACCTAGGCAGTCAGTTGTGTCTGACTTTCTGTGACTTCTGAACTGTAGCCTGCCAGGATCCTCTATCCATGGGATTTTTCAAGCAAGAATACCGGAGTGGGTTGCCATTTCTTCCTGCAGGGATCTTTTGGACCCAGGGATCATTGCCTGCATTGCAGGCAGATTCTTTACCTGCTGAGCCATCAGGGAAGCTTGTATAGGGCCTCAAATGCCTTGAAATTTGCTTGTGTTTCATGAGGGTAGGACTAGTGCCAGGATGATCTTCAGACTTAATTGTGAACAGTGAGAGGCACTGATGTGAAGTGGAAAGTGGAGGACAAACTTGAAAGCAGGGAGCTCAGACCTGTGGTGGCTTCTCATGGCCTCTGAGTGTTCTTTGATAATTACCTACTTGGCTGGTCCTGGAATTATTTTTTGTGACTTCCCTTCCCTTTGAGATTTCCTGAGAGTGGCCTTCTGACTTTAGATCCTAGGATTCTCTGGTCCAGAGGGTCCATCATGAGGCAGATTTAGGGGAACTTGACCTGAATGAGGTCTGCAGTTTTCTAGCTCTATATGCAGTTGGGTACATGTACCTCTAACATCTCTGGTGTGAAGCATTAGGGAGTGCACTGTGGGCATTTATCTAAGTCAGGTCTTCAGTAGAACTTTAGCAGTAGCATTTGTTCTCAGTGGGTAGTTTTAAACTTAGCAAAGAAATTAATACCATCACACAAGGTGATTCTCTTCAATGAGAAAGCATGTTGCAAGCATCAAGCTTTTCTATAGTCTTACTAAGAATATCTGTTTAGTTTTCTGGGTGCTGACTAGATACATTACTCTTCAAATGCTTTTTGATTACAAGTCATAGTAAGAAATGCATTTTACACTATGACCCTGTACATGTACAGAAAACAATTTTCATAAACTCATTTTTTTATTAAGTGTGCAGTCTCTGATATTGTCTATTCTATTTCATGTTTTAAAAATGAAGATCATGGCCCCTAAACAAATTTCCTGACCTAGTAATAAATCACAAGCTACAGCTGAAGAATGCTCATCTAGAGTATAATATGCTCATGTACTAGAAAAGAACAAACTTTGAGAACAAGTTGTAGATAAAGATATTATATAAAAGAAAATATTGTTCTGATTTTATTTGAATATTTGTAGTGATTTGCTCAGTCCTCCAAAAGAGCAAACATTCTGTGAAATTCAGATGTAAGTTTCCTTAGGGAGCTGATGGCAGTCAAAATGTAGTATTCTAATGTGCATCTAGTTACATGGATATGTACTATCCATGTGTACATATGTACTATCTAGTTACATGGATATTCAATATGCCAGCAAATTTGGAAAACTCAACAGTGGCTACGGGACTGGAAAAGGTCAGTTTTCATCCCAATCCCAAAGAAAGGCAATGCAAAAGAATGCTCAAACTACTGCACAAGTGCGCTCATCTCACACACTAGCAATGTAATGTTCAAAATTCTCCAAGCCAGCCTTCAACAGTACGTGAACCATGAACTTCCAGATGTTCAAGCTGGTTTTAGAAAAGGGAGAGGAACCAGAGATCAAATTGCCAACACCCATTGGATCATTGAAAGAGCATGAGACTTCCAGAAAAACATTTACTTCTGCTTTATTTGCTATGCCAAAGCCTTTGACTGTGTGGATCACAAGAAACTGTGGAAAATTCTTCAAGAGATGGGAATTCCAGACCACCTAACCTGCCTCCTGAGAAATCTGTATGCAGGTCAGGAAGCAACAGTTAGAACTGGACATGGATCAACAGACTGGTTCCAAATAGGAAAAGGAGTATGTCAAGGCTGTATATTGTCACCCTGCTTATTTAACTTATATGCAGAGTACATCATGTGAAATGCCAGGCTGGATGAAGCACAAGCTGGAATCAAGATTTCAGGGAGAAATATCAGTAACCTCAGATATGCAGATGGCCCCACCCTTATGGCAGAAAGGGAAGAAGAACTAAAGAGCCTCTTGATGAAAGTGAAAGAGAGTGAAAAAGTTGGCTTAAAACCCAACATTCAGAAAATGAAGATCATGGCATCTGGTCCCATCACTTCATGGCAAATAGATGAGGAAACAGTGGAAACAGTGACAGGCTTTATTTGGGGGGCTCCAAAATCACCTCAGTTGGTGACTGCAGCCATGAAGTTAAAAGACACTTGCTCCTTGAAAGAAAAGCTATGACCAACCTAGACAACATATTAAAAAGCAGAAACATTACTTTGCCGACAAAGATCCAGCTTGTCAAAGCTATGGTTTTTCCAGTAGTCATGTATGGATGTGAGAGTTGGACTATAAAGAAAGCTGAGTGCCAAAGAATTGATGCTTTTGAACTATGGTGTTGGAGAAGACTCTTGAGAGTCCCTTGGACTGCAAGGAGATCCCACCCATCTGTCCTAAAGGAAATCAGTCCTGAATATTCATTGGAAGGACTGATGCTAAAGCTGAAACTCCAATACTTTGGCCACCTGATGGGAAGAACTGACTCATTTAAAAAGACCCTGATGCTGGGAAAGATTGAAGGCAGGAGGAGAAGGGGATGACAGAGGATGAGATGGTTGGATGGCATCATCAACTCAATGAACATGAGTTTGAGTAAACTCCAGGAGCTGGTGTTGGACACGGAGGCCTGGTGTGCTGCAGTCAATGGCGTTGAAAGAGTTGGACATGACTGAGCAACTGAACCTAGCTGAGTTACATGGA
This sequence comes from Oryx dammah, assembly GCF_014754425.2. NCBI lineage: Eukaryota > Metazoa > Chordata > Mammalia > Artiodactyla > Bovidae > Oryx > Oryx dammah. The sequence goes on along the minus strand of NW_024070203.1, from coordinate 51,988,540 downwards.
AAGTATCATGTAATAGTTGCAGATCAACATCTTTCTTCAGTTGAATCACATGCTCCTTGAGCAGGAACCATATCTTCTATTTTTCTCCTATCCTCCATCCACATTTAATATGTGGCAGACATGGTCCCTGTCCTCAAGGATTTATACTGTCTACTTGAAGAGACATACCAAACTGTCCTTATTAAAAACTTTTTTCATTTGACCAAGCCAATTTTTTTTACTATTTCATTTACTCATTTATTTTTGGCTGTGCTGGATCTTTGGTACTGCATAGGTTTTCCTTCAGTTGCGGCAAGCAGGGGCTACCCTCCAGATGTGGTGCGAGGGCTTCTCATTGCAGTGGCCTCTCTTGTTGTGGAGGACAAGCTCTAGGGTGTCAGCAGCTGTGGTCTGTGGGCTCAGCAGTTGCAGCTTCTAGGCTCCAGGGTGTGGGCTCCTTAGTTGTGACTCATGGGCTTTGTTGCCCATAACATATGGGATCTTCCCTGACCAGGAATTGAACTGGTGTCCCCTGCATTGCAAGGTGGATTCTCAACCACTGCACCACCAAGGAAGCCCCAAGCCAATTACTTTTATAGATGCATAATTGAAATTCTGAGAGTAATGCAGGAGTAGTTGAAATTAAGGGCAATTAGCACCAATTTCTGGAATAGGTAAATTCTGAATTGATTTTTAAAAGATTGATAGATAACTGGTGGGGTGTGGTGGGCAGAGAGCTCTGTAGAGACTTTGCTTTCTGGGTGTCAACACAAGACCTGTTTAAGAAAAGCAATTTAATTGTGAAGGCCTCAGACAATCTTTCCCCTAAATGTGTGCTTTGAACCAATTATAATTCAATGCCAGAGAGAACCAGAGCTGACACTTATCTGACTGGTACAGCATCACTAATCTTTGCAGATGAAGGACAAAATAAAGATTGGTGTGTACTTTGCAGGGCTAATAGATAGAGACCAGTGGCGTGGGATGGCCTTTAATGAATTATCTAAATAATTGGTTAGTTTGGGCTATAGCAAAGGAACCAAAAACTGAAAACATCATATCCCCAACTAGCCTGATCCTGAGAATCATAAGTGATGATTGATGAAAGTTCATAATTCTAAGGTCCCAGTAATAGGTGACCTTTTGGTCTAGAGTAGGCCCCAAGTTTAGATATCACTAGCAAAGAGTAAGTAAACAAAGACTAAACTAATAAGTATATACCAATAATTGTCATTCAAAAAAATAGCTACTTTAAAAATTTTTAATTTTTATGGTGGCTCAGATGGTAAAGAATCTACTTGCAATGCAGAAGGCCCAGATTCAACCCCTAGGTCGGGAAGATCCCCTGAAGAAGGGACTGGCTACCCACTTCAGTATTCATGCCTAGAGAATTCCTTGGACAGAGGAGCCTACTGTCCATGGAGTCACAGAGTCTGACATGACTGAGCGACTAACATTTTCACTTTTCATATTCTATTTACTATGTTGTGATAGTTTCAGGTGTACAGTAGAGTGATTCAGTTACACATATACATGTATCTATTCTTTTCCAATTCTTTTCCTGTTTAGGTTATTAGAGAGTATTAAACAGACTACTCTGTACTATACAATAGGTCCTTGTTGGTTAACCATTTTAAACATACCTTTGTGTACATGTCAACCCCCTAAGCATTTATGGTGTATTGAACATTGCTTCTAGGCTATGTAATTTAACCTAGATACAAACTCAATAAAGAACAATGATCTCCAGTTTCATAGATGACTTTATTCAACTCAAACAGCTGGTAAGCTGAAGATCCCAAATCTGTCACTTCCATTCCTGAGTCCCTGATCACCAGGCCCGCTACCTCTGGAGAGGGGAAATTCTCCATAGTTTAGCCTCACATTTAGGACCTTGGGCTCTGGAGTCTAATGGGCATGATGCACAATCCTAGTTTCGCAATTAACCAGCTCTGTTGGATCATAGTTAACAGCAGTTTTCTCATCTGCAAAATAGAGATATTAGCAGACTCTACTGCCGCTAGGGTTGTGAAGGGCAACTCCTTAAAATGTATTAGAAAAAGAAAGCTGATTCCACGGGAAGTATGATGCCTTAGGCAATGTTCAGTAAACGTGAATTCAGTGTATGTGGAAATGATATCACGTGTTGCTATTGTTTTTTAATCTTTTCTGGGAAACCTGAAAGACTTTTACCAGCTTCCCTTAGGTGCACTTCCCCCCATATTTCTCTGATGAGAGTTTACCATTTTCTCTTGAGAATAAAAGATATTCATCCAAGAAAACAAATGTTGCCTCAGTTCTGCTTTTCAAAACATTAAGAAAGCATACTAAATTACCCCTCCTTTTACCGTATGCCAGAAGATTTTTTTTTCTTACCCTCCCAACTAAAAGTAATGTGTCTTAAGTCCTAACAGATTCACAGGCTTAACTCCTATGACTAATATTAGGCAGGCTCACCCAGGATTTATTAGGGATCAATGTGACCAATGAGTTTGGCAGCTGGTAGTTGTCCTCCTTACTTCTAATGCTGTAAAAATAACATTGTTGCCATCATTACATCATTTCAGTGTCTCCAAATATGTTCATCAGTCTGACCACTGCTGAATGTTTTCATTAAAAAAAAAAATCTTTCTGCTTCTCAGAAGGTTAGCTGACATCTAAGTTCTGGCAAGTTACCAAAACACAAATCTTTGTCTCATTCCTCACCTCCCACCACTCAGCTGATTGAACAAGTAATAGTCAAAATATTGGGGGAGATTGGTGATGCCCACAAGAACATCGAGTTTCTCCTTCTGATTAATTCCTTACTGTTCCAAATGAGCAATGCAATATTGTCGCAAGTGCTAAAACTGCCAGTAATGGTCTTACTTTTGTCTTACAGGCACCACGTCTGAAGCTTAATGGCAGTGCTAATCCTGATTTATACCTCCAAATGCCAAATCTGGAAGGAAAGGTCAAAGTGGTCAGCGGGTTCCCCTTATGGTGAGTTCTAAAACAAAACACAGGGTAACACGACCAGAAGAGGCAAATGTAGAATGGCTTAATCTCACCCTCATTTACTCAGACAGTCCACTTACAGCTCATCTGTCACCCAGGATCACAGTGAGCCTTCCTGGGTGGCTGCTGTCTTAGTCCCTGAAATATTTGGTTCATGCCTTCCCATTGGAGCCAAGTGTCTCTTAAAAAAAAAAAAAAAATCATACAGCTCGTGTTCTTAAGACCTTAAGATTACCTCCCTCTTAAAACCGTGCCAACCAGGAGGGGCTCCTCTTGTCTCAATTCCTTCGTTTCACAAAAGTTCTCTCTCTCGTTAATCTTTTACATTCAAAACATTTTTGGCATACTAGACCTGCATTTAATTAGTACAGACACTTGGAAGACCTGGTGTCCTGGCCTTACAAGGAAAGGAAGGAAGTAAGAAATGTCTCAGGCCCAAATATCTGGCACTCTGAAACCAAACAGCTTATGCCTGTCAACTCTCAGCTATTGAGGTTAGAGGGTGGAAGCAACCCTGAGTTTTTAAACCATTTGGAAGCAACTCCTATTAGGATCACTGCTGTACTTTGTGTGAACAGGAGAGTTATCAGACACTGACACCAAGAACCAAAGCCACCACAGCTTTCAAAGTTTGAGCAGTGAAAGAGGTACTTTTCAATCCCAGCACTACGCAGTCTAGTTTACTCTGGCCATTTCGTCTCCATCATCCCCCTGACCTGATGCCCACCAGCAGCTTCAGTGTTTGTTGCTCTCTTTTGTCATTCCATGCTTCCCCTACACCCATTCTGCTCACTACCTCACGCATGTCACCAGGGTAAGAAATGGACCCTGGAAATTTCCCTGGTGGTCCAGGGGCTAAGACTCCAAGCTCCCAATGCAGGGGATCTGGGTGTGATCCCTGGTCAGGGAACTAGATTCCACATGCTGCAACTAAAGATTCTACATATACTACAAAGAAGATCCCACTTGCCCCAACTAAGACCTGAGGCAGCCAAATAAATAAATAAGTAGTTTTTAAAAAACATGCCTTCTCCCAGGAAAGCAGAGAGTTTTCAGATACCAATTGTTTCTGTACAATCTTGTTATTCTCACAGAGGTGCAAACTGGCAAATTTGCAGTGTTCAAGAATATCTTAGTGATTCAGTAACATATGAAATGGCCCTTCCCTCTTCCTGGGCTTCCCAGGTGGTGCTAGTGGTAAAGGACCTGCCTGCCTGTGCAGGAGACATGAGAGACTTGGGTTTGACCCCTGAGTTGGGAAGATCCCCTGGAGGAGGGGATGGCAACCCACTACAGTGTTCTTGCCTGAAGAAGCTTATGGACAGAGGAGCCTGACAGGCTATGGTCCATGGGGTCGCAAAGACTTAGACATGCATGCCCTCTTTCTGCCTCACTGTTTAGATGAGATCATTGCCATTTCTTTCTTTTACTTTATTTTTTTTAAGTCTGTCTTAAATTTTATTTACTTATTTATCTTTATTTCTATTTCTTGGCCAGGCCATACAACATATGGGGTCTTATTTCCCTGACTAGAGATTGAACCTCTGTCCCCCTTCACTGGCGGCACGGAGTCTTAACCACTGGACTGCCAGGGAAGTTCCTCTCTTTAAGGTAAGGAAGACAAAGAGCCACAGATACTACTTTGTTTTCCAAGGGATTTAAAAACACAATGTTCCAAAAACAGTACTTCTGTCAAAGTACTTTGTTCTTCTATTAAAGACCACATAGGTATTAGTTAAAGTTTTCTGTAAGTATAACACATTTTAGTAATCCACTTAGGCTACATTATTCTCTGCTTCTCAAGACTTACAGCTATTGACTGACTGCAATTTAGTTGTTCTCCTGCTGTTAATAACCTAGAAATATTTGTACCGTTAGAACCAGATACATATACAATTTCTTCTACCTCTCCCTTTAAATATGCCTGCTTTTGAATCATTATTTGCAAATATTTTATTGTATCTAACTTTTACCCTTTTCTTTTTTCTGGGGGAAGCTTTCAATTTCCTTAGCTGTCTCTTTGGATAATGTGTGACAATTCTTGTGTGATTCCTCACTAGAGCATTCTTGTTCAAAGTCTCCTGTGTGGGCAAATCCTCTCTTCTTCAATTCCTTTCTCTTACTGTCTTTTAGAATTCTGCATATCTTTGCAGGCACTCCATGACAAATATATCATAAAGATTTAGAAAATAAAATTATTTTACATTAAATTCATTAAGCAACTTGACTGTGATTTTCATACATCTATATGGTTCTGTCCTCATCTCTTGACTAAATCCTATGTACTTTCCTTGTCTTTCCAACAGACAAAGGATTCTTTGTTCATGTAGTAAATTCTGGCATGGCTTGACATGACTTCTGAGTGATCTGGATACAACAGGAAGTTTTGATGCTGCCCAAGAATGATCAGAATAAAAACCATGCTCTGGGTGTGCATAAATGTGTGTGTATGTGTGGGTATACACAAGAGACACATATATATGCACGCATGGTCGGTAGTCAAGGAATGAAGCCCCTGACCAGAGAGGCCATCCCTGAAAAGAAAGTTCACACCAAAAATGCATTTGGAGTCTTGGTATGTGGGAATCTTGAGGCAGAGGAGGGGGGAAGGGAGATAATAAGCAGGACTTACTGGTCTTTCTGCCTCCAGTCTTTGTCCTCCTTTCATTCTCCTCCACACTGTAGCTGCCAGAAAATAGAAATCTGATCATGATAATCCCTTACTTAAAAGTCTTTAATAGCTCTCTGCTAACCCGCAAGATAAAGTCCAGACTCCTTAGCATGATATATAAAGCCCTTCATTATCTGGTTCCGGCCTTCATGGTCAGCTTTATCTCTCCCCGCTCCCCACCAAGTGAGAGTCATACAGCTTGTCTATGTTCCCAGAGCCTGCTATGTAAACCAGGGTCTTTCCTTTATTTAGGGCCACTGAGAATTCTGTGACCCCCAAGAGGCATTGGGAACTTTATTCCCCAAGTGCTTCATTTCTTTAAGCATGGGCTTAAATATGAGCTCAGCACCTTGCTTATTGAAAAAGATCACTTGATAGAATTATGTTGATGTAGGGTGCTGTTTAAAAATACATTCATTCAATTTTACTTGCTAAGACTGCTCGGTCCCATTAAGTACTCCCTGAAAGTCTAAAATGCACTTGGATTTAGGAGGGTATCATTTATTATTAGTTTGTTGTGCTCTGCTCAGCTCCCATTAAAGTAAATCACCTAAACATTCTACTTCTTCAAGCCTTACTTTGTGTGTGTGTGTTTGAACATATGCTTGGAAAATTCCCCTCAGCAACTCATCTGAACTGTCATGAAAATTAGAAACTCTGGTGAAAGACTGCACTTATTCTTGAAGTATTCTGGTAAATATGGAGGAGGGCACAGCAACCCACTCCAGGATTCTTTCCTGAGAATCCCACGGACAGAGGAGCCTGGTGGGCTACAGTCCATGGGGTTGCAGAGTCAGACACAATTGAAGCAACTTAGCACGCATGTACACATTGGTGAATATGATTGTATCCTGCCCAACCATTAAGCAGCTACATGACCTGGCCTCAGTTTCAGTTCTGCCCACCTTGAGCTCAAGCCCTGGTTGTGGGATGCTGAGCAAGTTCTTAAACTTCTCAGGGGACATGGCTACCTTGTGGCTGCTGTATCTACTATGTAGCATTACCAGGTCCGTTGCAATCACTCTCTTACCAATTTCTTTGGGCTTCTCAAGGTGGTGCTAGTGGTAAAGAACCCTCCTGCCAGTGCAGGCGATGTAAGAGACCTGAGTTCAATCCCTGGGTTGGAAAGATCCCTTGGAGGAGGGCATGGCAACCCACTCCAGTATTCTTGCCTGGAAAATCCTACGGACAGAGGAGCCTGGCGGGCTATGGTCCATAGTTTCACCTAGTCAGACAGGACTGTGGTGACTTATCATGCACTAATTTCTTTACTGAAAAGACTATTACTGGGCACTTTTAATCCCCAAGTTCAATGCCAAAATTCAGCCCTTATCCTGCTGCATTTCCTTATGCTGCTTAAGATGGGTGATCCCTCTTTCCTTGACACTCTCCTTGCCTTGGCTTCTTTTCTTACATAGCTGGCAGTACCTTCTCTTGTATCTTAATGAGCCCCTTTCTTCATTCTACCCTTTACATGTTGGTATTCCCCAGGGTTGAGTTCCAAACCCACTGCTCTTCTCACTTTCAGTTTGTGAGCCATCTATTCCTGTGGTTTCAACCTTCATCCAAGTTTTACATTCCCAGATCTTCATCTCAACCCTAGATTTGCCTCTAGACATTTATCCAAACTCCTGCTGGTTGACTTTGCCTGGATTTCCCACTGACAGCTCAACCTTAAGAAGTCTGGAATAAGGACTTCCCTGGGGAGCGGGGGGATAGAGTGGATGGGAGTCCACTTTACAGTGCAGAGGACACAGGTTTGATCTCTGTTCCAGGAAGATTTCACATGCCAAAGAACAACTGGGTGCCCTAGAGCCCACCCTCTACAATAAAGAGTAACCCTTGCTCGCTGCAACCAGAGAAAGCCCACTCACAGCAATGAAGACCCATTTATTTTTGGTCAAAAAATAAATTTAAAAAAAATTTAAAAGTCTGGAGTAAACTTCTTCATCATCCTTTTCAAATAGTCTTTTCCCAATAATCTCTGTCTAAATTGATAGTATCACCTACCCAGAGCTGTGAAATCTGAAAGTTATTTGTCACTTCTTATCCTAATGTCCATATTTAATCTGTTTGTATATTTTTGCCAACTCTGCCTCTAACATTTCCTTTATCTCTATTATATCTTGTAGGCATTGGTGAGTATTCTCCTTTTTTATTACATCCTAACTAGTCTTAAGCAACAGTTAGAAATGGACATGGAACAACAGACTGGTTCCAAATAGGAAAAGGAGTACGTCAAGGCTGTATATTGTCACCCTGCTTATTTAACTTATATGCAGAATACATCATGAGAAATGCTGGGCTGGAAGAAGCACAAGCTGGAATCAAGATTGCCAGGAGAAATATAAATAACCTCAGATATGCAGATGACACCACCCTTATGGTAGAGAGTGAAAAAGAACTAAAAAGCCTCTTGATGAAAGTGAAAGAGGAGAGTGAAAAAGTTGGCTTAAAATTCAACATTCAGAAAACTAAGATCATAGCATCTGGTCCCATCACTTCATGGGAAATAGATGGGGAAACAGTGGAAACAGTGTCAGACTTTATTTCTTTGGGCTCCAAAATCACTGCAGATGGTGACTGCAGCCATGAAATTAAAAGACGCTTACTCCTTGGAAGGAAAGTTATGACCAACCTAGATAGCATATTGAAGAGCAGAGACATTACTTTGCCAACTAAGGTCCATCTAGTCAAGGCTATGGTTTTTCCAGTGGTCATGTATGGATGCGAGAGTTGGACTGTGAAGAAAGCTTAGCACTGAAGAATTGATGCTTTTCTTGAGCATCTTAAAGCAGATCAGTCCTGGGTGTTCTTTGGAAGGAATGATGCTAAAGCTGAAACTCCAGTACTTTGGCCACCTGATGTGAAGAGTTGACTCATTGGAAAAGACTCTGATGCTGGGAGGGATTGGGGGCAGGAGGAGAAGGGGACTGACAGAGGATGAGATGGCTGGATGACATCACCGACTTGATGGACGTGAGTTTGAGTGAACTCCGAGAGTTGGTGATGGACAGGGAGGCCTGGTGTGCTGCAGTTCATGGGGTCGCAAAGAGTCGGACACAACTGAGCGACTGAACTCAACTGAACCGAACTAGTATTCCTGCTGTTAGCCTTGTCCCTGTCAGGTTACAGTCTCCAGAGTCCAAATCTATTTAGAATTCTTCCATCTCTTCTATAGAATAGAATCCACGAGTCTTAATATCTCCTATGAGGCCTTTCCTGATATGGGTCATGACTGTTCCTTCAGGGTCTTATCATTTACACACTTTCTTTTATATTACATTTAAGAAAACCAAAATCCAGCTGGCACAGATGATAGTGTTTCTCCTCTCTGTACTTTTGCTAACTTTTTCCTTTCAGTACTCTTTGTCTGACTATATCAGGGAGTTGATAGTCACCATATGTTCAATATACTCGTTTGCCCTTGTACTTGAGTTGGGATATGGGAATAGTTCTGATCAATAATTGGGAGTGGAGGTTAGGTATATTATTTATCAGTCAAGGAAGTTAAGTATAAGTGCACCTTCTGTCTTCTTCCAGCTATGCAAGAGAACTCAAACATGTGGAATTACAGTCTGGAAGCAGTCATAATCCCTGAGTCATGGTCAGAGCAGAGGCATTGTGAAAAGATGTATAATCTACCTTGATTTGTGGTGTAATTAAGAACTCAATCTTTGCTGCATTAAGTCATTAAAGTTTTGTGTTTAATGATATTGTTATATTGCTTATCTCAGGGAGACTAAAAGATTTTGCCTTCAAGATTATTTTCAGGAATAACTAATTCAGAAAACCTTCCCTATTCCTACCCAGACTGGGTCACCTGTATCTTCTCTGTAATTCCAGAATTGTGACCTTAATTCTCTCCTGATACTTGTTTGGTGGGGCTTCCCAGGTGGCTCAGTGGTAAAGAATCCACTTGCCAATGCAGGAGACGTGGGTTTGATCCTTGGGTCAGGAAGATCCCCTGGAGAAAGAAATGGCAACCCACTCCATTATTCTTGCCTGAAAAATCCTGTGGAAAGAGGAGCCTGGTGGCTACAGTCCATGGGATCTCAAGAATCAGACATGACTGAGCAACTGAGCACACACACATAGTTGCTTGGCTAGAGAAAGGGTCTGATGATATGTCCACCATTTCTTCCTTAACAATAGGCTGTGCTCTCTTTCCAGGCAAGGTTATGTCTGTTCTATTATTCTGGTTTGTTTTACAGATTAATTAATATATGAATAATATCTTGAACTCTACCCAAGCAACGTAAGTATTCAATAAATGATAAATAAATAAAGTCACATTATTATCATATTGTCAATATTATTTCCTCAGCACCTATCATGATGTCTGTCATGTGCTCAATACAAGTAGGAGCAAAACAGCTTTATGATATAACTCTTGCCTATGTAAAATTGGACTAATGCTTTCTCTACTTCGCTGGGTTTTGCAAAAAACAGAATTAACTGTTCTTTGCTAAACACAACTTCATGTAAGTCATTTTTATTCCAATTTATGCAGATGAAAGTGGCATTTCACTTATTCTTCTTCATTTAGCTCTTTTCTTTAAGGAAGTCTTGGTCTTCATCTTTAGTCATAACTGTCCTTAACATGGGACTTTCCTGGTGGCTTAGACAGTTAAGAATCTGCCTGTAATGCACTGGACCAGGGTTTGATCCCTGTGTCAGGAAGATCCCCTGGAGAAGAGAATGGCTACCCACTCTAGTATATTAAGCTTAACTTTGGGGGGTTTGATACAAAAGAGATATTATACTGAAATAAAGATCACTGAAGGTCAACTATGAGTATTTTTCCAATTTTAAATTTTTAAATAAAAGTTAAATAATTTTAGAATAAATTCTTTGGGAAATATATAGTATAAATATAAGTACTTCTAAACTATATACACATATGCATCATAAAACCTGGCATTAAGGCAAAAGACCATAGCATGTTATATCTGTTTCTCATTGCTGCTGTAACAAATTACCACAAGTTTAATGACTTAATATAAATTTTTTTTCTCATACTTCTGGAGGTCAGAAGCATGTCATAGGTTTCAAGAGGCTGAAATCAAGATCTGACAGGACTGCATTTCTTTCTGGAGGATCTAGAGAAGAATTATTTTCCTTTCCTTTCCCAGCTTCTAGAGGCCACTTGCATTCTTTCTTTTTTTGGCTCACAGTCGCTTCAGCCCAGGTGGCACTAGTGGTAAAGAATCCATCTCCCAAAGTAGGAGACATAAGAGATGTGGGTAAGATCCCTGGGTCAGAAAGAACCCCTGGAGGAAGGTAAGGCAACCCCCTCCAGTATTCTTGCCTAGAGAACCTCATGGACAGAGGAGCCTGGAGGGCTGCAGAGTCAGGCCTGACTGAAGCGACTGAGGATGCATGCACGAGCCCTTCCTCTTGCCACCCCAACCTCTTGTTCATCACAGCCTCTACCTCCAACTAATCCTCCTGACCTCCTCTCAGAAGGATCCTTGTGATGACATCGGACCTACTCAGATAACTGGGGTTAATCTCCCCATCTGAAAATCCTTAATTCAATCACATTTGCAAAATCCCTTTTACCACATTAGACAATATACTCACAGGTTTCAAGTATTAGAACCTGGACATCTGTACTGTACAATTTAACCCACCACGTACTTTAAATGTGTCGTATCTGATCATGTAAATTGTAAATGTAAAGTGTAAAGGAGAACAATTATTTGTTCACATAAATATTAAGTGTAAAATTTTAAAATAAAATAGTGGAAGAAAATAGAAGAAACTACAGTTTTAGTTTAAGTAAATGGTTGATTTAGATGGATTGGCCAAAAAGTTCATTCAGGTTTTTCCATACGATCTTACAGAAAGACTTGAACAAACGTTTGGCCAACCCAACATATTTAAAATGGTTTCCAGTGGCCTTAATGAAGTTATCGTTTTAAACTGACTTAACCATATATACGTGCATACAATACTGGAGCTTGCTTATTCACTTTCCTCATCCAAAAATAAGATTATACTTTGTTGATAATGGCATGTTCTGTTCCCCTCTTCTCCCCTAGACTATAGGTTCCATGGAAAGTGCCATTGTGACCTATTCCCTCTGTCTACCCTATACTCATCCAGTGTGGAGGTTCAATAAGTTTTCTTATGCTTGACACAAGACTGGCTTCCTCTCTCTAACAATTATCACACTCTTTATCACTAGCAGAATCCCAATTTTGTTCACTATTTCTTTTGTCAGATATACAAGGAAAGAGTGCCTTTCTATGCCCAAGGGGTAAATTTTAATTAGGCTAAGACAACCATGGTAACATTACCACCCATCCCACCGACAATTAATTTAGGAATGGGCATATGATACTTTGGCATGACTAGGCCAAAGCCTTTGACTGTGTGGATCACAACAAATTGTGAAAAATTCTGAAAGACATGGGCATACTAGACCACCTGACCTGCCTCTTGAGAAACCTGTATGCAGGTCAGGAAGCAACAGTTAGAACTGGACATGGAACAGACTGGTTCCAAATAAGAAAAGGAGTACATCAAGGCTGTATATTGTCACCCTGCTTATTTAATTTATATGCAAAGTACATCATGAGAAACGCTGGACTGGAGGAAGCACGAGCTGGAATCAAGACTGCCGGGAGAAATATCAATAACCTCAGATATGCAGATGACACCACCCTTATGGCAGAAAGTGAAGAAGAACTAAAGAGCTTCTTGATGAAAGTAAAAGAGGAGAGTGAAAAAGTTGGCTTAAGGCTCAACATTCAGAAAACGAAGATTATGGCATCTGGTCCCATCACTTCATGGGAAATAGATGGGCAAAAAGTGGAAACAGTGTCAGACTTTATCTTTTTGGGCTCCAAAATCACTGCAGATGGTGACTGCAGCCATGAAATTAAAAGACGCTTACTCCTTGGAAGGAAAGTTATGACCAACCTAGACAACATATTCAAAAGCAGAGACATTACTTTGCCAACAAAGGTCCATTTAGTCAAGGCTATGGTTTTTCCAGTGGTCATGTATGGATGTGAGAGTTGGACTATAAAGAAAGCTGAGCACCGAAGAATTGATGCTTTTGAACTGTGGTGTTGGAGAAGACTCTTGAGAGTCCCTTGGACTGCAAAGAGATCCAACCAGTCCATCCTAAAGGAGATCAGTCCTGGGTGTTCATTGGAAGGACTGATGTTGAAGCTGAAACTCCAATACTTTGGCCACCTGATACAAAGAGCTGATTCAATGTAAAAGACCCAGATGCTGGGAAAGATTGAGGGCAGGAGGAGAAGGGGACGACAGAGGATGAGATGGTTGGATGGCATCACCAACTCGATGGACATGGGTTTGAGTGGACTCTGGGAGTTGGTGATGGACAGGGAAGCCTGGCGTGCTGCAGTTCATGGGGTCACATAGAGTTGGACACGACTGAGCAACTGAACTGAACTGACATGATGTGACACTTACAAAGCATGGGAACTCTTCCAGATACCTTCTGGTAAAGATTTTTCCTTCCTGACAAAAAGATGTACAAGGAAAGGCTGCCATTTTTTTGAATATGTGATTGTGTGAGGTCATGGGCCCTAGCATGATGGCAGTTCCTTGTAACTATGCAGTCATGAGGCAAGGACTCACCCAGGAAGAAAGGTAACCTACTGAGGATGGTAGAGCTGCTGCTGCTAAGTCGCTTCAGTCATGTCTGACTCTGTGCGACCCCATAGACGGCAGCCCACCAGGCTCCCCCATCCCTGGGATTCTCCAGGCAAGAACACTGGAGTGGGTTGCCATTTCCTTCTCCGATGCATGAGAGTGAGAAGTGAAAGTGAAGTCGCTCAGTCGTGTCGGACTCTTAGCGACCTCATGGACTGCAGCCCACCAGGCTCCTCCGTCCATGGGATTTTCCAGGCAAGAGTACTGGAGTGGGGTGCCATTGCCTTCTCCAGAGGATGGTAGAGCAGGAAAACAGAAAGAAAAGAGGCTCTCAATATAATTGTATGTTTGACTCTTTTATAACCCCTTGGATGTAGTCATCAGTCTCCTTTGTCCACGGATTTCCCAGACAAGAATACTGAAGTGGGCTGTCATCTCCTTCTCCAGAGGAGCTTCCTGACCCAGCGATCAAACTTGGGTCTCCTGCATTGCAGGCAGATTCTTTACCGCTGAACCATCAGGGAAGCCGCCTCTCTTTAATAAAGGTAAGCTTTTGTTAAGTGCAATAGCAACTTACACGTTTACTGATACATTAAATTATACAGTGATTACTGAATCCAATGTTAGATTCCCCCCTGAGATACTTGTTTCATTATACAGTGATACAAAAAGTATGTTTCACCTAAGGACATGTTCTTTCTTATAAACAAAGAGAAGAAAACTTTAGAGACAAATTTGAGGGAGAAACACATCAATTATTTTGACTTTTATGGTTGGCAGACTTGTATCCTCTTTTTTCAATTCTGTTTTAGTTTTTCTCTATTTCGTTATTTTTTTATTGTAAAATATCTAAGTAAATAGTGGAAAAGGCAATGTGCAGTACATACTTAAGATTTTAATACGTAAAGTAATACCTGTGTGTGTGCTTAGTAGCTCAGTTGTGTCTGACTCTTTCTAACCCCATGGATTGTAGCCTACCATGCTCCTCTGGTAGCGATTCTCCACGCAAAAATACTGAAGTGGGTTGCCATGCTCTCCCCCAGGGGATTTTCCCAACCCAGGGATCAAACTCAGGTCTCCTGCATTGTCAGTGAGTTCTTTACTGTCTGAACCACCAGGGAAGCCTATGAACATTGGAGTGAGTGCCCGCCTGTGCGTGTACAAGCTCTGTTGCTTCAGTCCCGTCCGACTCTTTGCGATCCCACAGACTGTAGCCCACCAGGTTCCTCTGTTCATGGGGTTCTCCAGGTAAGAATACTGCAGTGGGTTGCCATTTCTTTCTCCAGTTGGAGTGAACAGCCTATCCCCTCTCCAAGGGATCTCCCAGACCCAGGAACTGAACCGGGGTCTCCTGCATTGCAGGTGGATTCTTTACCAGCTGAGATATCAGTTCTATTAATGTTACTTTATGTGGCTTCATGGCTAAAGCAAACATGAGACAAAATGTATGTAGTTTATAAGAGCTGGAGCAGAAAGCTGCCTTTTTAATGCCGTCCAAAATCTTTCTTTAGTTTGGACTTTTAAAAAGTGCCACTTTTTGATTGCAAAAGTAATATTTATTCAGCAAATCTCAAACAGCAAAAATACAACACCATGACACTTAAAAGAATAATCACATGTACTTTACCAGGCAGTAATTTGTATCACTGTGTCTACCTTCCTAATTTATACATATATAACATATGTACACATATATATATGCTTTTTAATAAAGTGTGTGAAATTTTTTTATGTTCCACACCTAATTTTTTTTTCATTTTAAACATACTTGGATAATGTGTTTTTAATGACTAAATACTTTTTTATTTTTGTAATAATTTTTAACCAGTTCCTTATATTATACTGAATTTTTGTTAATGTCTTTAGAAGATTAAATTTGTAAAAGATACCATGTATTGTCAACCCTTAAGAAGCAGAGAAAGTAATAATCTACAAAAGCATGGAGACCTAACTCTTAACTGGGTCATCCAGAAATAAAACTGAAGGAATTAATACCTACTAAGGCAATGACATTGCAACAACTAACTTCTTTGTGTGAACTGATTAAATCTTATTGTAAAATATTCTTTTCTCAAAGAGAAAGACTACAGAGATGTAAATAAAGACCTTTGCAACATCGTCAGACCACCATAGGCATTTTATCTCATTAAAATGAATGAAGGCTCTATTTAAAATACATCCTCATACTTTCTAACCAGACTTAAGTAAAGATGAGATGAGGATCAAATAAATCTTATTCAAAGTGCTCTTCAGTGTAAGGAATCTCCTACTGGGAACTAATCTTCAAACCAGGCATATTTGATAAATCTGGAAGGTACATTCACCGTTAGAGGCAGGTACAGAGGCAATCTTGCCTAAACTATAGTTATAGCTGGTGCTCAGTAGGAAGAATAAATATTTGGTTTTATGCCCCATTACTCCTACATAGTAATGTCCCTACATCCTTTACTGCCTCTGATAACCTTTCCAGAAGAATTTTTGAATACGTGTTGTGGTTGAGACAGGAACTCTGAAAGTAATCTCCAGAAATCCTAGTTTTTGCTAAATGTGTATGTGGTGGTGGCGGGGGTTGGGGAGAAGAAACCAGAAGTAGCAACAAATGAAATACAGGAAGAATTTTATTAGAACCCTACCTTCTCAAAGTCTGACAATTTATTTCCCTTTGGGGGAAGAAAAAAGAAGGGAAGAAAGAATATTTGATCAGCAACATATCACAAATCATTGCCCTACACTGCCACATGTAAACTCCTGTTTTAATCATTCCTCACATTGCCAGATTAGAGAACAACAAAATCAGATGTAAAACTCTTTATTTTCAGAATTCAAGTGTAAGTAGACCAAATCTCATGTTCAGACCAAATAGCTTCTTACTTTGAGTCTGGAATACTAATAGTAATGTCATTTAGAAGGTATTTATATTAACATCTAAAAATTCAGCAGCTCTCATACAATTGATTGCCTTCATGTATTTTAGATAAAGTGGTGGCAGATATTCCAATACAAAGAATACAGATGGAGAAACAGAGAGTTTATGTATTTGAGAGCCTAATGTCATTGACTTTTTAGAACTAGATTTTAAAGTTACAACTATTCACATCTTTTTTTTTTCCCCATTTATTTATTTATTTATTTATAATGTCTCTGCTTTTTATTTATTTTTTAATTTTTATTTTTACTATATTTTACTTTATAATACTGTATTGGTAGATGGATGAAACTGGAGCTGATTATACAGAGTGAAGTAAGCCAGAAAGAAAAATACCAATACAGTATACTAACACATATATATGGAATTTAGAAAGATGGTAAGGATAACCCTGTATGCGAGACAACTATTCACATCTTATTCAGCACTCCTTCTTAGGCTTAATTTTAAGAAACTCTGCTTCACAAAATATAGCCTTTTAGTTTTTCCATACAAATGTTGGGGTTTGGATGGGTCCACAAAATGATACCCTTCTGTTTGTCCAGTTCCTGAACCCAGAGTCACTGTATCTGGTTGGGCATATTGGGAACTTCAAATTCCATGAGAAGTTAATCACGCTCATGCAGACCACGCACACTCTATAGACTACAACTCTTGTTATCTTCAGACAGTCACACCCAGAAGAGAGAGAAAGAAGGAAGGACAAAGATAGGCATGCCTAACTATTCCAGGTCCACCACCCAGAGCACTTCCTTTCTCCTTCAGAAGAAATGAATGAGTCATGGAGAGAAGTGCAGAATATTATGTTACAGAGAAACACAAAAGTGAAGTGTAAGTTTTAGCCACTCAGTTATATCTGACTCTTTGAGACCCCATGGACTATAGCCCACCAAGCTCCTCTGTCCATGGGGTTCTCCAGGCAAGAATAGTGGAGTGGGTTACCATTTCCTTCTCCAGGGGATCTTCCTGACTCAGGGTTCAAACCCAAATCTCTTGCATCTCCTGCCCTACAGGCAGATTCTTTACCATTTTAGCCACCAGGGAAGCCGCAGTCAAGGATAAAAGAAAATACTCCCAGCCTCATGTGAAAATTATTTTTCATAAAACATTTTGAAGACTACAATATTCAATAAATCATGTAAGGGGGTTCTAGGCAAAGGTGAGGGACTTTCCTGGCAGTCCAGTGGCTAAGACTCCATGCTTCCAATGCAGGGGGTCTGGGTTCAATTCCTGGTCAGGGAACTAGATCTCACATGCCTCACCTAAGACCTGGTGTGACCAAACAGAGAAATAAAATATTAAATAAAATATTTTATCTTATTAAATATTTTTAAAACATTTTTTTTTAAAAAGCAAAAGTGAAAATATCAACTGACTCAAATGAATTCTATATTCTATCAACAGTCAATGAACTGAGTCAAAGTAGTGACCGAAACATTTCCTGTGGCCATTTTTGAAAGCAAAATGGGGAGTTTTTTATATTATTGTTAGTAGTTATGTCTAACAAAAGTAGTGACTACAAGAGAAATGATATATAGTAAAAAACAACAAACAAACAAACAAAAAAATCTTTCTTTTTATGTTGAGAATTGCAAAACTTTACCAGGAAACACTGGCTCAACTTTGATGCTCAGACATAACAATCTATTAGTCTAGAAGCTTCGTGTGCCTCTTCTTCATTACTATTTACATTTAAAAATATTATCTATATAAATAAACAGTTTCTCCATGTCTGTAATGACATTAAAGGGGAAGGGCTAAAAAGATTTGTACCAACTTTAGAGAATGTATTTGTTATGATTGGATGTGAAAACTGTATAAGGAGGAAACTGCCTCGGGGTGGGGGGTTGAGGGGCGTATGGGCTCCTGACAGGAACTACAAAGGCCCAGACAGTCCCTCTCAGAATACCATGAGGCTGCCTCCCAGGAAGACCTAAGGATGGTTTCAGTGTGAATCCTCAAAGACCAAAAGGACAGACATGGTGAATTGCAGCCACTAATATGAAATGGAGCAGCTTCTCTCATGGGCAGTTTTAGAAAAAACATTCCAGGGTCAGAAGAACTGGGACTTATTTATTTATTTTGGTTAGATTTGTTTCCTTTATTTAAGCAGTCTGAAATAATTTCTATAAAGAGGATACAAAAATAAGTGAATTGATTAACCAATCACTTTAGTCTGGTCCAAAGGGATTCAGGTTTAATGATGAAGTAGAGAACAGAGACAATTTTAATAGAAGCTTCAAATTCTTCAAGCAGATGAAGCTAGTGCTCCCTCCTCTACTCTAGGCACAGAAACTCACTCCTTGTATTGTTGGTCCTCAGGCCAACGACTGCCTCTCCACTTTCCCTGAAGCACCAAAGAACTGACCTTTTCTTGGAATATTGCTTTCATTCATTCTTTCATTCACTTTACTCTGGGAGTCAAACATACATGAGTTCAGTTTCTGACTTTGCTACTTAATAAACTGTGGGACCAAGAAACTGTGTCTCTTGCATTCTCTGAGTTAAATGAGTGTCCAAAGCATAGCACTATTGTGAAGTTTCCAGGAGAATTTCTGTAAAGCATGAAAGTTTTACTTAGAACATAGTGAGTAACAGTTTAAAAATATTATTAAAGCATCTTCCTGCAATGCAGGAGACCTGGGTTTGATCCCTGGGTTGGGTAGATCCCCTGGAGAAGGAAATAGCAACCCACTCCAGTACTCTTGCCTGGAAAATCCCATGGACAGAGGAGCCTGGTAAGTTATGGTCCATGGGGTTGCAAAGAGTCAGACACAACTGAGTGACTTCACTTTCACTTTCAAATATGAACCACAGTACTAAGCCTTGTGGATCCACACTAAAGATTACTAAGAAGTTGTCCATCTTTGAAGAAGAGCAGATAAGCAAAGTGACTAATCATAACATTATGGAAGAAATTTAAGCTTGATAGCTAGATCTTTAACCCTGAGACTATCAGTCTGATCTGGTTTACTGCTTAATTCCCATAATTTTGAGCAGTGACTAACCATCATTATACAGATAATACTCAGTAAGCACTTTTTTAAAAAAATAAATGCATGAATGACTTTATGCCTGAGTTATTGGACAAATGGATTATAGAGAAATGTACATAGTACCACGGACACACCAATAAAGGATCAATTCATTCTTCAGGACAAGTGAGGTTAAAACACTGAGTTTTGTTTGGGGAAAAGGAGATGAAAAGGAAAAGCCTCTTGTTCATTGGTTAAAAATATGGGTGGAAATAGTGCCATTTGCAACAACAGGGTTGGATCTAGAGCTTGTCATACTGAGTGAAGTAAGTCAGACAGAGAAGGAGAAATATCATATGACATCCCTTAAAATGCAGACTCTAGAAAGAAATGATAAAAATAAACTTATTTACAAAACAGAAACAGACTCACAGACTTAGAGAATGAACTTATGGGTACCAAGGGGGAACAATGGGGGGAAAGTACAGTTAGGGAGTTTTGGATGAACATGTACACACTGTTATATTTAAAATGGATAACTAACAAGGACCTAAGGTACAGCACAGGGAACTCTGTTCAATGTAATGTGGCAACCTGGATGGGAGGGGTGTTCAGGGGAGAATGGATACATGCGTATGTATGGCCGAGACTCTTTGCTGCCCACCTGAAATTATTATAACAACTCAAATACAAAATAAAAAGTTAAAAATATATATTGGTTGGGGAGGAAAATATTTCTCAGGTAGGCCTTTAAGCTTGAGTAGAAAATGTCCAGGTTGTTCAATTAAGGTAGGATGTTCAAATGTGAAGATATTAAGGATCAAAAGTTTAAAGGTAAGAAAATGAAATGGCATTTTAGAGGACTCAATGAAACATAGGCATATGGGGCAAAGATGGGAAAAGAGAAGAGGAAGCAGAGGCAGATTTTAAGCATACTGTGAGGTGCAGCTGTGGATTCTAAGGCATTTGGACTTCATCCTATAAGCAATGGGGAACTATCATCAATAGTTCATAAGAAAGGGAGACGTATCTTAGGTGCTTTTGTGTCTAAAAGTTTCTGACTTCCACCGTGGAGGTTTGCCTCTGCCAATTCCGTATCCTAAATGAAAAGGCTGTCATTTACCCTGTCTGTATAAGTCCTGCTGCAGGCATCTGTATATGAGGCAATTTTCCATTTTATCTCATACCATCTAATGCCATCAGCTTTGAAGTAAGCATGCTTTCTTTCAAGTTGCTCAGTATGCTTAATTCCGTGGTTACCTGATAAAGTACTCACTGTTATAAAGTTTAGAGCTTATGTCTTAACATTATAGATAAATCAAAAGAAGAAAGATCACAGTTTTGGATTGGAGTTCATCAAGAAAAGGTTTCTCCAAGAGTCAAGGTTTAGGTATTGAATATAATGCAGTGGATCCATTTTATACACATTATTAAATAGAAAAAAATATGTATCTGAGAAGAAAATCCAATTTAGAGACTTCAGAGATCTGATATCTCCTTAAAATAGTGCTGGCTACAATACGTTCTTTCACTGAAGAAATATTTATTTGCCTCATGAATCTTGGCCCTGTGAGGGAAAAATGGCAGTAGCTGAAATATAATTTAGGGCTGCAGAAAAAAGCAAGTTGACGAAAAAATTGAGATCTTAGGGAAAAGAATGTAGAGATCTTAGGGAAAATAATACAAAGAACAAAGTCAGATGTCCAGGATTTTAGACTAATTGCCCATGTTGGAAAACAGGAGTACAAAATTATCCTTCAGAATTTTCGAAGTAAAACTTGATCTTGTGTTTAATACACAAAGCCCCCTTGGCCCTAACACATCTTTCCTATATCCGCATTTACAGGACAAGAGAGTTCAAGCTGTTTATGACAGGAATGTCTACCTTTGGGCTTTTTAAACCAGGTTCAAACCAATCCCAATCTCTTTCTTAGGTCTTAAAATAAGATCAAACAGTGCAAAATTCCCTGACTAGCATTTAAGCCCAGTTGCCTCTGTCCAGATGCCTCTTATAATCCAGTCAGGCAGAACACCTCACCCTGCTGTCCCTGCTGCTTTTCTGTGTGTCCTTTGATTGTAAGTAATTATCTCCAGCTGTCTCTGCACCCAGGCCTCCTTTAACTCCTCAATGTCTGGCCTTAGAGAGAGTCATGCTGTAGGAAACTTAGGCTCTGGAGTATCACGGCATGAAATGCTCAAGCACCGGGTGTGAAAATAAAGAGATGTTGGCATCTAGATCATTCTGTGGCTTGAGAATCTTCCCCAGGGTCCTGAAGTCCTTTGCCAAGTCAGGAGTAAGAAGGGACATTCTTGAGGAAGTCTTCCCAAATTCAAGTCCAATATTCCTTCCCAGATTGTGTGCCTAAGTCCATCTACATTTACATTAACAGGGAAAAAAAAAAAAAAAACCCTCAAGGAATCTTTTCTTTTCCCTTGATAACCTCCCCTTAATTCTTTTGAAAAATGATTATCTATAGTTTGTGAACCACTGCTTGAGGCTGAAGTACTTTCATCTTTTATTGAGAGGCAAAAAGATATAACATGCCCATAGGAAAAAATGGGTAGATTTGTTTGCACATACACTTAGGGCTTCTCTGGTGGCTCAGTAGGTATAGAATCTGCCTGCAATGCAGAAACTGGGGTTTGATCCCTTAGTAGGAAGATCCCCTGGAGAAGGAAATGGCTACCCATTCCAGTATTCTTGTCTTGGAAATCCCATGGACAGAGGAGCCTAGAGGGGCATCAGTCCATGTGGCTGCAAGAGTTGGATGCAATTTAGTGACTAAACCACTAACCATACTTAGGAGAAAGGTGAAAATCTCATGTTTCCAAATTGTTGCATTTGAAATTATCTGTCCAAGTCAACAGATGCCTGATTTTTCAACTTCCCTTTTTATTTAATTTTTAGTTTTTATTTTATGATCCTGGGTCTTCATTGCCATACAGCTTTCTCTAGTTGCAATGAACAAGGGCTATTCTTCATTGTGGTGCATGGGCTTCTTATTGAGGCAGTTTGTCTTGTTGTGAAGCACAGGTTCCAGGCACACAGGCTTCGGTAGTTACGACACATGGGCTTAATTGCTTTACAGCGTGTGGAATCTTCCTGGCCCAGGGATCCTATCATGTTCCCTGCACTGGCAGGTGGATTCTTATCCATGGTACCACCAGGGATGTCCTGATTTTTCAACTTTAAATTAAAGACATTTGAAAGAATTTGATGACAATTCTTGGCTATAAATATTTAACACTTGATGGGCAGAGTGCTTTGGGAAAAAACCCTGAACCCTGAGGGACTTGATGGGTGTCCTGAGAAATTTCCTGTGCCTTTTGCTCCTTCAGGATAGAGACTTATGGCAGAAGGAGAAAAAAATACATTTTTACCAAGTCTAGATTACTTAATATGTACTAGAGTTATCTACTATAATTGACTATTCACAAGTGTGCATTCTACTCAATTCAAACACATGATTAAGAAATTGGGTTTAAGAATAAAAGTTCCTTTTTGGCATCAGGTGCTACAAGATTTCCCAGCTGAATCTCACAATAGATGTCAAATTTCATCCCTCTAGATTTACACAAGTAAGTACACAGTTGTGCTTCAAATGGGGAATAACTCTTGAATAAGAAAGGCATCATACAGAGGAAGGTTCTTGGCAGGTTGGATTCAGATGTATTCTTTGACACCAAGTGGCAGGATTAAACAGGAATTATCACAGAGTTGACAATTTGGAGTTGATAAGGTCACAGTAAGTGTTCCACAGTGGCTCAGCGGTAAAGAGTCTGTTGGCAATGCAAAAGCTTCAGGAGATGCAGGTTCGATACTTGGGTGGGGAAGATTCCCTGGAGGAGGATCTTCCAGTGGAAGATTATCCAGTTATTCCACTCATGGCAACCCACTCCAGTATTCTTGCCTGGAGAGTCCTATGGATTTAGGAGCCTGGCAGGCTGCAGTCTATAGGGTTGCAAAGGGTTGGACACAACTGAAGCAACTTAGCATGTATGCACACAAGCAAGGATCAGAAGGCCTGAATTCAGAGGACTCTCCATCACTGCCTGTGAGAGAGACGGTTGGTACCATTTTTTTAAAATGCAGGCTGGAAATTTGTAACAAAAATCCTTAAAAAATTATCCAGCTATTCCATTCTAGGAGTTTGCCCCATGGAAATATTTAATCACGTTTGCAACAAAGCATATACAAAAGTATATACAAAAGTATTCTTTGAGTGTTACAATGCTCAGTGTTACAACAACAGTGTAAGCATCCAGCAATGTAGAGTGGATCAAATAAATAGTGGTGCATGTCTGAAGTTGTAATACTGAGTTGCCAATAAACATCATCATGGAGAAGTATATTTATAACATGCAGATATATTAACATTCTATTTTAATGGAATGTCAAATCATGAAGAAGTGTGCAGTATGATTCCAATATAAGAAATCATGTCTGTACTTAGGTTACCAGCCTAATGACTAAAGGTGCGGCTCTAATTTCAGTCGGCCCTGGTGTTGCTTACCTCCACCACTGAGGTTGATGACCTTGGGAGAGCTGGTTCGGCCCTTCAGGTTCAGGTTTCTCATTGGTAAATGGAGATAAGAATAGCACGTACCCTCCCCAGTATTTAGCAAGGCCAAGTGGACTTGGACTTCCTAGGTGGCTCAGATGGTAAAGAATCTGCCTGCAGTGTTGGAAACCCGGGTTCTGTCTCTGGGTCAGGAAGATCTCCTGGAGTAGGAAATGGCAACTCATTCCAGTATTCTTGCCTGAAGAATTCCATAGACAGAGGAGCCTGGCGAGCTATAATCCATGGGGTCACAAAGAGTCAGACCCGACAAGCGACTAACACGCAAGTGGACTTAATCCAAGTGAAATACTTAGGAAAGCTCTGGCTCATAAAAGGATTCAATAAAGTTAAGTTATTATTATAATTATTATTAATAGTATTATTTATATTTTTACATAATTTATATATGAGAAACATTAGGGAAGTAGGTAAAAATTAATTTTTCCTTTGTGTCTTTAAAATTTTCTACAATTGGCTTGTTTTTATTTTGAAATCACACACACACACACACACACACTCATATACATATGATAAACATTATTTGTAAGAAGGAAAACCAGAATGTGAATCATGGTATATCTTTCTGAAGTCAGGTTTTCTGACTTTCAACAAAGCATTTGATCTCTTTCAGCTTCAGTCTCTTCATCCACAAAAAAAGACTAGTGATAAACCACTTTCCAGGATTGTTGTGACAGCAGATGAATCTCTGTATCTTTTTAGCTATAATTTCTTAGGTTCTCTGATCTAGGTTAAGTGCTTTACACATATTTTCCTGTGAAATCCTCACCCAAAGCTGGAAAACACACACAATAAGAATAAGTACCCCTTATCCTTATTTTCAAATAAGAACTGAAATGTTACAGAAACATGTCAATAAAAGCAATTTATCCAAGTAGATACTGAAATTAGAGATCAGTCTGGGTGTAAAACCCTTATTTTTATGAAAGATATTTTTCTGGGTTTGATCTTCCTTAGTCATTGGGACATTAACTCAATAGTTAATTTTAAGGTAATAGAATATAGTTTCCAGATTCAGAACAGTATTCCACCCGTAAGGGAGGAGATGTTTCTGTCCATGGGTTCTCCTGTAATGTACTTTTCTCAACAATGTAAGGTACAGAAATATGTTTCTACTGTAGATCAAAGGGAACCTGTTCATTCAGATCATGGTCCATGCTGCCCATCACGTAGTAACAGCACTCCATATTTTTTTCCACATGCTGCTTTCATTGAAAAACGATAGCCAGTAGTCCCAACATATTTGTGTATCAGTCCCCAATAATAAGGGTAATAAGCAAGGCCGTGTGATAACCTCATATCAGTTACTAGGGGCAGATGGAAGTCATTACTCTAAGTTACCGGGTTCCCCATATTTTGTGGATAAGGTAGATTCTCTCTGGTCTTTATTAGGAGTGGATTTCTTTAATTTACATTGCCTGGGAAAATGTATTAAAGAAGGTTATATTTATGTATCTGAAAAAGGCCTTTTAAAACATGAAAATTAACTGCAGGGTTAATGAGGAAACTTCCAGTGGCTCAGAAAGGCCATATGGTATCACAGAGAGAAGTCTTAAAGGAAAGTCACGGTTTATTCCTAAGGCCTACATCTGATTTATGTGTCTCCTTGGACAAGTCACTTAACTTACCATTGTCTCTTTTTCCAGCTGTAATAATATTCCTACCTCAAATCTCAGAGGAGTATTTCAAAGATCCTTGCTAAACACAGACTAGAATTTTATTACTTCTTGGAAAGGGCTTTTTAGCACCTTCAAAGATAAGGTTGAAACCAACTTAAATACAGAAGTGATTGTGGTGATGGCATCCTACATCACATCTCATCTCCCATCTTATAGTACAGAAAAACATTAACTCCAATTAGATCATACTGCTCTTTTAGAGACTGCTCATGATTAATTCGGAGAAGACAATGGCACCCTACTCCAGTACTCTTGCCTGGAAAATCCCATGGACGGAGGAGCCTAGTAGGCTGCAGTCCACGGGGTAGCTGAGAGTTGGACACGACTCAGTGACTTCACTTTCACTTTTCACTTTCATGCATTGGAGAAGGAAATGGCAACCCACTCCAGTGTTCTTGCCTGGAGAATCCCAGGGACGGCGGAGCCTGGTGGGCTGCCATCTGTGGGGTCGCACAGAGTCGGACACGACTGAAGCGACTTAGCAGCAGCAGCAGCGTGATTAACTCAACTTCAAGTGTTTCTCTGGATAAAAAAAACAAACAAAAAAAAATGAAAAGGAAACTCCTATGTGGGTTTTTGCCAGTCTCTGTTCACAGAAGCATTTTTATAGAAATACTAGAGGTTTTATTAACTTATATTTAGGATGTGTGATAATAACAACTAAAAAAAAATAGTAGTGCTATTTATACTATTCCTAAAGTCTCCTGGAATTAAAGCACAGCATATAATTCCTGCAGTAGGTGTTACCTTTGGCATTCAATAGAAAAAACGTGTTGAAATTCTGAAGTGTTATGTAAGTGTTGATTATTAGTAGCAGTACACCATAAGAGAAAATTTAAAAGGCGGGACTTGAGATATTTTTCACTTTCTTTTTTGCTCACATTTAGATTTTCATGAAAACATAAGATTTTGTACTTTCCCCCTTCATAATGATTCCTTTTTCTTTACAAGTGAAAACTAGATGGCTGTCCTAGTACTTTTAACATTGGTTTTATTGGTGACAGAAAAGCACATAATATGTTCTCAGTGACTATAAAAATCAAACATCAAAAATCACATGCAACATGCTACATCACGTGTGAACCTTGAAGGTATTAGACGAATTGAAAGATGCCAGGTATGAAAGAACACATACTGTATGATTCCATTTATGTGAATTTCAAGAATAGGGAAAGTCATAAAGACAGAAAGTAGATAGTGGTTGCCAGCATTTGGGAGTATATGGGAAGAATGGAATGACTATTAAATATACAAGGTTTCTTCTTAGCATGATAAAAATGATTTGGAATTAGTGATGATATTAGCATCAGTTCAGTCTAGTTCAGTTGCTCAGTTATGTCTGACTCTTTGCGACCCCATGGACTGTAGCGTGCCTGGCTTCCCTGTCCATCAAGAACTTCTGGAACTTGCTCAAACTCATGTCCATTGAGTCAGTGATGCCATCCAACCATCTCATCTTCTGTTTTCCCCTTCTCCCACCTTCAGTCTTTCCCAGAATCAGGGTCTTTTCCAATGAATCAATTTTTTGCATCAAGTGGCCAAATTATTGAAGCTTCACCTTCAGCATCAGTCCTTCCAATGAATATTCAGGACTGATTTCCTTCAGGATTGACTAACTTGATCTCCTTGCCATCCAAAGGACTCTCAAGAGTCTTCTCCAACACCACAGTTCAATTTTTTGGCACTCAGCCTTCCTTATGGTCCAACTCTCACATCCATACATGACTACTGGAAAAACCATAGCTTTGACTAGACAGACCTTTGTTGGCAAAGTAATGTCTCTGCTGTTTAATAGCTTTTCTTTCAAAGAGCAAGCATCTTTTAATTTCATGGCTGTAGTCACCATCTGCAGTGATTTTGAACCCAAGAAAATAAAGTTTCTCACCGTTTCCATTGTTTACCTGTTTTCACTATTTCTATTTGCCATGAAGTGATGGGACCAGATGCCATGATCTTAGGTTTTTGAATGTTGGGTTTTAAGCCAACTTTTTCACTCTCTTCTTTCACTTTCATCAAGAGGCTCTTTAGTTTCTCTTCACTTTCTGCCATAAGGGTGGTGTCATCTGCATACCTGAGATTATTAATATTTCTCCCTGCAATCTTGATTCTAGCTTGTGCTTCATCCAGCCTGGCATTTCACATGATGTACTCTGCATATAAGTTAAATAAGCAAAGTGACAATATATAGTCTTGACATACCTCTTTCCCGGTTTTGAACCAACCCCTTGTTCCATGTCTGGTTCTAACTGTTGCTTCTTGACCTGCATACTGATTTCTCAGGAGGTAGGTAAGTGGTCCAGTATTTCCATCTCTCCAGGACTTTTGCACGGCTTGTTGTGATCCACACAGCCAAAGGCTTCAGCATAGTCAACGAAACAGAAGTAAATGTTTTTCTGGAATTCTCCTACTTTTTCAGTGATCCAATGGATGCCGGCAATTTAAAACCACTGAATTGCACACTGTAAAACAGTTAATTTTATGGTATCTCAATAAAAATTATACACAGTGAGGAATGTTTGAAAATTTATTTATTTAATTTTAGGTCTGCTAAATCTGGTAGGGTCAAGAAAGTATTTTTTTGATCTTTAAATATAATACTTTGTTGTTGCAGAAATTATATTATCCTCCTATATACCTTTGGTAAAGAACCATTATCTTTTGGGAACACTGTTGTTGTACTTGATTTTTTTCTACTGAAAAGTCCACTCACACATACCCTATATGATTTCATATCCCTTATGGTGATTTAGGGAAACTGAAACCTGGGTTTCAGTTCTCTTCTCCATGAAATATGCCCTGTACCATGGGACCTGATAGAAACAGTCTGGAGCTCATGGGTGTAACTCAGATTAGGACAGAAATTACTATATACTCACCAAATGCTGTGTCTGTCACAGCCTGAATCCAACCCAAAGGCAAAAGCAATACAATCATTTGAATAGGGGACATTTATTGTAAAGAATTATTAAATTATGATACAGAAGTGACTGTAATGATGTGAACAGATGTAATGATTACATCATTATAAAGATGTAATGGACATCCTAGAGCTGAAGGAGAAAGTCCAAGGAAGGATCATCTTAGAATTCCAAGCCTGGGCTTCAGAACTCATCAAGGCTGTGTGGCTGCAGTCAACTGGATGGCAGAGACATCCACTAGTTTGCCCAGGTCAGAGCTGGTTCAGTCACAGAAAAACAAGAAAAAATGCTCTAAGGTACAGAGGACCTGAGGCTTTCCTGGTAGCTCAGATGGTATGGAATCCACCCGCAGTGTAGGAGACCTGGGTTTGATCCCTGGGCTGGAAAGATCCCCTGGAGAAAGGAATGGCTACCCATTCTAATATTCTTTCCTGGAGAATCCCATGGACAGAGGAGCCTGGTGGGCTATAGTCCATGGGGTTGCTAAGAGTCAGACAGGACTGAGCAACTAACAGACAGAGGAGCTGAGGCCCCTGGGCAGGAGTTCAGAGAGAGTTGGATGTGATACCAGTGAGGCCTGGAGTGGGTGGCACTCACTTGAGGAGGGATGCTGATGAGTCATCTGTCTATGCTGAAGCAGCAAGGTTGTTGTGGGACTGTATGGTCTAGGTGGGCAACTGAGACACAGCACCGCTGGACGTCACCAAACAGCACCAAGGGACTGTATATAAGGGGCAAGGGGAAGCAAAGCTCATTAAACCAGGCCAGGAAGAGGAGCTCCCTCCCCTTTGAAGCAATACCTATTGACAAAGCTTTGCACAGAGCTCACTGTGCAGAAGAAATGTTCAA
Organism: Oryx dammah; assembly: GCF_014754425.2. NCBI lineage: Eukaryota > Metazoa > Chordata > Mammalia > Artiodactyla > Bovidae > Oryx > Oryx dammah. Next base: position 51,959,331 of record NW_024070203.1, on the reverse strand, counting down.
GGAGTCTGTTCCAACATTGCAAAGCAGAACCTAACGTGACAACATGGAGGTGAAAGTCAGTAAACTGACAGCTGGGGCACTGTTTCTTTTTCCTCTTTCACATACAGTGTAGCCATATTACTTGATGAAAGTGAAAGAGCAGAGTGAAAAAGCTGGCTTAAAGCTCAACATTCAGAAAACTAAGATCATGGCATCGGTCCCATCACGTCATGGCAAATAGATGGAGAAACAGTGGAAACAGTGACAGACTTTATTTCAGGGGGCTCCAAAATCACTGCAGATGGTGATCGCAGCCATAAAATTAAAAGACGCTTGCTCTTTAGAAGAAAAGCTTATGACCAACCTAGATAGCATATTAAGAAGCAGAGACATTACTTTGTCAACAAAGGCCCATCTAGTCAAAGCTATGGTTTTTCCAGTAGTCATGTATGGATGTGAGAGCTGGACTGTAACGAAAGCTGAGAGATGAAGAAGTGATGTTTTTGAACTGTGGTGTTGGGGAAGACTCTTGAGAGTCCCTTGGACTGCAAGGAGATCCAGCCAGTCCATCCTAAAGAAAACCAGTCCTGAATATTCATTGGAAGGACTGATGCTAAAGCTGAAACTCCAGTACTTTGGCCACCTGATGGGAAGAACTGACTCATTTGAAAAGACCCTGATGCTGGGAAAGATTGAAGGTGGGAGGAGAAGGAGATGACAGAGGATGAGATGGTTGGATGGCATCACCAGCTCAATGGACATGAGTTTGACTAAACTCCAGGAGTTGATGATCGACAGGGAGGCCTGGTTTGCTGCAGTCCATGGGGTAGCAAAGAGTCAGACACGACTGAGCAACTGAACTGAACTCTAGCTGTATTTATGAGCTCCTGCTGCAGTTAAGTGGGGTGACTGATGTAAATTCATAGCCATTAAGATGTGCATCGGAGAAGGCAATGGCACCCCACTCCAGTACTCTTGCCTGGAAAATCCCATGGACAGAGGAGCTTGGTAGGCTGCAGTCCTTGGGGTCGTGAAGAGTCAGACTCGACTGAAGACTTCAATTTCACTTTTCACTTTCATGCATTGGAGAAAGAAATGGCAACCCACTCTAGTATTCTTGCCTGGAGAATCCCAGGGACGGGGTAGCCTGATGGGCTGCCGTCTATGGGGTTGCACAGAGTCGGACACTACTGAAGCGACTTAGCAGCAGCAGCAGCAAGATGTACATAGAAGTGATAGTGATCTACCTCTAGATCTTGCCCCTACAAATCAGGTTTGTTTATAAAACAACCACCTATAAAACTGGACCAAAGAATTCTAACTCCTCAGAGGGTAGCAGATCCACGAGGTGGGAATATCCTGGATTCCTAAGTCATCCTTTGAAGAAGAGACCCTGAGAGAATCACCTGATCAAGATCATTAACAATGAAGCTGTTGTGTGAATTAAAAGCAAATTCTGATGTTGTTCAGCCATCAGAATTTTGCAGTTGTTGGGAACGATTGCATTTTTTGACTACTTGGAAAATGGGTCATTTTTGAAGTTGAGTGCTACCATTAACAATAGTGTGAAATATGCAAGCATGTCTCAATGGTCAGACAGTGGGCAATGAGGAATGAGGTGTCAGAAGCTGGGAAGCTGGCATTCCATGTGACGCAATGGTAAAATATTTGAAAAACTGTGCCTGCAATAATTTGGAAGATTGACCAATCTATTCTAGTTGCAATATAGGCTTATGAGGAGAATATTAGGTTGAGAAAAAATAGTTTTCTAATGTGTTGGTTTATTTGGTTGCCTTTAGCAAAATATCAGAAGAGTTGAGTTCAAAAAGGAACTGAGAAATTTGCAATCAACAATGAAAAGCAGAAGAAAGTGATCAGAAATGTGGGGCTTCTTGTCTGGAAAATCTGTTTCTAGACCTCAAATAATGATGTGTAAGATAGTGGTTTTGAAAGGCAGAGTCTTATTAATGCTCATCCTTGTGGCAAATACTTTCTACATTTTTTTTTCAGATTGTCTCAAGGTACCACCATTAAGTTCAGACAGAGAGGAAAAGAAGGAAGCAGAGAGAAAAAAATACAGATTAGAAAGCAGAAATCTGAGCCATGCTTGAAAGTTATATACAGGAAAGAACTTCAGGTATGATTGGACACGATGAACAGACGGGAAGAAAATAAATCAGAAAACTATCAAGGAAACAGGCGGAGAATGCATCTCACCTCGTGAAGAAAACATATATTTCAATATTCTCTTCAGAGGTAGCCATAGAAAATGATGGTTTCAAAGCTAAGATGCTTTGAGGATAGAGTCAGAGGTCACAGAGAATGATGGACAAAGGAATTTCTTCCAGAAAACATACTGAGTCTATTGAAAGATTATCCCTGCTACAAGGGTTCAGTTCAGTTCAGTGGCTCAGTCGTGTCTGACTCTTTTCGACCCCACGAATCGCAGCACGCCAGGCCTCCCTGTCCATCACCAACTCCCGGAGTTCACTCAGACTCACAGCCATCGAGTCAGTGATGCCATCCAGCCATCTCATCCTCTGTCGTCCCTTTCTCCTCCTGCCCCCAATCCCTCCCAGCATCAAAGTCTTTTCCAATGAGTCAACTCTTCGTATGAGGTGGCCAAAGTACTGGAGTTTCAGCTTTAGCATCATTCCTTCCAAAGAAATCCCAGGGCTGATCTCCTTCAGAATGGACTGGTTGGATCTCCTTGCAGTCCAAGGGACTCTCAAGAGTCTTCTCCAACACCACAGTTCAAAAGCATCTATTCTTTGGCTCTCAGTCTTCTTCACAGTCCAACTCTCACATCCATACATAACTACTGGAAGAGGATCTTCATACTGTCTATCCAATAGACTTTCAGAATTGCTGCTGCTGCTGCTGCTAAGTTGCTTCAGTCGTGTCCAACTCTGTGTGACCCCATAGATGGCAGCCCACCAGGTTCCACCATCCCTGGGATTCTCCAGGCAAGAACACTGGAGTGGGTTGCCATTTCCTTCTCCAATGCATGAAAGTGAAAAGTGAAAGTGAAGTCACTGGGTCGTGTCCAACTCTCAGCTACCCCATGGACTGCAGCCTACCAGACTCCTCCGTCCGTGGGATTTTCCAGGCAAGAGCACTGGATTGGGGTGCCATTGCCTTCTCCGTCAGAATTGCTATGCACCACCAACTGCCATATTTCCCATTCTTCTTTTTTCCCAGTGTGTCATTGTGGCAATCCTACCCATGCTTATCTTTCAGGTCTTGTGGTGAGAGTGTAGAAAATGTATTATTTTAGTCCATGTTCCACTGGATCACAGGGATCCGCGTCTGAACCTGACAGAGATGAGATGGCTTATCCTTCAGAAACTCTAGAATTTGAGCTGAATGACAGAACTGGGTGTGACTTTAAGTGATTGCCCATCAGGAGGGGATGTTTTAGCAAACCTGGGAGAGAAAGAATGAAATGGGTATTTGTTAATCAGATGGGTAACCTTTAGTAGACTTTGGAACCAAACTCTGCTTCCCTTCTTTTTTATGTGTAAACCCAGACTGGTGACATGTTACCCTTCTAAGTTTTGGCTGACAGTACGTAAGTGGAAGTCCACATACTACATGTCAGCCTCTTCTGCATTCTCTTGTTTGTCCTTTCCTAGCAGTGGGTCTTTCCTGGTAGTTCAGGGATAAAGAATCTGCCTGCTAATAATGCAGGAGACATGGGTTCAATCCTTGATCCAGGAATATCCCCTGGAGAAGGAAATGGCAACCACTCCAGTATTCTTGTCTGGGAAATCCCATGGAAAGAAGAGCCTGGGGGACTATAGCCCATGGGGTCGCAAAAGAGTCGGACATGACTAGTGACTGAAAACAACAGCAGCTGAAAGCATAGGATGCTCCAGCCCTAGAGGGTGGTGGAGCCATAAGAGGAAAGGACCCTTTGAGTCATTATTTAGAAACAAATTGCCGAAATAACCACTGGACCAAGGACTCTCATGTGGAATCATCGCTTGAGTGAGAAACACACTTTTATTTCAGTGTAACCTGCTGAAGTTACAGCAGTTGTTAGAGCAGTTGGCTTTGCTGGACAGATGCTCACAATCTGCTTGAATTAGGGCATAGAGTTGGGACTCCAAGTCTGTCTATGAAAATGTAGTGATGTCTTAGGTGTAGTTGCAGTGGGGAGATGGGAGAACAGAACACCAAAGTCTAGTGAGCAATGCAGTTGAGAAAATAGAGCAGGGATAAGATGTCAGAAAAAAGGAACAAAAAGAACCAAGCGAGAAATGGTGATGGTGAATTTTTAGGTCAAACAGCTACTTAAGCACACTTTTGAGTATTTAAGCACACTTTAGCTTTGATGAAATGATGTCTGGCACTTGGTTTAATTAATCTTGTCACCTCAGAGTGGCCATTCTCCTTACTGTCTAAACTAGAATTCTCAAGAGTGTCCAAGATGCTTTTAATAATTAGCCCAGAACAACAGACAGAAACCATGGTAGTCCGGGGGAAATGAGATGCACAGTCATACTTCTCTTACCTATAGCCTGTGTAGCGTTAAGATAGAATAAGTGAAAGAAGGAAAATCAAATAAAGAAAAACTCCTAAATGGAAAAGTTGGCAGATTCTTATTATTATTATGGTCCCAGTGAATAAGTTTTAAAAATACATTTATTTATGTGGTTGTGCCGGGTCCTTGTTGGGGCATGTGGGATCTTTAGTTGCAGCCTGTGAGATCTAGTTCCTTGACTAGGAATCAAACCCATACCCCTTGCATTGGGAGCTTGGAGTCTTAGCCCCTGGACTGCCAGGGAAGTCTGCTGGTGAAGAGCTTTAAATCAGCTAGTAAATGAAACATTCTACCATCTTATCCTTAACAGATTTCTAAGTATCCATTTTTCAGGAGGACCTTTTTTAAAAACTGGGAGTTTCCTACAAATCCTGTCCACAGGGTATTATTAAGACAAGTCCAGATTTCCTCTGCCACCCTTAAGAGAGGCCTTTAACTCTGCTCCTCCCCAACATACATCTCTGCACACATCAAGCAGCAACTTCCTCGTGGTAGGGAGCAATTCATTTTCATGTTGACCTCATGACGAGATGCCTGCAGTGCATCTACAGCTGAGTGCAAAGTGCAGATTAGAAAGTAAAGCCCCTGCTCCCTTCATGCATTAACACAGCCTCCATTAAGTTGCTCAAGCAGGGGGCTGCTCCCGGGGCCTGGGGAGCTTTCCTTCCCCAGGGGTTCTTGTCTCCTGGGGCCCATTTTCAGAGGGGGGCCAGCCCAGCACAAGTCCATTTTTAATGTATTTCCACATGTGTCTCTCTGACATTTGCTATCTATGTTCCCTTTCCCACCCCTGAAGCCAGCCCCAGTTTAGAAAACTAAACATTAAAATAATTAAATGGACATTTTAGCCTAACCAATGTCTTAGCTATACACTGGATAAATTGTTATAAAAAAAAGACTACACAGAAAGCAAATTTCTATACACAGATGTTAATGTTGGAAAGAAACAATGGGAGATTGTGTGACCCGGTTCCTCTCTGTTGGGCAGAAGGCAAGTTATAACCACCAGGTTTCTGACGAGCCTGAGGGCAGAGGCTCCACGAATGTGACTGTCCTTCCTGCCAGTGCACAGAAAGCTCATATGTCCCAGGAATTGTTACATGAAAATGGATTGAATACATATCAAAGGAATAGATGATAAACACGATGTGTCAGAATAGTTATTAGCTATTCTTCTAGTGGTAGACTGTTACCTAGATAAAAAATATTAGTTGGTTTTATAATAATTGGGCGTCCCTGATACCGCAGTTGGTAAAGAATCCACCTGCAATGCAGGAGACCTGGGTTTAATCCCTAGATTGGGAAGATCCCCTGGAAAAGGGAAAGGCTACCCACTCCAATATTTTAGCCTGGAGATTTCCATGGACTGTATAGTCCATGGGGGTTGCAAAGAGTCAGACATGACTGAGTGACTTTGACTTTATAATAATTAATATAGATTAGAATATATGGTGGTGGTTTAGTCCCTAAGTCATGTCAGACTCTTCCAACCCCATGGACTGAAGCCCCTCAGGATCTTCTGTATATGAGATTTCCAAGGCAAGAATACTAGAGTGGCTTGCTATTTCCTTCTCCATTAGAATGTATACACTGTATATAATATTAAGGGACTTCCCAGGTGGCTCAGTGGGCAAAGAATCCACCTGCAGTGCAGGAGACGCAGGCTCAATCCCTGGGTGGGGAAGATTCCCTGGAGGAGGGCATGGCAACTCACTCCAGTTTTCTTGCCTGGAAAACTGCATGGACGAGGAGTCTGAAGGACTACAGACTATGGGGTTGCAAAGAGTCAGACACGACTGAAGCAACTGAGCATGCATGCATACAATATTAATGCATTAGGAAAATATACTAAACTATTATTTAAATGTTGAAGGTTTAGTAAATTTTATGCTTAAAAATAAAGATGAGGGAGAGGGCTTCCCTGGTGGCCCAGTGACTAAAACTCTAAGCTCCCAATGCAGGGGAAAGTGAGTCACTCAGTGGTATCTGATTCTTTGTGACCCCATGGACTATGCAGTCCATGGAATTCTCCAGGCCAGAATACTGGAGTGGGTAGCCTTTCCCTTCTCCAGGGGATCTTCCCAATCCAGGGATCAAACCGAGGTCTCCCACATTACACACAGATTCTTTATCAGCTGAGCCGCAAAGGAAGAAGGAGACCTGGGTTCAATTCCTGGTCAGGGAACTAGACATCATATACTATAACAAAGAGTTTGCATGCTGCAAGTCAAGATCCCACTGCAACTAAAAGATAATGCATGCCTGAAGAAGATCAAAGATCCTGCATACCGCAACTAAGACCTGGTGTGGCAAAAATAAAATTTTTTTTTTAAGATGAAAGAGAGAGAGAAACACAGAGACAGAGGAAGAAAGAAACTTTTATCTGTGTGTTTGTTTGGGGTAAGGAGAGTCATTTAGGGGGAAACCGAAGAGGAGATAAAGGTGGTGATGACAACAGGATAAGGGACCCAAGTTTGGAAGATTTCTCACCATTTTGTAGAATTGATAAGTTTTGTTCCATATCATCACTCACTACACCAGTACCTATAGGTGGGCAGCACATCAGGATAAAATGCATTTCCCAGAAGTGGGAAGGAATAGTGGTTAAAGAGCTCTGATATCTTCCTGCCTCTGTATGTGTATGTGTGTGTATGTTTGTATACAATTTTTATAAACACTTTCAGGAAGTAGAAGTTGTTTCTAAAACTGGGATAGGTATCCTTAGCAGTTGGTGAGTTCACTCTCCACTGGAGAGTGCAGTTCACGGGCACACATATTCTTGACAACCCTGGGGATGGAAGATGTGTGGTTGGATAATGTTGTTAAAATATTCTACCCAATTTCTCTCTTTCTGGCATTTCACTCTCAGCTTCCCCTCCTACCCTGACTTCTCTACTATTGAAACAACTTTACTGTTAGCTCGTCTTTAGTTCAGTGGATGCCAAAAGCAAAATGTAAAGAGAGAAGGCAATCCTTTCCCAGCTTTTCTAGTTGATAGCTTAAATCTTGCAGGGAAATAAAGACTGGGACCTAGAAAAAGCTGAGTGAGACATAAATATGGTAGACAGACAAAAATGCCAAGGAGTGGGGAGATGTGGAGAGAAAGGAATGCACAGCTGTTGTGTGATCCTGTGTCCCTCCCCGCCCCCCCAAGCCAGGTCCTGAGTCGGGGTGATACCCTTGGAAAGGGTCGAGGGTTTGGTTCAAGGGATGTGTTTGAGTCTGACAGAGAGCAAAATCTCTTCTTTGGTGTGCTGGAATAGCAGTGACAGAATGTAGAAGGGATGTGAGTGAGGCAACCTACTTGGACTTCCTTGGATTTACAATATGTTATAGTCTTTTTAATATACCCAATGCATAGCTAGGTAATTATGTTAAAAGTGACTATTCAATTTTTTTTAGGATTCAGTTTGAGAATGGAGCAGTTTGCTTGGACCAATGATGAAGGCCAGAAAGATGGACTTTCGAAGCAGACAGCGGTGTCAGATACCTCCCCTCCTCCAAATTTAGACATAACTACAGAGATAATGGGCTTCCCAGGTGGCACTAGTGGTAAATAACCCGCCTGCCAATGCAGGAGACATAAAAGACACGGGTTGGATCCCTGGGTCAGGAAGATGCGCTGGAGGAGGTCGTGGTAACCCACTCCAGTATTCTTGCCTGGAGAATCCCCATGGACAGGAGTGCTTGGTGGGCTACAGCCCATGAGTTACAGAGTCGGGCACAACTGAAGGGCTTGGTGGGCTACAGCCCGTGAGTCACAGAGTCAGGTATAACTGAAGTGACTTAGCAGGCAGGCACAGAGATGAAATGAATCCAACATTGACAGAAGCATCAGGTTCATGGGAGTGTGACTGTGTGTGTCACACAGAGCTCCACACTTAGAAGGGGTCATCATTTAGCTTAATACGCTGATGTCATCATACTGATATCCTTATTTTTTGAACAAGGGAATCCCATTTTGATTTTGCACAGGGCCCTGAAAGTATGCAGCCCTTCCTGCTTGACCTCTACTTACTTTCCTCAATTCCAGTAGAAAGAGGAAACCAAACAGAAATGGATCAAAGGAAAATACAGTTCCATTTTCTGTACATCCGAGTTGTAGGCTGGACTCTGTAGCACCGTCTCCGGTCTAGGTCAGGAGGAGGAAGGTGAAGCATGTTCGAGTCACGGAAATGGAATTTTATTTTTTATAGGAATGCAGAGTATGTAAGGGTCAGGGAAGAAAGAAAACTGGACAGTGTGTCTGAACAATCTTGAGCATCTCTCTGAGAGTTGGCAGAATTGAGACAGCCTGGCACATTTGAAATTATAAATCCCCAGGTGGCGCCAGCGGTAAAGAACCCACCTGCCAATGCAGGTGCCATAAGGTTTGATCCCAGGGTTGGATAGATCCCCTGGAGGAGGCATGGCAACCCACTCCAGTATTCTTGCCTGGAGAATCCCATGAGGATTCTGAGGAGCCTGGCGGGCTACAGTCCATGAGGCTGCAAAGAGTTGGACATGACTGAAGCGATTTAATACACACACATGTATATGGAGTCTGGAATATACTGCCATGTTCATGGCATTCATATATTGTATACAAAGTAGCACTTTAACAAAAGAAGACAGAGAGGGACAGGACTTTGGATTTAGGTAAACCTGTGTGGATAAACCTGGTATGAAATCCTAGATCTATTATATCTTTTTCAGAGCATCAAGCTTTCATTTCCCCTTTGCCTAAGGGGCAAACTTCATGTCACCTTTATTTCAAGTTTCTGTGATGACAAAATAAAGTGACATGCAAAAGGTAGTGTTTGCACAGAGTAGGGTCTCCCAAGCTTGCTGCTTGTAACTCTGAGAAAACTATTTGCACATGGGGTTACCTTTTCCTTCAGTTGGCGTATCTACTCTGTGACATGCTACTATTTTCAGGGACCATTCCTGGTCTATTTTGGTGTTCAACAAAAGGTGAAATAATAAAGATGTGTTTGCAAGAAAGTGAGCTAGTGTGAGCCCACAGCTCTAGGCCCCATCCAGGCACAGAGAGTACAGAGTGCTAGGGTTCCATTCCAGGTCCAGGTGGCATTCAGCTTGATTCACTCTTGAAAACAAGTAAAATAATGACAATGTGGGATTATAGGATTATTTTTTTGACACGTAGTTTGGCTACACTTACCAAGTTCACTGCTATGTTTGACCTGTTAAAATACTTGAATTTGGTTCCCTAGAGAAATAATGGGCTTCCTTGGCTCAGACAGTAAAGAATCTGCCTGCAATGTGGGAAACCTGGGTTCAATCCCTGGGTTGGGAAGATTCCCTGGAGGAGGGCATGGCAACCCACTCCGGTATTCTTGCCTGGAGAATCCCCACGGACAGAAGTGCCTGGTAGGCTACAGTCCAGGGGGTCACAGAGAATAGGATGAGCGACTAAGCACAGCATAGAGAAATAATACTTTTCACCTCTTCTCCCACAATGGGTGGGTCTTTATATTCTCCCTTTCATAGCATTCGAACAAGGCCCTTCTGGTCCTGCAGCAAATACTGTACAGAAGTACTTTTCTACAGAAGGAAATGTATCTTTTAATATGTCACTCTTGACCTTTTCAATTTTTTTTCTAAAGTCAGATTTAACATTTAGTTTTTAATGTGGACAAGTAATCACTGGGGATGGAACCAAGATCAGAAAGTTCATTTTAACAGGGACCCGAACTTGGCCTCAAACTTAAAAACGTGGTCTCAG